>NC_044032.1:198600178-198940262 GCF_901765095.1 Microcaecilia unicolor
GTACAAACAGATGTAGATCACTCCAAGAATGCCTGTGAGTTGCAGGTGGCTCACATCCCACACCTGAAAGAGGAAAGAGCTGGTGGGAGAACTAAGAAGCACCTGCAGATGGCCTGGAGGTCATGCCCCTCCATCCAAAGAAGAAAAGAGCCAGCAAGGGTTAAAAATAAAGCAGAAGGTAGCAGAGAGGTCAGGTCCCACTCTCTATAGAAGGTACATGCCAGCAGAATGATAAGCAGAAAGACCTGCAGGTGGACGGGATCCCAAGCCACGCAACCTGAAAGAGGAAATAGGTGGAGAGAGAACGAAGAAAGCATCATGAGTGATGGAGAGGCCAGGCCTTGCCTCCTGAAGAAGAAATGATCCACTGGATGAAAAGAGGAAAGAGCTGCAGGTGGAGGAAAGCCCAGGCCTTGCCAATCGAAAGTGGATAGAGCCGGAGTGGGGACTAAGAAAGTGCTATGGGTATGATGTGGGTAGCTGGGAGGCCAGTCTCTGCCTCCTAAAATAAGAGGAGCAGAGCTAAGCTGCACCAGAATGTGCAAACATGCAGCTTCTGCTGGTACAAGAAAAGGAGCTCAGTTGTAGCTACAAAAAGTGAAAACCAAATAAAGAGTGAAGGCGAAGAGAAGCTGTGGAAAGAGAGAAAGGGGGGGGGGGGTGAAGAATAGAGAAGGAAGGGGAGGGTGCAGATACAGAGAGATGGAAACAAGGCGAGAGTGCAAAATGGGGGAGAGAAAGAAAGTAACTAAAAATAGCACAGGGCAAAGAGAGGGAAGAATGCAAAGGAGTGGCAGGGAATGGACTGGGATTGAGTGCAAGAGGACAGGGAAAAATATTCTGCTTGTTCACTGATCCCCTCCCCTCCACAAATACATGCATACACACTCACTCACTAACTTGCACCTCACCCTTCCGGACCTGCCAAGTCTCTCACTTTCAGTGGAAGACTCCTACTTCCACACTCCTGCCAAGAAGCCGGGATCTCCTGCTGAGTAGCCTCCCCATTCAGTGGCAGCAGAAGAATGCCTTCATAAAACATCATCTCATGCTGCTGCTGAAGGCGCTTCCTGCTGCCACTAGATGGGAAGACCACTCCTTTTGCTGCTGGCCGTGAATCAGCTATGCTGGGGTGCAGCAATGGGTTGGGATGGGTAGAGTGTGATGTTCTCCCTTTTTCAGTAAAAGGCACACTTGTAATGCTACTTTCTAGTAGGAGGTATTATAGATCAAGATCTTTCTACCCACACAGTCAATAAGAAATTACATTAAACAAACTTGTGAGAAAACCACACTCAACTTGGGGACATTAGCCCTTAGCCAGGGCTTTGTAGAAGCATCTAGAAAGCTTTACCTCTTGAAAGAGAACCATAAAGAGCTCTTCACTATAAGCTGTTCATACCTTCAGTCTTAGGGGTAGGGGGTCCTCTTTACCGCAGGGTGACTTATTCTCAATTATCAGCCATCCTGTTCTAGACCCCCACCCCCTTGAGACTTACCTTGGCAACAGGTTGCAGTTGTCATATGCTTGTGACACCTCCTTGGTGCCTCTTCTGGGGAATACACCACTGGATTAACAGGCTTCACAGATATGCAAATTAGGCACTTGATATGCAAATATACTCCAGCTAGCCTTAGCTAGCTCCTCTATAGGCCTCACAGGATATGCAAATTAGTCAAGCAATAAGCAAATCCACTCCAGCTAGCATTAGCTAGCTCTTCTATAGGCTTCATTAACCACTCTGCAAGGGAATTCTTCTTTCGCCAAACAATTCATCAAACACTAACTGAGACATTGTTTTAGGGGACCTGGGTCTCAGTTTAGAACAGCCACCACCCATTGGACAGGACTTTTATTTTCACTCTAATTCACCCCCAGCTGTTAGTATCAGAGTCTTACTTTACAGGAACCAGTGTTACCTTTACACTGGGGTCAAATCATCTTTATCCTTCCCATTATGGAGACACACTTTACCTTGGCTGTTTCAATGAAGTCCCACTCCACACACACACACACACACACACTTCAGTCTGGAAATGGAATAACGGAAAAACATGCCATTGTGTTACTCTGTAGATGTATACTTTTCATTTAGTTTCACTCTATGAAAGGTAGGGTAGAAGGAAGGGGAAGCCTGCATTCTGTTGATTCAATATGATAGGACAGAAGGAAGGGAAAACTTGTATTCTGGTGTTTCAATATGTGAAAAGTAGAATAGAAGGAAGGGAAAGTCTGCATTCTGCTGTTTCAATATGGCCATACTCATATGATCATACTCTGAACTCATCGTCCTTTCCTTATCTTCCCTTTCATCTTGTGAGATGGCCATACCTGCCTACTTCAATGAGCAAAAATAGGGTTGCTCTTTATGCATTCCTACTTGCCCAGTAAGGTATTTGGGCATCGGTACTAAATATTATCACTGTCTGCATAACTTCTAGATCCTGGAAACCATCCTGTCAGTGCCCGGACACTACAGCTGTAGTCAGAGCCAATATTCAACAGCACTGCCCGGTTAAGTGCCACTCAATATTGGCAGTTGGCCAGCTTAAACCACTCTGAATATCAACACCAATAAATACAGCCACATGAAGTATGTGGAATTTTGATCAGCCTTACCTTTCATGTTTTAAAGTACTTCATTTCTTGGCATGAGAAAAACTCCATAAAAAAGTAAAATTCTCCTCACTTTCATTAGCTACGTGCAACATGTGGGACTTATTAAAGGCTCTGCATGATAGCAATCGTGCTGTATGCTAGCCAACATGAGAACCATCACATTCTTTTCTGTACTGAATGCCGCTAACTACTTTTACAGAACTTGGAAAACTCCATGGGAATGTATTCCAAGTGAACAAGGAATTCCAGGCTTCTTCTCTGACATGAATGGAAAAAGCTGCCAAAAGATTTCCCACAAGAATTAAAGATTTGGTTTTCTTTATTTAAAAGATAAATAATCACTTGAAAACTGAAACATTCACCTCAATTCAGCAAATGCATATACTAAACAAGGCAACAACTGCGCACTAACCGACAGCCACAATTTACAGATTATTTTTTACCCCTGGATGACATGTGTTTGCTTGGCCTTCATTCAGTATTCACTGTGCGTGGGTGGAGTTCTGACTCAGAGGACAAGAGATCATGAGGAGGTATAGCATGCTTCTCAGGAGGAATACATCAGCTGAGATGACATCCATTTACTGTGGGAAACATGCTGACTACTTGACTTTCTAGTGCATCCTGCTTCCTGGCACATGGAGGACCATTACGATGCTTCACAGGAGACTCACCGCTTGCTTCTTCCTCTCAGCTTGGGTGCTCTGTTCTCACTGCTGCTCAGAAGGAAAGACAACAACTATATTTGCATTTTACAGCAGATGAAGTGTTTTCTAGCCTAAAATTTTATAAGCTCCAGGGTATATCATTAGGAGTTTACTACTAGACAAGAAATTGTCAGGTTTCGGTAAAGTCTGTATAGCAAAATGATGGTAATAACCGTCTTGGAAGCAGACTGGACAAAAGACTCTCTACTAATGAATGATTAGTTTAAAGCTAGATATATATTTCACCTAATACAGAAAACAAAATGAGCAAAAGAGCCATTTGCACTGGCTGCCCATATCCTTAATAACTCAAGTATCTACATAGTAACATAGTAAGTGACGGCAGATAAAGACCTGAATGATCCATCCAGTCTGCCCAACAGTCACATTCGCTCTCAGTTCTAGATTAAATGAACAATGAACATGATATTATAAACTTAATCATGGTCTTTCTTTGTTGTTTCTGGGACGTAGACCGTAAAAGTCCACCTGGCTCTGTCCTTATATTCCAACTACTGGAGTTGCCGTCAAAGCCTGTCCGATTCCGTCTTGTCATTTGCAGGACACAGATCATAAAAGTCTGCCCAGCACTGTCCTCACATTCCAAATTACTGCAGTTTCCTTCGCAGCTTTATCCAGCCAATCCTAAACCAGATTGCTATATGCGGCACTCAGACCGTACAAGCCATCCCAGAACCAGCCTTAGTTCACATACAGCCAGAGTTGCCATCTAAGCACCACTTGATATGCAAACACATATGCAACCCTTTAATTTTTGTTTTTTTTATACCATTCATTTTCTAAGTAGAGATCCTCTGTGTTCATCCCACGCCATTTTGAATTCCACCACAGTTTTTTTCTCCACCACCTCCCTCGGGAGGGCATTCCAAGCATTAAACCACCCTCTCCATGAAAAGGAATTTTCTGACATTACTGTAAGTCTAGTAGTAGAACAAACAGTGAGGATGAGCCAAGGAGGATATCAAACAACTTTATTAGGGTTTCCAAAATGACCCAACATGGCCTGTATTGGTTTCCATTCTGATACACTTCATGTTAAGTTGTCTATTTATGCTGATGATGTGTTATTGTATTTAACCCATCCTTAATGTTCCATTCCTCTTTTGCTGGCTCTAGTTGAACATGTTGGGTCATTAGTACATAAGTACATAAGTAGTGCCATACTGGGAAAGACCAAAGGTCCATCTAGCCCAGCATCCTGTCACCGACAGTGGCCAATCCAGGTCAAGGGCACCTGGCACGCTCCCCAAACGTAAAAACATTCCAGACAAGTTATACCTAAAAATGCGGAATTTTTCCAAGTCCATTTAATAGCGGTCTATGGACTTGTCCTTTAGGAATCTATCTAACCCCTTTTTAAACTCCGTCAAGCTAACCGCCCGTACCACGTTCTCCGGCAACGAATTCCAGAGTCTAATTACACGTTGGGTGAAGAAAAATTTTCTCCGATTCGTTTTAAATTTACCACACTGTAGCTTCAACTCATGCCCTCTAGTCCTAGTATTTTTGGATAGCGTGAACAGTTGCTTCACATCCACCCGATCCATTCCACTCATTATTTTATACACTTCTATCATATCTCCCCTCAGCCGTCTCTTCTCCAAGCTGAAAAGCCCTAGCCTTCTCAGCCTCTCTTCATAGGAAAGTCGTCCCATCCCCACTATCATTTTCGTCGCCCTTCGCTGTACCTTTTCCAATTCTACTATATCTTTTTTGAGATACGGAGACCAGTACTGAACACAATACTCCAGGTGCGGTCGCACCATGGAGCGATACAACGGCATTATAACATCCGCACACCTGGACTCCATACCCTTCCTAATAACACCCAACATTCTATTCGCTTTCCTAGCCGCAGCAGCACACTGAGCAGAAGGTTTCAGCGTATCATCGACGACGACACCCAGATCCCTTTCTTGATCCGTAACTCCTAACGCGGAACCTTGCAAGACGTAGCTATAATTCGGGTTCCTCTTACCCACATGCATCACTTTGCACTTGTCAACATTGAACTTCATCTGCCACTTGCACGCCCATTCTCCCAGTCTCGCAAGGTCCTCCTGTAATCGTTCATTCTGAAGGTACAAAATAAATTGGGGCAAGACTGAGATTGTGCCCCTTAATGTTCATTGTACTAGATCCTATTTTGATGCATATTCATTTACTTGATCCATGGGTCCTTCTAAATACCTAGGTATTAAATTCTGTCCAGATTTGGAGGCCGCTTTGGCTCTTAATCAGCAGCTTCTACTGGACTGTATAAGATCATTCTGTGACAAGTGGTGTTTCCCCCCCCACTTCTTTTGGTGGGGGCATCTAGACTCTATAAAAATGAACATTGCTCCTAAGATCCTATATATATTGTCTATTTTACCTGTTATTTTTCCTACCAGTTTTAATAAAGCTTAGGATAAGCTTGTGCTTGCTTTCTTATGATGGGGGAAACAACACCACATAGTACTGCGTACCCTGCGTAGACCTAAATGTTTAGGCGGGGCTAATTTCCAAGACTTTTATAGGTATGTCTTACATTCTACAACAGTGTAGCAATTGGATTGATAATTCGTTTGGTACCACACTGCCCTCCTGGCTTCTCTGAGAACAAAATTTAATTGGTTTTGCTCCATTGTCACATTTAATGTCTTCTCATCCCGTCACCGTCCCCTCCAATTTACACTCTAATTTGCTAATTTATTCCTTCTATTGGACTTTACTTTAGTTTATTTATTTATTTGTTACATTTGTACCCCACATTTTACCACCTATTTGCAGGCTGAATGTGGCTTACATAGTACCGTGAAGCGATAGCCACCTACGGTGAAGAAACAAATACAGAGTAATGTTATTGTCAATGAAATAGATATGTACAAACACATTAGGGAATCATAAAGAGGGAAGTTATATAAAGTTCATGGTGTTCAATTATAAGTTTAGGTTTCTTTGTGTTGCTGGGTTCAGGTACTTAAGTTGGGTCAGTGGGATATGCCTTTTCGAACAGGTTGGTCTTTAGTGATTTCCGGAAGTTGAGGTGGTCGTACATAGTTTTTATGGCTTTTGGGAGTGCATTCCAGAGTTGTGTGCTTATATATGAGAAGCTGGATCCATCAATTGATTTGTTTGATGCTATCTTAAAATCTAAGTGGAGCCATTCTAGGTTGGTCCCTCTATGGCACAATATATTGCTTAAAAATTGGGGATAGCCCTTGTGTTTGACCACTATGGGTGGATCATGGTATTATGTGCTACTCTTTCTGTGATTATGTTGAGCACTTATTCTGCTCTCCAACTTTCAGGCAATTCTCCCTGCATTATTTGCGTGAATACAGGACCCCTGAGGAAGGCTCCATAGCCAAAACATAGCCCGTGTTGGGTCATATGCACCAACACATCTTGTTTTTAACATTTGAGAATAAACCTTTAAAACACTCTTGGTCATTTGAGGACTTCGTTTCTTGTAGGGGGATCGTCCACTATCTGCTCATCTAGTTTCCTTTGTGGAAGTGTTGGTCTCCTCTTCCCTGGAACTCTAATCGTATGTCTTTGGCAGAACTCTAAGCTGTTTATGACTTTCCCTTTTTGCAATCTTAACCTTGGGCTCTATTGCAACACTGTTTACATTCCTGGTCAACCAATCTGCAATCCCTTACCTCCCACTCCTGATCTTCTTATTGTTTGAAGAACAATTAATGCCTCTGGTCATCATGCCACTTCTTTTTATAAACACATGACCAAGGTGGCCCCAGTGAGCCATATGGGGGAGCAAATGATTTGGGAGCTTGAGGCTAACATATCTTGTTCTCATACCGATTGGGAGGTCTTTTGGTTGCAAACTGTAAGATGTTCACTTGCAACCTCTATCACGCATTCACTTTACTCCTTTTCACAAAGGGCCTTTTGGACACCTGTCAAGTTGGCCAAATTGGACACTGCTAAATCTAATTTATGTTGGCATTGCAGATTGGTACCTAGAACTATAGATCATGTCCTATTTTTCTGTATAAAGGTTCAGCCTTTTTGGCAGTCTATATGGAAAATTGTAACTAGTCTTTTTCACATTAATGAAGCCCTATCTTATCCTTTTGTTACATGGAAGGCGACTGCTTTATCCAGCAGGCTTCCAGTAACCCACCGTTGCTTCTTTAACATTCTACTTCCTGTTGCCACTCAGAATATCCTTGGTGCTTGGAAAGATGTTTCATGTTTAAATGTTACTTTATGGTGGAACTCCATCTGTCTAGTGGCCAAATACGAAGCAGTTGTGGCGGATCTGATGGGTCGCACACTGGAACATAAAGATTTGTGGTCTTTACTCAGTTCCTTTGTGCTAGGACAGAAAAGATAGCACTGATACGTCTGTGCCTAGAGTTGTCGTATTTTTCTCCTTAGTTGCCATGTAGCTCTGCTCTTTGCTGTTATTGTTACTTCTGCTTTTGTATTTTGAAATTTTATAATAAAAAGATTTGAACTCTAAAAATATTTGGAAGCTTATAGGGTTGGATGGAAGTGTTTTTGCAGTTCTCTGGAAGACAATCAGTGACTGATTGCTCTGTCTTTGATATTCAGTTAGTGATGGCCTTTATTTTATTTGCTAAGGATAGAGGATGGTCTTTTGAACTTTCAGCTCAGTCTATTACTGGTGTTGGTTTTTTCTCTAAATTGTGGGGATACAGTGACCCTAGGAGCTCCTTTATGTTTCATAAATTACTGGGTGAGTATGCTAAGAGTTTTGTTGCTCAACCAACCGTTATACACCTTCTCATTATGCATGATCAATCGGTTACCCTGTTGGAGGTGTTAGCAAACATTTGTGTTACGCCTTTTGAGGTGAAACTGTTTCAACTTGCTTTTGTTGTAGCATTTTTTGGTACTCTGAGAATTAGTGAGTTAGTGATCCCTTCGAAACGAGTGAATGGGTACACTGGACTTCAATTTAATGTTGTGATATTGGATAGTTTTGTTTGCTTATTCGGCGCTGAAAGACTGATCAATTGGACAAGGGTCCTTGGGTGGTATTGCATACGGTGGAGAAGCTTGTTTCTTGCCCTGTCAAATTGCCATGGTCATACATGTTAGTGAGGCCACAGAGTAGGGGCTACTGGCTTCTGCATAATGACTGTTCTCCTCTTACCCGATTCCAATTTGCAGCGGTATTGAAGTCTGAATTGGCATTTGTCTCTTTGTTTGGGACTCACTCCTTCAGGATTGAGGTGGCATCAGTGAGAGCAGTCATGGTGGATCTTCAGCTATGATCCGCCACATTGGGCAGTGGGCATCTAATCCTTGTTTGAGTTATGTGGGACCTGTGGATAATTAACTCATGTTAATGCTGTTTTTTGTAATATCTTTTATTAATTTCTGCCTTGTCCCGGGTTCCAGTGGATGTATGGCACTGGATTTGTGAGCATTCCTACATATTTTGGGCTGTAAAATATGCTGAGTCCCGATGAGAAAAACCTCTTGGTCTTACTGTTGCTGGGATCACCATGCATTGGTTGGGACAGTGAGGGATGTGCTGGAATCAGTTGCTGCCTACTTTGTTTCAAGCTCAACACTTTTCTTATCCAGATTTAATTTTGATATATGTAGGTGGGAATGATATTTGTTGTATAAAAGAGGTTGATTTAATTAACCCCCCTTTTAGTGGCCTAATGGTTAGTGCAGCAGGCTTTGATCCTGGCAACCTGGGTTCAATTCCCACTGCAGCTCCTTGTGACCTTGGGCAAGTCACTTAACCCTCCATTTCCCCAGGTACAAAACTTAGATTGTGAGCCCTGTAGGGACAGAGAAAGTACCTGCATATAATGTGTACAGCGCTGAGTATGTCTAATAGCTCTAAAGAAATGATTAGTAGTAGTAGTAATGAAGAAGACCTTTCTTTGCCTGGCATGTCACTTCCCATGTACTCGCATGTGTCACGGCCGTGGCATGCCCTCACATCCAGACTCACCTTTCCTTCTGGTGGTCAGACTCCATGACTTCTCCAGACTGCCTCTTCCCTGTTCTGATGCCTCTGCTGCCAGTTTCCCTGTGGTCCAAGCCTCACTCTAATGCCCCAGCATTCTAGCCTCATTCCAGGGACTATTCAAGCCTAACTCTGGTGTTTCATCAGTCTAGCCTCTTCCTGGTGCCCTGCTGCCTCCTTCAGTGTGGTCCAAGCCTCATTCCCAGGCACCGGAGACCGTGACCCTTATAAGGAACCATGGGACACTCATGTTTTGCCTTCTCAGCATTTGCTCTTCTGCTGTGAGTTGCTTGGCCCCAGCTCTGTTCCTGAGTTCCAGTGTGCAGCTCTTTTCCTGAGTTCCAGTCTTTGGCTGTTCCTAAGTTCCAGTTTCCTGATTTTCAGCCTTCATCTCTGTGGTTCTTCTGCTGGATATCAAGTATCCAATCCAGTCTGGAGGTGATTCTGTCTGCTGTCCTTCAAGTTCCAGGGTTTAGATCCAGTGACAGCCCAAGTGCTCACTATTGGGTCAGACACCCAGAACCCTAACAGCCTAGTTTGATCCCAGATAATTCCTTGTTTGGTTTGGAAGGAAGTTCTGAAAGTATAAGCTATTGAGCACCTCTGGAGATGAGTGAATGGGAGATATCAACATTTGTGGGTTCTTTAGGTGGTATGGTGCTCACTCACAATTTGTTAATGACTGATTGTTCTGATGGCATTCACCTATCTGATATAGGGTTAGACATTTTTCTCAGTACAACTTAAGGTTTTTTGGAAGCAATTTTTCAACCCCACTTGTCTGCAGTTTAGCAATTTTTGGTGGAGCACTGAGAAGATCTAGGCTGTCACCACTTAGGGAGAGAAGGCATGGGAAAGTGGCAAGCAGCCTTTTTTTTTCTTACATTTGTGCCCCGCGCTTTCCCACTCATAGCAGGTTCAATGCGGCTTACATATTATATACAGGTACTTATTTGTACCTGGGGCAATGGAGGGTTAAGTGACTTGCCCAGGGTCACAAGCAGCTGCCTGTGCCTGCAGTGGGAATTGAACCCAGTTCCCCAGGACCAAAGTCCACCACTCTAACCACTAGGCCACTCCTTCATTAAAGGAATCATAATCTGTAAAGTTTAGGGTATGATATGTTTGCATATGAAACTGTCACAAGCAGACATGAGGCCTTGACGACTCCTCAGATCTCAGTAGCCTAGACATGGGTTTGGATATTAATATATGGGAGGATAAGAAGGAGCAGCTAATTTGTCACTAACTAGCTACTTAAAAAGACTGCTAATTACAAGTGAAGGTTGCTTGGGAAGTAGTGGAATGAGTGGTAAATATGGCTTTACGTTAAGTTATAACTGGTTTGATAATGATGAATTCAATTCAATTCAGATCTTATATATCGCTAATATCTCCTATTCCAGGTTCAGTGCTGTAGCCAAGTTTTGTTTAGTGTTGTTAATTTTGTGAGCGAGTACAAAAGCCAATGTGAGTGCCAATGTTATGTCACTTTTGCAGGTGAGCATACACTTACACATGTAAGTGACAACAAAGCAACTAAACGCTATTTTGTAAGGGCATGTGTAAGTGGCATGGAGGCATATTTTCAAAGCACTTTGGGAGGCTAAGTTCCATAGGTTTCTATGGAACTTTGGGAGGCTAAGTGCTTTGAAAATGAGCCTCATAGAGTACAAAGGCAAGGGAACATTCACATGGGTAGAGCATGGGAGAGGCTACTTACAAAATGCTGAAAAATTATGCACACCCTTACTGCATGAAGACACCTACAGTTATGCCAGTTCTACAGCTGGTGTAACTGTGGGCATGCAAATGTAAGGCGCCAATGCCAGGTTACATTAATAGCCTATAACTGAATCCAGGTGCCCAGATGCTGTTATAGAATAGGCTCTCAACATGCGGCATCGGGGGTAGAACATGACTGAATCCAGGATCTTTGTTTTCTGCCAAAACAAAATCTGCAACCTAAATTGGCCACTTGGTTTTGATAGAAACAGAAACTGAAAACAAAACCGCCTTTACCACCCTCCCACCTGATCAAAAAAGCCCCCCCTCCCAAGTATGCCAACCCCCAGCAGTGACCCTCTTCACTCTCTGCCACTTCCATCCCGCCCAACCACCCGTAGGCCCTTTCTGGTCTTACCTTAGAAAATCCTGGTGGCCTAGTGGCCTCTTCTGGGGCAGGAACAAACTCATTCCTGCGCCGTGCTGCAGCTCCATCACAATAGCTGCCAAGACTTCCCATGGTAGCCTTGCGAGACTGTCAAAGGAGGTCCCGGCAGCAATTTTGCAATTGGAATCAGCACAGGCAGGAGCAAGTTCATTTCTGCCCCCGAAGAGGCCACTAGACCACCAGGGATTCCTTAGCTAGGCCTGGGAAAGGCTTATGGGTGGTCGGGCGGGATGGGAGGTGGTAAAGAGTGATCATGGGGGGGGGGGGGGTGCAGTTTTGGACTCAGCCGAAAATGCCTGTGCAGTTTTAGCAAAACCCAAACCCAGATTTTGAGCCAGTTTTGGTGCCGAATCTAAACTGAAATTCAGTCAGTCTCTAATCGGGACATGTAAAGGGTGATGCTCATATATAGAATTGCTCCCATACTGCCACAGTGGTTAGATGGATGTTCTGAAGTACTCTCTGAAGAGTATCACTGAAAATCCATGAAGAGATGACTTATACATTTAACAGCTGCTGCATATATCTAGTATGCTACAGAAATGACAAGTAGTAGTTCTTGCATGTTCTATGACTTTTGGGTAAACAGTCAAACTTACACATAGACATGTTCTGGTACAACAGCTTAGATCAGTGGTTCTCAACCAGTGTGTAACTTGGGACACACTGGTATGTGCTGAAGAGATTGGAGATGTATCACAAAAACTGTGGTGTAGACAGCAAGCTTGAGTTTTGTTTATAACCATCACTACCTGTAAGCTGGGAAGACCAGCCATCTTGAGAGTCAGGTTTTTGAAATCCCCCTAACTGTTCCGTACTTCTTCTTCCCCACTACACCCAACAATAACTTCTGCCTTCAACACCAACTGAACATGTTGCAGGTCTGCTGTTTGCTATATAGTTTCTGAATAACATATTTGCAGATTTTTCTGTTGCTTCCAGGCAGTAGAGGGATTTTGTGTTGCTGTTACTGAAGTGACTAAGCAACAAAAAGGATAAGAGAGTATCTTAGTATATAGCCACAAATGATCTTCTCTTTATATAGTTTGCAAAGCCTCTGTGACCAAACCTCCACTCTATATATTTATTTGGCAAACGGTATGAAGAAAATACCATGGGTTCAATTTCTTCATCGGCATAAAAAAACCCTTGTCTCTTTTACTCTCTATTGCTAAAAACTTCACAGGAATGAGAATTCATGGATCCAAAAAGAAGTGAAAAAATACTTAGTTTATACTTCTAAATGATAGTAGATACTAACGTGCAGAATAAGTCAGTCACAGCGACTGTGGCCAGAGTTTCACTACCGAGGGCTGTCTCAAGGCATGCATGACATCCGTAACTTTAGACACAGTGTGTCTTCAATGTTTCAGGATCCCAGAATTTGAATATATATTTGTTTTGATGTATGACAAGTGAGAAATCTTGGACTGATGTGTTGCATACAGATTTTTGATATGGGAGAGGAAATACATTCTATATATCAACAATGACATAGTAGATGACGGCAGAAAAAAGACCTGCACGGTCCATCCAGTCTACCCAACAAGACAACTCATGTGTGCTACTTTTTGTGTATACCCTACTTTGATTTGTACCTGTGCTCTTCAGGGCACAGACCGCATAAGTCTGCCCAGCACTATCCCCGCCTCCCAACCACCAGCCCCGCCTCCCACCACTGGCTTTGGCACAGACTGTATAAGTCTGCCCAGCACTATCCCTGCCTCCCGACAATGACATATTTAGGTATGCTTTGTTCAGCTGTGAATTTTAGTGTTCGGTGTGTCACATATATGAACATTGTCTGTCAAGTGTGTCACAACAGGTTGAGAACCACTGGCTTAGATCAGTAATTGCTGACAGCTCAGAACCTTTAAAAATGAAACTGTAAACTGCTTAGGTCTAAGAGGTATATAATAAATACTTCAATGAGTGCATGAATGAATGAATCACAGTTCAGGCCTGGTTCTTAATAGCTAAGCAGCAAAGCCTAATGAACTAATTTCCTATAGCTTGTAGTTCCCAAAGCCACCACAAGACTAACTGTTACAGACTGTAGTGGAGAAACTTAGCTCAGCGAGAGCCCTTTGCTGGTGCAGACTGCTGTACCTTACCTGGGTGGTGATGAGAGAGTGGATAAGCATTTTGTTAGGATGCTCAGAAAAGAAGAGGCATATTTTAACAGTGTTTTAGATGTGTGTAGAGCAGAAATCAGAGATATCAAAGATGACCTCACAGTTATGACCTGAGGGATCTAGCAAGGATGACAGTACCATGCACATAGACAAAAAAAAAAGGACAGTGGGGAAGTAGGTTTGTTGGGAAAGATAAAATTCTGTCTTACCATTTTATGGTAATTATAAAAAGTAGGCACTAATTTAGGTGTCAGTTATACATGCCAATAATTAGGATACTTCCCACAACCCCTCGAGCACTGTGGAGAGCTGAACACCTTAATCTTGCAAGAAAGGAAGGCATGGTGTGAACATGGTGTCCGGAAAATAACAGGATCCTCAACATTTTTCCAAATAACCCAAAAACATCCAACTGCTGTAAAACGTTTGCCTGAATTTCAAGACATTTCTGTGCACTCTATTTTTCAACAGGGTGGAGCTCTAGTGCATTGAGCTGACAAAACAGTTGAACTCTTAATTAATGAAACCCGAGAATTCATTGAGCCAACAGTTCAGTGGCATCGAAGACTGTATGAAAGTGTCAAAATCGAAGGAAGACACTTTGAACAGAAATTATGAATTAACTAAGAAAAAAAACATTATACTAATGTATTTTCCATGGTCATACTAAATATTTATTTACTTATTGAGATTTATTAACTGCCTTTATGAAGAGATTCACCCAAATGCAAAGTATTTTGAAACTAAGGTCCTGTTTTTTTCCAGGCACCATGTACGTTTCACTGGTACCATTATTGGGAGTTCTCTGCCATGAAACCAGCTTAGTTGGTATGGATGGGCAGATTGGATAGGCCATAAATATCTGCTGTCAGTCCAGAAAAAGCACAACGGGCTCTCACGAAAGGAACAAGTGTACTTTAACAGTGACTATTAAAGTACGCTTGTTCCATTCTTGAGAGCCCTTTGCGCTTTTTTCTGGACGGTTTTGTTTTGTGTACTTCCTCTCCGCTGATTGCATAAGTACCTGCTGTTATGTTTCTAAGTGTATATGAGAGACTTTGGTCCTAATTATGACTGTTAATGAAGAGTCAGCACTGCTGAACTGTCAGTCTCTAGTTCAGAGGTAGTGAGGCTGAGCAACCCAAATCTAAAGCAGGATTTAAATGGTGTATCAGTTTTCAGTGGAACGATAAACAACACTGGCTCACAGCTTTTTTGATATAGTTTAAGTTCAACTTTATGTTTGGTATACGGCAAAGTCATACTGAGACATGTAAGCAGTTTACAAAGTCATAAAAAGGGGGAATGAAATACAATATTATACAGTATAGAGAGTAAGATGAACAGCTTTGACTATATTCTGTTCATTCAGCACTAACGAGTCAGATAAATCTTCATGATTTGGATTTCATAGAGCGTGGTTGTTTGTGGTTTTAGGAAAGGCAGCAGTGGGTAGAGGAGGCAAACATATTTGTATCCTCATTTTTCATCGTATTCGGCTGCGCAGCTTTTTAAAAACATGATTCTCAGAATACTTTAATAACCCTTAAGTTTCATAAGTGACAATTGCAAAATGCTTTTGAAAAACAAATCAGACTTGAACCAAGGACTGATACCATTTCTTTTTTTTTTTCTCAGAAAAGGGAAAGAAGCATCCTGAATCTGTTCTGAGTTTACTGTCTTTTTGCCTATGTAGCTTTGGTGATACATGTACTCTATAATTCATAGTATAAGTAGAGGGCATTGCTTGAACAACATATCATTTAGCAAGAGGAAAGGGGTCAGGCATATAGCAATCTGGTACACATTGTCTTTAAAGCTTCTTACAAATGATACATTCACAAATAGTTTTGTGCCTTTCACTAGTGGTTGGTTCATGTGGTCTGGATTAGAAGAAAATTACATGCATCTGCACTTTATCTTTCTTAGGGACTTAGTAATACCTCCCATTCTGTGCCTGTGGAAAATCGTTTGCAAATAAGGCTTTTAAGGGTGAATTGTATATATGGCTTAAAGTTAGGCATGGTTTATTGAATAGCGCTTATGCCCCGGAATCGCACCTAAATTTAGCTGTGGCCATTTGCACCAACTGAAATGTGGTGCAATTCTTCACACCTAAGGGGCCAATTTACTAAGCTGTATAAGCATCTACATGTGCCCAGCATGCACCAATTTGGAGTTACCGCCTGGCTACCGCGTGGCTCTTGCGGTAATTTCATTTTTGGCACACGTCCGATATGCGCATCTGAAAAATAATTTTTATTTTCTGGCACATGTCCACTACGCGTGCCAAGTGGCTTTTGATACGCTTAGGTCATTACTGCCTGGTTAACGTGTGAGACCTTACCGCTAGGTCAATGGCTGGCGGTAAGGTCTCTGACCCAAAATGGAGTGCCAGTTTTTATTTTGCCGCACGTCCATTTTCGGCAAAAATTTTAATAAGGTATTTTTTTGCAGGTGCGCTGAAAAATGGATCTGCATGCACCCAAAACACACGCCTACACTACCACAGGCCATTTTTCAGCGCAACTTAGTAAAAGGACCCCTAAATTAGGTGAATTTCCCCCTTATTCTATAATTACACCCATTAATTATAGGAGTGCCCCTGTTTTGCCTATGATCCTCCTATTTTCTCACCCCCCTTTTAAACTCATGCATAAAATGTAGGCATGGATCTTGCACCTACATTTTTGTGTGTTTGCCAATTAAATCTAATTAGTGTCAATAATTACATGTTAAAAAGCCAATTAATAGTGCTAATTAGCTCATTATTCAATTAAATTGCACACACGTCCAAATTTGGGCACACAGTTTTAGCGACTTTTATAGAACTTGGGGTTTAGTGTCTTTTTATCATAGAACATGTGGGGTAAATTTATTTATAAACATAACTATTAAAGTATTTGAAATGTTGCAAAAAATTGTAGAAACTTCAGAAGGACAGAAAGATATTTTTCTGGCACAATAGGGGGACGATATTTGGTGACCCTGTATCTGGTTACTTTAAATCTGATATTCAAACAACCCCAGATTTTTAATGTAAGTTGCATTCAGAATTTTACGTAGTAATGAGATATTTTGTGTGCTTTGCATCTCTTTACTATGTACTAAGGGATGACTACAAAAAATACTTTATTACAGCACTGAAACTTGTTTTAAAGCCCTTTAACTTTCATTAAAGGGCAAATAACGCACAGTGTACCCATAACACAGCCTAATAAATACCCACCTAAATGGAAGTTAATAAAGATAAAAGGTCTATTTGAAAATTGCCCCATCCAAACAATGTCCCCCAAATTCTATATATGGTGCCTTAAGTTGTGCACATGAATTTGGCCACATGGCCAAATTGCCCACACAGCTTAATTGATCAACAAGCCAATCAGTGCTGATAATTGGTACTTAACAACCATTAGTGGCACTAATTGGCTTTAATTAGAATTTATGCTCACAACTCTCTAGGCATATCCTATAACCTGGTGCATGTAAATTCGAATGCATGCAGCTGAAAAGGGACATGGCCATGGGCTTGGAATGGGCATTTCAAAAAACTATGCACACTATTACAGAATACACCAGATCTGTACCTAAGTTAGGCACAGGTATGTAGGCCTGGTTTTAGGTGGCCTAAATGGGTGCGTCTAAATTTTAGTCGCAAGAACGGCTGCTAAGCATATTCTATAAACTATGCCTAACTTTAGGAGTAGTTTATAGAATCAAGCTAAACGCATGGTTTTTCAGTGCCAATTTTTAAGGCACCATTTATAGAATTTGGCCCTATGTAATCTTTTATCCACAATTAGTGGATGCATTCCCAGAAACTTGATTAAGTGTCTATTGCTACAACATGCACAGTTTTGTGTTTTATTTTCAAAGCTATACACATTATTTTAGTAAAAATTTGAGAAACATGTGCAAAACATATGTGTACTTTCACTTTGAAAACTGATGCAATGAATATTGCCCTCGCCTAGACTAGTTGCCAGGACACCCACCCAAAGTCATAGTACTGCTTTCAATATCTGAGTAGAAGAAAATAGGGAATTGCTTGTAGTACAGATTCTATGTCTTCTGTATAACCCAGGGCTGGCTTAACCATTAGGCAAAATAGGCAGTTGCCTAGTGCAGCAGTTTCTGGGGGATGCAATGAAAAGCATCTGTAGACAAAACAAAATAATAGGTCTTGATAACCTCACAAACTCAAGATATCATTAGCACGTACTTTTGCCCAAAGGAACGGTGGGTGACTTTTAAATAGTCTAAAACAAAAAAACAAAAAATGACCCACTGTAATATGTGTGAGCAAAAAGAATGTACATTAATGGAAGGAAAAAGCCTCAAAGAGCTCCAGATCATCTGATCTACAGAACTAAAGACGATCACAATGATCTGCTCTTCATCACTGGCTTTAAAAAACCTTCCTAATGTTTAAAGAATTACTGTGTGAACTACATCAAACTGTCCATAGTACATAGCATCAAACAAAGACACACATTGCTTATGTTCGTTAGTGTTTAAATCCAACACAGTGCAAAGTTCAAAAACTTCAGAGTTAGTACATAGGGGAGGCAGTTAAAAGGGACTGCCACATATGAGGGGGCAGCATGTCATGGCACACGCTTACTCAGCTCTTTCAAGGAATGCCTCTGGCGGGAAAGCAATCTATCTCAAGCTATGACCACCTGGGTTTTGAGTGAGCATGCACGTTTTAGGATGGAGGTTAGTAGGGAGACCGAGGTGTCACTGTCTTGGTCTATGGCGGTGGGTCCTAGCCTGATAGAGTACACAGCAATATGTCTTAGACCAAATTAAGGTCAAATGTAAAATGCTTTCCCACAATCCAGTTTACCATTAGTGCCTGTAATTGGGCGCAATCACTTATTGGTGTTAATTGGCAACAATTTGGATTTGCGTGCATGCTCAATTTCATTAAAATTAAAATTAGCGTTCCGGACGTGAGGGGAAGTTAGAGCAGAGCTGGCAATGTGATGACGCCGGAAACCAGTGTTGGACAAAGGCTTCAGCTGGTGGGACCCCCACCAGCCAATCCAGGGGCCCAGATCCAGTTTGGGGGGCCCAGGCCCCGTGACCCCTCCATAGCTACTCCACAGCTGCAATGTTGTCAAAAAATTTAGTATAGTCTGTATTTGGAGCATATAGAGTAATAATCATTATTTGTGTATCATTAACACTCACAGAAACTTTAATCCATTTCCTTGTAGATCATTCATATTTGAATTCCACACAGAAAAAAAACACCAAAGTATATTCTGTAAGGTCTCTGTTGAATTAAAGTAGAGACACCATTTTTCTCATCTGCTAGAGAAAATAAGGGTGGTAGAGACCAGTGGCATGGTAACTTGGGTGCCTCTGATGAGGATAAATGAGTCTCAATTAAATTTCATCACATAGGATATTATTTTACTTCTCTTAATGTGACTGTGTATGCCCTTTAAATTAAGCAATATACATTTAAGTGACACTGGGAAAGGTACAATGAAGTGTCATAAGCAGGAATATAGCTATAACCATGTAACATATACTTCCACATTTATCAGAAAGTTCATGTAATAGTTCCATGTTACACTGTGGCCAACAGGTAGGTGAGACCGCAGAGTGCAGCCCTGAGGCAAGGCAGTAACATTACCAGCAGATTGAACATCCTTCTTAACTTCTACAACAATTAAGTATTCCAAATTGAAACAGGGATTAAGGTGTTTTAAGTAGATTACATGTTAACATCTCAATTAAATCTGTGCTGTTTTACATTATTCAAGACATGGATTGTAGGCAGTAATAAAAATATACATTCATTTATCAAAATGTTTTCATCATATGTATAAAATAGAAAAATATATTATGTAACATTTCAGGAGTTTATAATTACCTTATAAACAGTTCAGTACAGAGCATTATTGCAATTAATATTAAATATAGATGATATTGTTAATTTCTGCCATTTGGTCTTATTATTAATTATTTGTCATTGATTATGCTTTTCTTGTCTTTTATTTTTCACTTTAAAAGTTTTTCTCAAAACGTAATTCTTATATGCTGAGATCCCATATCAATACTTCTAAAATTATTCATAAACATAACTCTCGATGCATTTCTTCTAATCAATTTTCACTGCAGGGCGAAAAGAGGCACTTAACTTTAGTGGAGACTCTCCTTGACAGGGACCCGTTTCACCCTATGCTTTTTCAAGGGATTTTTCTTTGTGCCACTTTATATTAATTCTCCTGGCTCTGGCAATATTTTACTTCAAATACTCAGCTCTTCAAGAAATTAACCTACTAATTAATGTGTGTTAAATCAATCAGCATGAGTAGAAAGATTTTAATAGGCACTTTAAAATGTTGTTACAAGGATTGATTGAAATTAACGGAACTAAGTCTAAAAATTGGGGGGGAAAGCCAAACAAACCAAAAACAAACTGAAAATGTTTGCCCTGGGTACATTCCTATTCAATTTAATTTTAACAACACATTTGTGTTCTGCTTAACCAAAAATCAATTGGCTCAAGATGGATCACAGATGTCTAAAAAAAATCATAATTCACAACAGTGATACAATATCATCTCAAATATTATCAATTAACATCCAAGAAATTCCTAAAAGAAATCAATACAACAAAATCCTAAACATTAAAGTAGTTCTTAAAAAGGAAATTTTTAACTGCTGTCTAAATCGGATGTTATTACTTTGTACACATAAATCTAAATAGAGAGCATTCTATAACTCTGGACAAGCCCCAGCTATAAGTCTCCTATGCCATGCTTTCAATCTGAACGATTTGTTTTTTTGTCTTTATCCACTGAAAATATAAGCATCTTGTATGCTCTTAAAGTGTACTAAATATTTGAAGTTTCAAGCATATCGCCCATATCCTTCTGCTTTCTACATAAGTAATAAGTACATAAGTACTGCCATACTGGGAAAAGACCAAGGGTCCATCGAGCCCAGCATCCTATCCACGACAGCGGCCAATCCAGGCCAAGGGCACCTGGCAAGCTTCCCAATGTACAAACATTCTAGAGACTGCATTTTGAGCTGCTTAAGCCTCTCAGTGAGTTTCTTGCATTGCAAGCCTTTTTCTGAACTTCTATCATAGCAAACACAGAGCCCCCAGACGTGGGCATAATACTTGAAGCAAGTGTCTCATTATCATCATCTCCTTTTTCCTAGTAGTGATAACTATGTAGTCTCTTAGCATGCTGTTAGCTTTCTTCATCACTTTATTACTGAAACTGTTTGGCAACCTGAAAGTCATGAGATAATTACACCATTGACTAATTCCTGCATTGCCATTTCCAGCCCTTACCCCTCTGGGAAGTGGAAAATACGTTTTTGACCATTAATTTATTTTTCTTTGCATTAAAGCAGTTTCAGAGGTAGGTAACCAAGGGATCCAAGATGGCCGACATGGTGTGAAGAAGTGCAGGCTGCTCTTAGCTTACCCTGTTTTATCCTGCATTTTTTTCTGTTTAAGATGCCTAAGAGGAGGGGAAAAGTAAAGGAAACCTTAAAAAATACCTCTGCAGTTTCTGAACATTTGACCCTTCTTCCAGTTACTATGATTTAGAATAAAAACATAAGACTATAGTCTCATGCACCAAATAGGGTAAATAATATTAGTAATCCAGTTGAACACAGGGGGTCGATATTCAAAGCCAATTAACTGGTTAAGCAAGCCTCTTGCCCGGTTAACTGGTGCTGAGTGGGTCCAAGGGAATATTCAGCAGCACTTACCCAGATATTGCTGCTGAATATCCCCTCTAACCACTAACCTCCTAATTCTATGATCCTGTGTGCCTATTTTAATGCTTAGCATGAAAAATTATGCATGCAGTTTATAGAATACTGCCAAGAAGTGCTAAACTTAATTGTTAAATTAGATGCTAATTGGCTGTATTTGGAGCCAATTGGCACTAATTTGAAGTTACATGTGTAACTGCATTAGGGGTCCTTTACTAAGGTGCGCTAACAGATTTAGCGCACAATAATGAATTTGTGTTAAGTGCCATGTAACCCATAGGTATATAATGGGCTGCTCAGCATTTAGCACACACAAATCCATTAACGCACCCTAGTAAAAGGAATCCAAAGTATTCTATAATCTTAAGGTCCCTTTTGCAAAGTGATGGTAAGCCCAATGTGGGTTTACTGCATGCTAATTTGGAGCTACTGCTGGCCAACACCATTTCCCCATGTTAGGGTTATCAATAGAAATCAAACAAAATAAAACATGGAAAAGAAAATAAGATGATACCTTTTTATTGGACATAACTTAATACATTTCTTGATTAGCTTTCGAAGGTTGCCCTTCTTCGTCAGATCGGAAATAAGCAAATGTGACATTTGCTTATTTCCGATCTGACGAAGAAGGGCAACCTTCGAAAGCTAATAAAAAAGGTATCATCTTATTTTCTTTTCCATGTTTTATTTTGTTTGATTTGAATTGATAACCTTAAGAGTGGACTAATACAGCTACCACACTCCTCTACCCATGTTAGGGAAAATCATCCCGCATTTTTTTAGCATAGTGCTAACCTGGCGGTAATCAGGCAGGGCCACACACTATCAGTTTACTGCAGGGTTAGTGTAGGAGTCCTTACTACCACCTCAGATGGTGAGGGTAAGTTCTCCCCCTCACATGGCCATGCAGTAAGAGCGACCTTACCGCATGGCTATGGCTATTTTCTGCATTTTTTACCTGCTGTGGTAAACGGGCCACAGCATGAGGGCAAAAACAGCTCCCACCGCTACCACAGGGCCCTTTTTACTGCAGCTTAGTAAAATGACCCCTTAGTGTGTAGTTTCTTTAGTGCACAACTGCTGGGCAGGTCAGAGGCATGCCTAGCACTTATGCACTACTGTTACAGAACAGTATCAGTTATGTGCCTTACCTATAGCAATTAAATGCGAGCATTTACTCCAGCAATTCAGCTAGCGAAAGTGCTCACACCAAAAGTTAGGTGAGTAAATACAGACTTAGGGATCCTTTTACTAAGGTGTGCTAACAGATTTAGCGAGCACTAACGATTGGAGCATGCTAAAGGATAAGATGTCCATAGGAATATAGGGCCAGATTCTATATATGGCACTTAAAAAATCCATATGGAAAACATTTCTGCCTAAGTGTATTTTATAAGATTTAGGCAGGGCATATAGAATATGCTTAGTTGACATCCCAGCGCCTAAAACTACATGCCTCCATTTACACCAGCAAAAACATGTGCATAGATTTACGCGCACTGGGCCATATTCTATAACTATGCGCTTAAATTTTGGAATGCGCACAAAGCGCCCATTTCCCCACCCATAGCCATGCCCCTTTTGAACTGCATGCATTAGAATTTAGGTGCAGTTACATAAGTACATAAGTATTGCCATACTGAGACAGACCAAAGGTCCATCAAGCCCAGCATCCTGTTTCCAACAGTGGCCAATCCAGGTCACAAATACCTGGCAAGATCCCAAAAAAATACAAAATATTCTATACTGCTTATCCCAGAAATAGTGGATTTAATAATGGTCTATGGACTTTTTATTTAGGAAGGCGTACAAAGCTTTTTTAAACTCTGCCAAGCTAACTGCCTTTACCAAATTCTCTGGCAATGCATTCCAGAGTTTAATTACACGTTGAGTGAAGAAAGATTTTCTCCAATTCATTTTAAATTTACTACATTGTAGCTTCATCGCATGCCCCCTAGTCCTAGTATTTTTGGAAAGCGTAAGCATATCTTTTTTGAGATGCGGCGACCAGAATTGAACACAATATTCGAGGTGCGGTCACACGATGGAGCGATACAAAGGCATTATAACATCCTCAGTTTTGTTTTCCATTCCTTTCCTTATAATACCTAACATTCTATTTGCTTTCTTAGCCGCAGCAGCACACTGAACAGAAGGTTTCAACATATCATCAATGACGATACCTAGATCCCTTTCTTGGTCTGTGACTCCTTACGTGGAACCTTGCATGACATAGCTACAATTTCCCACATGCATCATTTTGCACTTGCTCACATTAAACGTCATCTGCCACTTAGACGCCCAGTCTCCCAGTCTCATAAAGTCCTCTTGTAATTTTTCACAATCCTCCCGCGATTCAATGACTTTGAATAACTTTGTGTCATCAGCAAATTTAATTACCTCACTAGTTACTCCCATCTGTAGTTCATTTATAAATATGTTAAAAAGCAGCGGTCCCAGCACAGACCCCTGGGGAACCCCACTAACTACCCTTCTCCATTGAGAATACTGACCATTTAACCCTACTCTCTGTTTTCTAGCTTTTAACCAGTTTTTAATCCACAATAGAACTCTACCTCCTATCCCATGACTTTCCAATTTCCTCTGGAGTCTTTCATGAGGTACTTTGTCAAATGCCTTCTGAAAATTCAGATACACAATATCAACAGAATACGCTCAGCAAGTAATACACGTAAATTCTAATTACTGTCAATTAGTGCTCATTATTCCTTTGCTAAGCCAATTAAGTTACATGCATTGTTATGGGATACACTTAGATTTCAGCGTGGAATGCTAGTCACACTGTATAGAATCTGGGAGATAATGGGTGTCATCATTTAGTGCACACTAATTATTAACGCTCCTTAGTAAAAGGACTTCTTAGTCTTGTATTCTGTAATGGAAATTAGGCATGTAATTGCCTTTATATAATTCACACTTAGGGCCCTATTCTATATATGGTGCCTAAAATGAACATGTGGTATTTAGAATAAACTTAGGTGTAGTTTGTGTGACTAAATCTACGCACATCCATTTATGCCAATGAAAAGATGGCATAAATCCCTGCATACAGATTTACGTGCAGTGGCCCATATTTTATAACAACGCATGTAGATTTTGGAGTGCCCTTGAAACACCCATTTCCACACCCCCTAACCACACCCTTTTTTGCCTGCATGCATTAGAATTTAAGCGCAGTACATTACAGAATATGCTTAGCAATGTACGCGTGTAAATTCTAATTTTTGCTAATTAGTGCTCGCTACTGCTTGTTAAGAGCTGTTAACACTTAACAACTTGTTAAAATAACTAATTTACATGTGTAGTTATAGAATACACCTAGATATCATGCTATATAGAATCTTGGGGTTACTGCACATGCTTTAGGTGTCTAACTTTAGGCGACCTTTGAGAACTGCTCCCTAAAGCCAAAAGTGGTTATTATGTTGGCAGTCCCAGGTGGTGTCAGGGAGCAGTCGGCACTTAACTGGGTAAATAGCTGACCTATCTTTGGCTGGTTTATTTATTTTAGTTTATTTATTTATTTATTAGGATTTATTTACTGCCTTTTTGAAGGAATTCATTCAAGGCGGTGTACAGTAAGAATAGATCAAACATGAGCAATAGGTAATTATAGCAATAAATATATTCAAAAACAAAACAAAGTATGGCATGGTATACTACTTACAATGTCAACACAATACGTAATAGACCATTATAATTGATAGTGAAGGGTAAAGCAAAGATGTAACATACAGATAGGTAAGAAAGTAGGAAGAGTTAGAAAGTAAGGTGATTGAGTTGCACATGAAAGTAAGGTGAAGAAAGTTGCACATGAGGTCAGAGAGATGGTTAAACATTATCTCAGCTAGGGTAGGAGTGGATAAACATGTCCTGCTGCAGTATATGCAACCTGACTCACTCCTTATGTGTGAGTGAGACTAACTAGTTAGTTACTTCTTCCATTAAAGGCCTGGTTGAAGAGCCAAGCTTTCACTTGCTTCCTGAAGTAGAGATAATCTTGTGTTAAGTGAGGCCTTTCAGGCAGTGCATTCCAGAGTGTGGGGGCTACTCCAGAGAAGGCCCGCTTGCGGGTATCACATCGTGTAATGTCTTTTGGAGATGATGTGGGTAGTGAAAGTCCTTGGGAGGACCTTTGTGTTCTTGGCGGAGTGTGGAGGATCATCCTATTTTTCAGGTACTCAGGGCCATTTCCTTTCAGGGCCTTGAATATCAGAAATAGAGTTTTAAATTTAGCCCTGTATTGTACTGGTAGCCAGTGAAGATTTTGCAAAAATGGTGTGATGTGGTCACGGTGTTTAACTTAGGGGCCCTTTTACTAAGTCGTGTAGGCGCCTAGGTGTGTCCAATGCACACCAGTTCAGAAGTACCTCCCAACTACCATGTGGCCCAGGCAGTAATTTCATTTTTTATGCACGTCCACTATGCGCCCCGGAAAATTTCCAGCCTGCGGCGCTAACCGGGCGGTATTTGGCATTGTACGCGTGCTGAAGATTACTGCTCACTTAATGCGTGAGACCTTATTGCTAAGTGAATGGGTGGTGGTAAGGTCTCAGGCCCAAAATGGATGCATGCCAATTTTTATTATGCCACACGTCTATTTTCGACAAAAAAGGCCTTTTTCTAAACGTGCGCTGAAAAATGGACCTGCGCGTGACCAATACACATGTCTACACCAGTGAAGGCCACTTTTCAGCACACCTTAGTAAAAGGACTCCGTAACCGGTTAATGGCTGAATATCGACACTTATCCGGTTAAGCGCCGTCCATCTGCACATACCTGGATATTTAATTCCAGTACCCAGACATGGCCTGACATTGACTATCTGGGCATGATCTCAGTGGTGGCAGTCAATTTTTAAAAAAAATGCTGAACACCACCGGCTGGATAATACCCCCATAGATTTTTTTAGCAATGTATAAAATTCTGCTTGGATCACTAAAAATCTGTATGAAACCACCGTTCACAGAAACAACTAACAAATCTTGTCTCACTATTTGCTTAGGCTTCTTACATGTAATAACTGCAAGTTCCAAATAAACTCACCCTTTGCATTTTTTTAAATTTTATTTTGTTAAGGTTAAAGGGCTTGGGGGCAGGAGAAGAGAAAGGGACAAGAAAGATTAATGAGAGGAATACAAGGGAAATTCCTAACTGTGCCTCATAGGGTGCAAATTCCAACACATTAAGACTAGTTCGATGGAAGTCATTTCTGTGAAGCAGATTTTTTTCTGGAATGCAGCATAGCAAATGTGCACTCAAGTTCTTCTCTGTCGTGTACCGTAACTGTGAGGATTTTGTTTGTATGTTTAACTGAAAAGAAAAATGCATTATCCTTTGTAAATTACTGTTATATTAAATATTATCTATTAAATTTTGATTGCATTAAAAAGGAACCCTTAAAAATAAAGTGAAAAACAAGAAGAAAGAATACATTTTACCATTAGAAATACATATATATTTTTTTAAAAATGTATTTATTTGTTACATTTATACCCCGCTCTTTCCCGCTCGATAGCAGGTTCAGTGCGGCTTACATATTATGGGTTACAAATAAATAAGTTTCAATAAATATCTATTTATTTATGATTACTTTCATTTAGAATCAAGTGAAAATACTTATATAGAAAAGTTAAGCCAGAAAAAGAAACAACAAAAAGAAAAATATATAAATTGCTAACTTAGGGGTCTTTTTAGAAAGCCACGGTAAAGTGGCCTGCGGTAGTGTGGGCGCATCTTTTTGGTACACACTGGGCCACTTTTTCCCTTTGGTTGGGAAAAAGGCCATTTTAATGGGCCAGGAAAAGGGCGTGCGTAAAAATGAAAACTAGCATGTGCCTATTTACGACCTGAACCCTTTCCGCCAGCCATTGACCTGGCAGTAAGGGCTCACATGCTACCCACACAGTAACCACGCAGAGTGTGCCAAAGTGGCTGCGCTGTTGATTACCGATGGGAATGCCCCAGAAGTAGAAAATAAAAAAATATTTTCTACCAAGGGATTCGGCGCATGCCAAACGCAGAACTACTGCCGGGTGCACGCGCTACCCCAGTGGCAGTGCCGATTTGGTGCATACTACCCACGCATTAGTCCTCCCACAGCTTTGTAACAGGGTCCCTTAATAAACACCACAATCAAAAGGATGACAAGTCCCAGTTGTAGAAAATATCTGTGAGAAGCCTAAAAAAGGAAAAAAATGAGAGGGAACTTGGTCAAGGCTGAGGTGCACTCTATGATAAGGATCATGAATCTGTTGCTACAACTGGAGGAAAAGAGTGAGCCTCACCAGCTACCATTGCACTAAGGGGTCCTTTTATTAAGGTGCACTGAAAAATGGCCTGCGGTAATGTAGACATGTGTTTTAGGCGTGCATAGAATCATTTTTCAGCGCACCTGCAAAAAAAATGCCTTTTTGAAATTTTTGTTGAAAATGAACGTGCGTCAAAATAAAAATTGCCGTGCATCCATTTTGGGTCTGCGACCTTACCGCCAGCCATTGACCTAGCAGTAAAGTCTCATGCAGTAACCGGGAGGTAGTGACCTACACGCATCAAATGCCACTTGGCGCGTGCCTAATATGCATGTCTGAAATGAAAAATTATTTTTCGGATGCGCGTATCGGACATGCGCCAAAAATGGCATTACTGCAAGAGCCACGCGGTAGCCAAGCGGCAACGTTGGGAATGCGTAGATGCTTATGCGGCTTAGCAGAAGGATCCCCACAAGAATCTAATGGTGTTGGCTTCACAGATCAAAATTTAACTCCATACTTACATGGAACAACTATCACCCCAGTTGCAAAATACTTATGACACAGGCAGCCCCATTTTAGAGAGGTTGTGTAGCAGGAAAATACATTCTGATATGAAAACATCCATATCAGGGTCATCATTTTACAAGAACGCTAATCTGTAGTTATGCACGGAACTGCACTTAGGCACTGTTCTACAAACATAGGACTAGATTCTATATATCATGCCTAAAAAATCAGCACCAAAATGAAATACGCCTAGGTGTGTTTTATAAAGTACGCCTAAATTTAGGCGTACTTTATAGAGTAAGCATAATTTTACACATGGTTTATAGAATACGCTGAGCACCTGTCCACATGACTAAATTTAGTCGCGGGCAGTTACACCAAGTAAAATGGTATAAATGCCAATGCCTAAATTAGGCATGGACTGGGTGTATTCTATAACCATGCACGTATATTTTAGAAACACCCATGACCTGCTCATTCCATGCCCATGGTCATGCCCCCTTTTCAACTATGCAACTTAGAATTTACGCACATCAAATTATAGAATATGCATAGTCAGTTCTGCACATAAATTCTAACTAATGCCAATTAGTGTCAATAATTGCTTGTTAAGTGGTAATTATTGGCACTGATTAGCTTGTTAACTAATTAAAGACTCCTTTTAAGAAGCGACGCTACAGATTATCGTGCGCTGAATCTGAAGAAGCTCAAGGGAATTGAATGGTCTTCATGATATTCAGTGCATGTTAATCAGGAGCGCCGCTTCATAAAAGGAGCCCTAAGTTACATGTGCAAATCCAGAATATAACTGGATTTGCGTGCACAACTTAAGTTGCAGTATATAGATTCCTAAGAATAGTGCCTAAATGCTGTAGAGCGCAACTACAAAGGAAGCATGCCGAGGGTGGGTCAGGGGCATGTCTTGCAGTGCATGTGTAAGTTACAGAACACTATCTCTTACTTGGACAACTGCCAACTTTATGCACCTGCCTTTGACATGGTGTAAGTGCTCATGTCTAAAGTTATACTTTAATTATGTCCCAGACAACCACAATTCTATGTGTTCCATAGTCCAAACTCACATATTCTTCATATTTTCAATTCACTTAATAAATTTATTTTTAAAAACGGGGATCATCAGAATAATCAACAGCATTTCCCATTTGGGCACAGCGTCCCATACAATTATCGGGTAGATCTATGAAGATGTACACAGCGCCATAATTGTATGGGACGCTGTGCCCAAATGGGAAATGCTGTTGATTATTCTGATGATCCCCATTTAAAAAAAAAAATGTATTAAGTGAATTGAAAATATGAAGAATATGTGAGTTTGGACTGTGGAACACATAGAATTGTGGATGTCTGGGACATAATTAAAGTATAGTTTGAAGTAAGTCCCCACATCAATACTCTTAGGTCCTCTCAAATTGACATGTCTAAAGTTAGGCACGCGCATGCTGACTTAAGCCCTATTTTATAACAGCAATTTAGCACACAGAATTGGCATTTAGGGCACCTTTTACTAAGTGGCGGTAAGCCCAATGCAGGCTTACCGCTTGCTATGCAGGAAGTACCGTCATTTCCGGCACTACAAAAATGTATTTATTTTTGTAGCACCGGAATGTACCTGGTGGTAGTCGTGCAGTGCCACACAGTGCCCGGTTACCACCAAGTTAAAGCGAGAGCCCTTACTGCCACCTCAATGGGTGGCGGTAAGAGCTCCCCCTGAAATGACCTCGCAGCACATACTTTGCTTGCCACCCAGCCATTTCCTGTAGGAAAGTGACACCCAATTGTATCTCTCCACACCAGACATCACCGTGGAGACCCAGACCAAGGTATCGGCCTGCTTGTCTGACATTGCTGCATGGATGTCCAACCACCACCTGAAACTGAACATGTCCAAGACCGAGCTTATAGTCTTTCCACCAAAGCCCACCTCTCCTCTTCCTCCTCTCTCGATCTCAGTTGATAACACCTTCATCCTCCCCGTCTCATCTGCCCGCAACCTTGGAGTCATCTTCGACTCCTCCCTCTCATTCTCTGCGCATATCCAGCAGACAGCCAAGACCTGTCGCTTCTTCCTCTTTAACATCAGCAAAATTCGCCCTTTCCTCTCTGAACACACCACCTGAACTCTCATCCACGCCCTCATTACCTCTCGCCTTGACTACTGCAACCTTCTCCTCACTGGCCTCCCACTTAGCCATCTATCCCCACTTCAATCCATTCAGAACTCTGCTGCTCGTCTTATATTCCGCCTGAACCGATACACTCATATTACCCCCCTCCTCAGGTCGCTTCACTGGCTTCCGATCAGATACCGCATTCAGTTCAAGCTTCTCCTTCTCACCTACAAATGCACTCAGTCTGCAGCCCCTCATTACCTCTCCACCCTCATCTCCCCTTACGTTCCCGCCCGAAACCTCCGCTCACAGGACAAATCCCTCCTCTCAGTACCCTTCTCCACCACCACCAACTCCAGGCTCCGCCCATTCTGCCTCGCCTCACCCTATGCGTGGAATCAACATCCTGTGCCCTACGCCAAGCCCCCTCCCTACCCATCTTCAAATCCTTGCTCAAATCTCATCTCTTCAATGTGCCTTCGGCACCTAACCTTAGACTGCCCCAATTTGACTGCCACTACTTGATTGTCTGTACATTTGTCCATTAGATTGTAAGCTCTTCGAGCAGGGACTGTCCTTCTATGTTATATTGTACAGCGCTGCGTAACCCTAGTAGCGCTTTAGAAATGTCAAATAGTAGTAGTAGTAGAAAGTGAGACTTCCCTTTTACCATTAAAAGGGGGCCTCAGTGAGCGTGTAAAATACGTGCCGACGCAAGCACCAGCTCTCTTTTGCTGCAGCTTGGTAAAAGGGGTCCTTAGCCTCAGTGCCAATCGTACAGTCCACCTCATCACATCTTCCATTTCAAAACATATAACAAAATTAACACAGCTACAATATATTTTAACGGAATATAATTTTTGGCCACAGCTTTATTTCATCACAATGTTTGTAACAACTGTAACCCAAATGCATTTAACAATCGTATAGAGCTAATCGGTATCGAAGCAAGCTCTCAAAAAGCATAACATTTTCAGATAACACACATTGGCATGACTCATGGTGTCGCAGAGTGAAGCCTCAACTCATGGCGGTTTCGCCCATGAGTGTTCACAATATTTAAAATCATCTTCTCCGTGTTCAATCTCATATTTGCTGTTTGCCTACTTTTTGGCATCATCAAGTTTGATCATATTTCTCCAAGCTATGTTAAACTTCATTGGCTTCCAATGGTTTAGCACTCAATTATCTATATAATCATTTTCAATTTTCTAATGTACAGAGGTTTAGACACAACAGTGGTATGTATTTTACATTTCCATCAGCGAAAGGAAAAAGAAGATTATATCAACTCGAATTAACTCTGGTATTTCAAGCAGCCAGAAGTTGGACAATGTTAAAGGCTATTTTCAATTCTGAAATATCTTACTTAGACTTCAGAAAGAAAGTTAAAACCTTCTTGTTTCAAAAATATGTACTAGCCTCTATATCTTGATTTGATTGTTACAATATTCTGTTTATTCCCAGGGGTTTCTCTCTGGCTTCTTAAGATAGTGTTACCCGCTTAGAACTGTTAGAGGTAAGAGAGGGTTATGAGACTAATGATCTTTATCTTTAACATAACTCACTTCTGTCATCAAACATATAAATGGCAAGTGACCGACTCACCTGCAAATGCTGCGATCTGCTGCTGCCTGCAGCGCTTTCACACGGAGGTGAGAGGCGCTGTCAGGTCAGTGCAGGGGGCCCAGCACGGAGGGGGGAGGGAGCGGCGGCGAGGAGGGTAGCTGGAAATCTCTCCCGTTTTAACGGGCTTAACAGCTAGTCCCAACATAAAAACTGCAACCACCTAACAGACCCCAACCCCCACCCTCTAAATGCGTCAAACCCATAAACTCAAAGCAACAACTAAACAACATGCATATACAATAACTTAAGGGTGGGAAGGGAGGGTAAAATTCTCCTTGCATTAATTACAAGCCGTTACACCAACCCACCCTATCTCCCAACTCCCAACTCCCGAATGATGTAAACCCACAAACAATCGACATCACAATTCCCTTCTACTCCCCCACCTCTTTCTTTTTTTTTTATTTGTAGAGACTGTTTATTGTATAAACACAGGTTACAATACAGTAATTAAGACATACAATGCAAAAACATAACCTGCTACATTCTGTGAAACTCAATACAGATAACAAGAACATATCTAGCCTCCATATTTTAATAACAAGAATTTTAACCCCACAAAGTTCCCCCCTCTCCCTACCCCCATTCCCCAACAACAAGAACCCTCCCTTCCTTCACCCTCCCTATAGCAAATAAACCTAAAATTACCTCTCCTTCAAGCAGAGCAAGATTTCAAAAAGGGTTCCCACACCAATTCTCATCTAGGCAAAGTCTTCCTCTTCACAGCTGTCAGACATTCCATCTCACAGATATACCATAATTTAGAAATCCAACGAACCAATGGAGGGACCGCACGCACTTTTCAGTGCTGCACCAGATTTAAACGAGCAGCATGCATGGCATGTCGCACTAACAATGATTGGTTTCCTACCCAGCAAAAATACAGCCAGATGCCACTGTACTACTCTACCCAACCATAACTGAAGACGAGACTGAACCACCCTCCAGTGGTGTAGCCAAGGGTGGGCCCAGATGGGCCCAGGCCCACCCACTTTGGGCTCAGGCCCACCCAGTAACAGCACACCTATGATGTGACTGGTAGGGATCCCCAAGCCCCACCAGTCGAAAACTCCCAACAACTGTCCCTCCTGCATACCTTGTAAATAGCAGATATTTGCCTGCAGTGAGCAGCAACTGATACATACTGCTCACACCAGCCCCACAGCCTTCCCTCTGATGTATTCCCGCCTATGCGGAAACAGGAAGTTGCATCAGAGGGAAAGCTGTGGGACCAACATGAGCAGTGTGTATTAGTTGCTGCTCGCTGCCGGTGAAAATCTGCTATTTAAAAGGTATGCGGGGAAGGGGAGATGTTTGAGAGACCATATGGCATGCAGGCGAGAAAGAGCAAGACCATATCACTTGTGGGACAAGGCGGAGTTCTTCTGCCCACCCATCTTGGGCCCAGGCCCACCCAAAACCGGGAGTCTGGCTACGCCCCTGCCACCCTCCAATAAGTTTGGGCTTTAGGACACAACCACCAAATGTGACCCATCATCCCCGGTACCAAACACCCCCGCCAACAATTAGGAGACTCATTGGGAAACATATGACAAGCGCAACTCACGAAGTAAAGAATGCCTTTTAAAAGGGGAGTTCAAACCCTTGACATTATAAGTATACACTTTAAAGTCTGCCATCAAATTGTCAAAACAAAAAATACCACTTCCTAAAAATTAGTGAAGGAAGGAGTTGAAACACCCACCACATCCCCCCCCCCCCCCCAACAACCCATCCCAACCAAGCCAACCCCCCTCCCTCCCTCTACCCAGTGCAGACACATCTCTCACCATCCCCAGGGTCTCAAAACAGGTAGGTGACCCCCAGGATGGGAAAATGAGGGCTTCATTCCCTGTGCCCGACACAACCAAACTCCCCTCACATCCAACCCCCACTCATACTTCCCCAAAGCACAGATACAAATAATATCCCTTCATCTCCATTGAAATGAAAAATTAAACAGCATGGCCTAAGCAAAATAAGGGCTCGTTGCGTAAAGAGTCAATGTCTGCAAACCACAGCTCCTCCATCCACTAGATACCGTCTGTTCCAGACTGTTTCTTCATGATGGGTTTTCCCCCACCACCACGATCGCACGTTGCCTCTTCTTCTGAGAAGATTCAACCCTTTTCCAACGCTGCAATTTCTCACGAGTCCCAGGCGCCATCGTGGTTGGGAGATGCGCTGATGGAGCCAAACCCTCCGCGTGCAGAATTTTCCATGCCTCTCCCAGCTGGCGGACAGGATGAAATTTCCCCGTCACTGTAAAAGTCAGTGCAAATGGAAATGCCCATCTGTAGCTAATACTTGTAGCCGACAACAAATCCAAAGCAGGTTTCATTTGCCTCCTCTGTTGCAAGTATATGCTGAAATATCCTGATAGACAAAAACGTTTGCCTCATTAAACATCAGCTGAGCGTGTTTGCAAGCTGTAGACAAAATCAATTCCTTGTCTGTGTAGCGTAAAAAACGCACCACGATATCTCTCGATGCCAATTCTCTCGAACATCCCAGCACTCTATGCACATGCTCGAACTGTAGAGCTGGCACCTCAGCCTCAGTATTCAGAAGTTGGGAGCAAAGCACTTTAACTATAGTCAGCACATCATTGGTTGCACCACCCTCAGGGACTCCTCAAAAACGTAAATGTTTTTGACGACCTCTATTCTCCAAGTCATCTAATTTATACTGTACATCCTCATGATGTTCAAACAATTTAGTAATCCAAGTCTGCGAGGAACACAAGGTATCAGAATGCTCATCCATTCTCGCTTCCAACTCTGCCACCTGACCTCCTAACTCACGCATATCAGAGCTCAGTTGATCAATGCGCTCCACAATGTCCACTCTAGACGCTTTAATTTCCTCTTTTATTTCAGCAAGGTGATTTAACATTCTCTTAGGGCATTCCGATGAATTCGCCCCCGAAAGGGCCGACTCCGAGTCAGAATCAGGCGTCGGAATCGAGGCCGCGTGGCGACCCGTCTGCTTGGCTGACACCTTTTTAGGAGTCTTCTCCACCACTTTCCCGGCACCCGAAACGGCTTTACTCATAATGGCCACCCTCGTATTGAAAATCCCCTTCTGCTTACAAACAAATCAGTGCTAAAAGTATGCCAATGAGAAGGGATTTACTGAAGAGCAGGGAATAGGAAAAGAGTCAGGCTGCCATCAAGTCCAGTGACGTCACTTCCTCCCACCTCTTTCTTTTTTTAAAACTAGACCACTGCTTCACTTCCCAATCAAAACTTTCCCACAGACCATAATATTTTTCCCAATCTCACATTTTCATTCCCAAAATTAACCCCATCCTACCCTTCTTAGTTGGCCTGTTTCAGACAATGTTAACCTCTCAGCTTAGCCTGAGAGAGTTTCCATAATTTTGGCACCCTTTGTAAAATCTACCCCTAAGGACAAATTTTATTTCTGCAATTATGATGCAGAATTGCCGTTATAGAATACTAGTGTAAGTCCGCATTTTAGCACCTAACTTTAGCTGTGAGCTTTTACGCCATGTCAAAGGCAGGTGTAAATGTCCTCAACTAAATGTTACATTTCTGCATGTTTCTGTTGGTATTTTTTTCTAGCATTTGAATATAACATTCTAGTAAATAACTTGTACAGAAAGCCATCCAGTTACAGATATTAAGAAGCAAAAAACCTCTTTTGTTTCTTGTTCATTGTTTAATACATGATAAACTTTGTTGAACTCCATATGTTTAAATGTAATAAAACATCTTGGACAAGAAAAAAAAAAAATTCCGAAAAAACTATAGTTTACGATGAGGATCCAAAGGCTAAGTAGGAGATAAAAAGAAATACATAGAAAAGTGAAAAGGAAAAAAAAAACACATGTTAACTGTGGAACAGTAACATACATAAGACAATTCATTTTTCATTCAGGTTGGACTTGATCCACAGGCAAAATAGATATTATCCCTACTCTATTTGTTGCCAAAAAGGCAATCAAATGAGCATGGACAAAGAAAACATATTCTGCAGACTTGTAATTAATAATACATTTACAGGAAATTTAAAAAAAAACAAAAACATACAGCTCCTAACTGCAAAAATCCTGTACACAACAAAAGAAACTGCTTCTGCCTCTTCTGAGTTTCTCGTGTCACATATGGAAACATTGAGATTTTTTTGATTTAAGAATAGTATTTGACAATTCTTGAAAAATAATCTTAATAGCCATTTTCTATCAGAAAAGAGAGCCAACTTCACCACTAACGATGTTGGAGAGTAGATTGTTTAGAGTCAGAAGTTTCTAGAAAGCTTGTAACATCCAGTCTATCAATCTCCACATCAAGGACCTCGTCATTTTGTATTGGTTGCCCCCATTTTTTTCTTTGGTAAATAATATGTTTGCACCAAAGATGAAAACTTATTTTAGGCACTGTCATGAAATGCCTAGCCACCTGCTTGGGGTTACCCTGTGACCACTTAGAGGGTCTATCCCCAGCACAGCTCAGGTCCACCTACACCTGCCACTTGTGCTCTACACTAGCACCCTCCTCCCATCGACTAGGTCACAATCACCTCTGGGCGAGTCTCCCGCTCTCCAATTATCCCTAGTGATTTCTACAGTAGGTTACTGGAGCCACACTCCCAGTGGTCCCACAGTTCCCAGAAAGCACTCACAGACCCAACACACAAACCACCAGGATTCTTTATCAGTCCAGACAAACAGGGCGAACAAACAATTATGTTTACTCTCTTTAAAAATATGGAACAAAATAGTGCAGTTCGCAAACAATACCAAGTAACTGAAATATGGATCAATTATAGCACTAACTAAACACTAGCATACTTCTTAGAAAGTACCTGGGGAGATCGGGACATATATGTATTCACAGAACTTCAGCAAAGAGATCTCTCTCTCCTTCTCCTTGGCTGAAACTGAAGAAACAGCCAGCCACTGCTGGGTAATTTCAAAACTCCAGGCCAATCAGAGCCCAGAACAGTCAAGTTTCAAATTAAAACTGGTTACATCACTGCCAAACACTTCCTATTATTTGTGTTTTAACTAAGAAAGAGGGGTCAGTCCTCTGTAACAGCTTTAAGCATAAACATGCACCACCTTCTGGCCAAACTAGAGAAATATACTTCAGAATATAATCAATGCAGGAAAATATCCAATACATTTTATAGGCCTAAAACACTCTGTTTCTTTACGAGCACATTTAACGCTTCAGTCAAATATCTTACATTTGAAATTTGGAGACTGACACTGTAAGGTCCATCAAGCCCAGCATCCTGTTTCCAACAGTGGCCAATCCAGGTCACAAGTACCTGGCAAGATCCCAAAACAGTACAATAGATTATATGTTGCTTATTCTAGACATAAGCATTGGATTTTCCCCAAGTCCATTTTAATAAAGGTCTATGGACTTTTCCTTTAGGAAGCCATCCAACCCTTTTTTAAACCCTGCTAAGCTAACCGCTTTCATTACATTCTCTGGCAACGAATTCCAGAGTTTAATTACACATTGAGTGAAGAAATATTTTCTCTGATTTGTTTTAAATTTACCACTTTGTAGCTTCATTGCATGCCCCCTAGTCCTAGTATTTTTGGAAACAGTAAACAAGCGATTCACGTCTACCCATTCCACTTCACTCATTATTTTATAGACCTCTGTCATATCTCCCCTCAGCCATATTTTGTCCAAGCATTTCTTCACAGGGAAGCCATCCCATCCCCTTTATCATTTTGATCGCCCTTCTCTGTACCGTTTATAATTCCACTATATCTTTTTTGAGATGTGGTGACCAGAATTGAACACAATATTTGAGGTGCAGTCAATGGAGTGATACAAAGCCATTATAACATCCTCATTTTTGTTTTCCATTCCTTTCCTAATACCTAACATTCTATTTGCTTTTTAGCCGCCGCCGCAAACTGAGCAGAGGGTTTCAATGTATCAACAATGATGCCTAGATCCCTTTCCTAGTCGACGACTCCTAATGTGGAACCTTGCATTACATAACTATAATTCAGATTCCTCTTTCCCATATGCATCACTTTGCATTTGTTTACATTAAATGTAATCTGCCATTAAGATGCCCAGTCTTCCAGTCTTGCAAGGTCCTCTTGTAATTTTTCATAATCCACTTGCGATTTAACAACTTTGAATAACCTTGTGTCATCAATAAATTTAATTACCTCCAACTTACAGTACATCTTACAGGCCTAAAACACACTGTTTCTTCACAGGCACATTTAACACTTCAGTGAAATATGTTACAAACATGTCCTTAGCCAATACCAGTGAAAGTCTTGGAGAATTAAGTAACTGTAAATTACATTTCCTAGTTGAGTTTTCCAAACTTTCCATTTTAAACTTTATTGTAAAATCATCTTTAACTATGATACATTGAAAGGCCTTCATAGAAGAAACACATTGCTCTACCTACTCTAAATACAACTTAAATTGGCCGCTCTCCTGATATTGTGCAACAATTTAAATATTTGAGTTAAGCCCGTGAGGGATCCCCTAGACACCAAAGTAATTTTAAAGTCAGGAGGAGGGAGAGTTAATGTCAGGTGGGGGGTGCCCTAGACACCAGGAATTTTTTGAAGTAGTGAGTGGGTCTGGTTGGTGCCCTAGTCACCAGGATTGGGTTGGTGGTGCTCTAGACACCACATATTTTGTTTTATTAATTCAGGGGTGGGAGGTTGTTCTGGTCAGTTGAGTCTGGGAGAGGCAGGGTGGGGTCAGTGCAGAAAGCTAATGGGACAGGTAGGTCAGGTCAGGCTACACTGCCTTGGGCCTGGCAAAATAATTTGGGCAGTAACCATGCATTGAACACCACTTTTTTTCTTATGTGCATCGCCACAACTTTCTTAATGGCCTCCTGGGCAGCCATGTATGTGGTGTGAGGTAAACCAACCAAAATGAGCATGTGTGAGAGTGCCAACATTAGCGGCTGAAACACACCCTGACTCTCACACTGTTCTGGCTGCATAAGCAGGGGCTCAGGCAGCAGACCTCTTTGGCTGGCTGGACTTGGATATCTCCACCGGCCATTAACTGGTGCTTCAATTTTAGAGGTGGCTTGAGCCCAAAGTGGGGAGGACAACCCCCCCCCCCCCCCCCCATGGCTGTGTCTGGTTAACAGGAATAACCAGGGGTGTGCTGGTAAATTTTTAACAACAGGCTCTTTCTCCGGACGTAGCCAGCTCTGCAGTTGGAAGGGCTAGGGGTGGCCGGGATGAGGGAGAGCAACACTTGCCTCTCTCTCCTCCCTCCCTTCGTGTGGGCACGCTAGGCATACCTTTGCTGGCAGCCAATAAATGGACTGCCACCACTCCCAATGACTTGCTCTGAGCAGCATGCTGAAACTTGTCACACATGCTGGAGAAGTCCCAGCCTGCTGCTCAGAGCTGGAAACAAGGAGCGGGGAGCAGCAGCAGTCTATTTACTTGGCTGGCAGGGCTCAGCATCCCCACCAGCAAAGTAAAAGAGAATTCAGCAGGGGGCCCAAGCCCACATTTTGGGAACCAGTTGTTAAAGTAGCCATGGAAGACCCTACTTTAACAACCGGCTCCCAAAATTCTTAAAAACTTAACAACCGGCTCTTGCGAGCCTGTGAGAGCCTGCTCCAGCACACCACTGGGAATAACTATAATTAAGTGGACCCTGGCAGATAATAAGGAATGTACTGCTATCTTTAGCTTCACACCCTATATTTCGACCAGGAGGGTTTACCAAGAGAGTTCACCAAACACTTGAGGAAAGAGGAATATTTCCCATCATTGTGAGTGCTACAGTCTTAATTAAAAGGAATTTTCAAACACACCTGGAAAGGCTACCTATAAATGTCACAGCTTATGAAGCTCCCTTTGGCATAGTGCAAGTACCACAGCAAGCATTAGTAGTAAATATGCAAGACTGAGATCATATCCCACATACCCTGGCTTAGCAGTGAGGTTCATTACTGTCATGAACCCATTTGGAGTCACAGCCTGGAAGAGAAACATTAGCAGGACAAAATAGAGCACATTAGGTTTTTTAAACTGAATTGGCTTAGGGGGATTATGTGATTAAATTACGTTGACCTGTTGATGCCACTCAGTATTTTAGAGGACGGGAGAAGCTTTGATCATAATGAGGCATAGGAGAGACTCACATTCCTCACTATTTATTTGGTGTTATGCATCTCCTGGAGTGTGGCGAGATGCATTTTAGCCTGTGACCTTTCTCATACTTTTGCTACTATTAGTCATCTATATAATGATACCAGATGTACATGTACCGTAACATATAAGAAATAGTCTCTATTCTATGGCACTTACAATCTAGTCAAGGAAATTAGACAAAACAGAAAAAAGAGACTCTGGACTAAAATCAACAAAGACATGTTTGAAATGAACCAAAACTAGTTGGGTTGTTAGATAGTATTAATAGAAGAAAGGGACTATTTTAAAAGCTGTTTGAAATCAGACCTCTGTCCTCTAAAAGCTGTATAAGAAAAGCTAGGAGACAGGGCGGATAAGTGGATTTTAAAGTTTAATAGATCAGCGTTCCAATGCAGTATAAAGATTCATGCAAAAAATACTAGAAGCAAAAACATTAGCAATGTGTATTTATTAGCTTGCATTTGATTCATTAGCATTCTTTTGAAAATGTAGGAGTCCTTTTACTAAGCTGTGTTAAGCACTAACGCGCCTAATGCAGAAAAAATGACTTTACGTAGAATGTGCTAATGCATTTCTCATCAGTTTTGCTATGTGTGCACACTAACCATGTGCTAAACATATTTTGAGATGGCGTATCAAAGGCAGAGAGTGGGTGTTCCTGCGCTAACCAGTTAATGAATCTACATTGAGTGGCATTTTCGATATGACCTCTAAGTCCGACATTGGACGTTTTGCAAAAAAAATGTCCAAAATCTGAATAAGAAAGAAGGTCATTTTCAAAAAAGAAAATCATCTATCTTTTTTTCCCGAAAATATTGTTTTCGAACCAGGTTTTGTGCTTTGGACGTTTTTTTTTTTTTGCTCCATTGTTGAAAAAAAATGAATAAGTGCAAAATGTAGAAAATCAAGCCATTGGGGTATAGGAGGAGCCAGCATTTTTAGCAGACTGGTCCCCCTGACATCCCAAGAGGGCAACGGGGTACCCTAGAGGGCACTTCTATGCACTTCATAAAAATGTTCCTGGGTACAAATGTCACTTTTGTTCCCTTATTTTGTCCCCTGAGCTCTCTGAAACCCACCCAAAACTTACTGCCTCCTACTGTACAACACTACAATAGCCCTTATAGGTGAAGGGGGCACCCATATGTGGCTACAGTAGGGCTTGGGTGACTTTGGGAGTGGTCACAGTTTCTACCACAAGTGTGACAGGTAGAGGGAGATAGGGACCTGAGTCCCCACTGCACCGACCATTACACTACTCCAGGGACCAGCATGCTGCTCTAATAGACCTATCTATAATATCTGAGGCTGTCATAGAGGCTAGTAAGTCATATTTTTATTCACATTTTGGGGATGGAAGGTGTCAGCAATCATTAGGGGGGATTGGGGGGGGGGGGTCATCCCTGATTCCCTCCAGTGGACATCTGGTCATTTAGGGCACCTTTTTGTGCCTTATTCATTATAAAAACAGGTATAGCTCAAAATGTTTTTGTTTTTTTTCCATTATAGCTGAAATAAGTCTGTCTTAGGAACACCCAAATCCCACCCTTAACACGCCCAGTGTTGTAAAATAGCCTTTCGTGCTACCACCAGCGCTAACAATACAAAGTGTGTCTGATAATCCAAAAAGCCCTGCCCGAGCAGTGCAGTGTCAGAGTCCAATAAAAGCCCCCTATATGTCTATTATATGCTGTTCCAAAAACAGACTCAAGAGTGGCAAGAATTCCCGTCCAAAAAGGCTGAGCATTCCGAAGTGTTGAGCATTCCAAAAAGTGGTGCACAGAAGTACCCCTCCCTACATCGCACTTATCACATATATCAGACTCCAAAAGACCCATATGTTTCCCCTTCCATGTTACTATCTGTTTCTAGCTGAATTTTTATTCTGTTAGACTCAATTCCCTCCTTAACATATAGCACCACACTCTACCCCCTCCAGTTTGACTCACCCTATCATTGTGATATAATTTGTACTCTGCTAAGGTTATCCTCCTTCCATCAGGTCTCTGAGATGCCTATTATATCTACCTCCTGATTTAGTGCTATATAATCTAACTCCCCCATCTTATTTTTTTAGGCTTCTATCATTTGTATGTAGACATTTCAAAGAGTGTTTTTTTGTTTATGTCTACAGGTTGCTTACAGATGATTGGGATAATTTGCAATCTTCACTCTGCTGTCCTCCTAAAGGTTCCTGATTTACTCCTACTTTTGTTGCAACCTATCGAGATACCCTAAATTCCCTGTTTTGATAGTATCCTTCAAAGACACAGATCCCTTCCTGATTTTCTCTGTTATTGCAAATATGTCACAGTGAATGGTTTCTGATCTTTAAATAAATTGTAAGCTTAGACAAAGGGAACTTGTGTAAACACATAATACAGTTTTTACATTATTATGACATTAAAGAACAAAGTTATCTGACCTGGAATTTACTAGGCTCAAGATTCCTAGTAGTGCTCTGTTAGTAGTAAGGGTAACTAGATGGCAATAGACAAGTATTTGTGGGTATAATTAGGTGTTTTGCCTCTTTGGTCTGTATCCAGTAGATGGGCGAGACTATAGTTTCCTTTTCCTCCAAAGTACTGGAATGTATGAGGATCTTTGATTTACTGGACCAAAACACATTCTTGTTAAGACAGATGAAGGATCTTTTGCTGTGTACCTGTGTTGAAGGAGAGTCTGTTCTCAGCAATTCACTGGACTGAGGTTACTTCTTAAACTCACTGTGCTTGCTTCCAGGAAGGAAGGGGCGGGATGGACTGGCAGTGATCTAGGCCCCCCCGTGCAATAAGGATCATTGCCCCCCCCCCCCCCCGCCTCCATCCCCATCCCAGCCCATTCCTCTCAGATCACTGGTTCTGCATCTGTACTTTTTGTAACTATGTGCTTTCTCTATGAATGCGCATGTGCCACATACTTGCAAGGTCTCCAGATTTTGTAAACCTGCACATTATATATGCATCTGTCTCAACAGGTTTCCTACTATGCTGACTCCAACAGGGCTGGGAAAATGTTAGCAAATTATTAGAAAGCTAAACATAAAGCCACAATTATTCATGTCATAAAAAATCATAACTCCAAAATCCTTACTGATAAGCAAGATATCCTTGATCATTTTATGGAATTTTATTCTGCTGTCTGTAAATCTCAAAAATCCCCTACTGATAGATTACGTGTTGTTTTTAGCCAACCTGCAGAAACCATCACTATCTAAGTGCGATATCGATAAACTTAATGTTCCTATCTCAATACCATAGAATACTGCTGCTGTATCCTCTTTAAAATCTGGTAACGCCCCTGGAAGTGATGGGTTCACCATTGAATATTATAAGTGATTCTCATCCACGCTGTCATCTAAGCTGTTAACACTCTATGACCTTTTTTTTTTTTATCTAAGAAGGAGAGCAAGGGATCTTTTGCTGAAGAACATATTGTCATTTTGGAAAAACCTGGTAGAGATCCTATCAGGCTTATTTCCGAAAGAGAAGGATACCCATCTTTCGACACAAATCGCAAGATGGGCGTCCTTCTCACAGGGTCGCCCAAATTGGCATAATCTAAAGCCAATTTTGGGCATCCTCAACTGCTTTCCGTCGCAGGGACAACCAAAGTTCCCGGGGGCATGTCGGAGGTGTAGCGAAGGCAGAACTTAGGCATGCCTAACACATGGGCGTCCTCGATCCATAATGGAAAAAAAGGGCATCCCTGATGAACACTTGGATGACTTTTCCTGGTCCTTTTTTTCATACAACCAAGCCATAAAAAGGTGCCTGAACTGACCAGATGACCACCGGAGGGAATCAGGGATCACCTCCCCTTACTCCCCCAGTGGTCACTAACCCGCTCCCACCCTCAAAAAAATTTTAAAAATATTTTTTGCCAGCCTCAAATATCATACCCAGCTCCATGACAGCAGTATGCAGGTCCCTGGAGCAGTTTTAGTGGGTGCAGTGCACTTCAGGCAGGCAGACCCAGGCCCATCTCCCCCTCCACCTGTTACACTTGTGGTGGTAAATATGAGCCCTTCAAAAACCACCAGAAACCCACTATACCCACATCTATGTGCCCCCCTTCACCCCTAAGAGCTATGGTAGTGGTGTACAGTTGTGGGTAGTGGGTTTTTGTGGGCTCAGCACACAAGATAAGGGAGCTATACACCTGGGAGCTTTTTCTGAAGTCCACTGCAGTGCCCCCTAGGGTGACCGGTTGGTGTCCTGGCATGTCAGGGAGACCAGTGCACTATGAATGCTGGCTCCTCCCATGACTAAAGGGCTTGCATTTGGTCATTTCTGAGATGGGCGTCCTTAGTTTCCATTATCGTCGAAAATCAGAAATGACCAAGTCTAAGGACAACCATCTGTAGGGACGACCTAAATTTCAAGATTTGGGCATCCCCGACCGTATCATCGAAACGAAAGATGGATGCCCATCTTGTTTCGATAATACGGGTTTCCACGCCCCTTTGCTGGGATGTCAGGAAAACTTGGGCGCCCCTTTTGATTATGCCCCTCCACATAAGCTAAGAATTATAGACCAATATCACTTTTAAATTATGACTGTAAAATCTATGCAAAAAGCACCAAGAGCCATCAGAGATGGGGCACAGTTCTTTATTAATAAACATCAATTTTCTAATGTGGACCCAACACGGGTCGTGTTTTGGCACACAGTACCTGTGTCAGTGGTCGAGTGTGTTCAAAAACCGAGCTTCTTCCCTACAAAATAGGGAGATGATCTGTTTGGTTGGAAAGTAGTAACTCAGTACATCAAGATCATAAGGTCTCTTCATTTCTTAACGGGTTTGCTCTTTATGATGTTGACGTACTGAGTTACTACTTTCCAATCAAATGGATCATCTCCCTATTTTGTTTTCAATAAAAATGATTTGAACTTAAAATAAAAATAACCCAGGAAAACTACATGCACACATTTATGTCTATTATTTGGTGTTCATAATTTTTCTGAGATAAAAATGTATATACTTTGAAAATCTAAAATTATGCATAATAGTGCAGCCTTCACCCCAATTCCACCCTCAGGAACACCTCCCTCAACCTGTGGGTAAAGTTATATGTATATAGGCTACACTCAAGTAACCTTACCCAAACAGGGTGGAGAATTTTATGAGTCCATTTCTTGGGGAAAATTACTCTTCATCAGCATTTAGGGGTATGTTTACTAAGGTGTGTTAGCATTTTTAATGCACCTATAAAGTTAAGGCATGTTAAATGCTAATGCGCCAATTCATTCCTATAGGCACGGTAGCATTTAACGTGCATTAAAAATGGTAACGCGCCTATAGCACGCCTTTGTAAACACAGGTGTTATTTATTAATTTAAGACATATATTCTGCCTTTCCTAAATTTCTAGGCAGATCACAAGATAAACATAAAAGTCAAGAACATGACATCCATAAACACAACAACATTAAAGGGGGAAGTAATCAATGTGGGCTACTGTTCAATCAGGTTATTCTTCCACAAGTCAGACTATTTTAGCACAGGGTCCCATTTTCTGCAATAAGACCCTGTGCTACAATAACCCAACATGTGGTAAAACAACCCAAACCCACATTGACAACTTCCCCTCTTAATAATTAAAATCATAACAAATACCAAAACATTGTATAATAGACAAAATTAACAATTCTTAATCAAATGCTACAATGCTGGAGTATTGTGTTCAGTTTTGGAGGCCGTATCTTGTGAAGGATGTGAAAAAAATGGAAGGGGTGCAAAGAAAAGCTACGAGAATGGTATGGGATTTGCGTTACAAGACGTATGAGGAGAGACTTGTGGACCTGAACATGTATACCCTGGAGGAAAGGAGAAACAGGGGTGATATGATATAGACATTCAAATATTTGAAAGATATTAATCTGCAAACTAACCTTTTACGGAGAGGGGAAGGTGGTAGAACGAGAGGACATGAAATGAGATTGAAGGGGGGCAGACTCAAGAAAAATGTCAGGAAGTATTTTTTCACAGAGAGAGTGGTGGATGCTTGGAATGCCCTCCCGCGGGAGGTGGTGGAGAGGAAAACGGTAACGGAATTCAAACATGCTTGGGATAAACATAAAGGAATCCTCCTCAGAAGGAAGGGATCCCCAGAAGCTTAGCCAGTGGTGGGAGGCAGGGCTGGTGGTTGGGAGGTGGGGATAGTGCTGGGCAGACTTATACGGTCTGTGCCAGAGCCGGTGGTGGGAGGCGGGGTAGGTGGTTGGGAGGTGGGGATAGTGCTGGGCAGACTTATACGGTCTGTGCCCTGAAAAAGACAGGTACAAATCAATAAGGTATACACAAAAAATGACATGTGAGTTTATCTTGTTGGGCAGACTGGGTGGACCGTGCAGGTCTTTTTCTGCCGTCATCTACTATGTTACTATGTAAATGCTACAATGTACAGCTGGTATTCAATATCCCAATTATCAAAATAATAAAAACAATAATAAAAACAATAATAATCACTTGTTCATAGTTCGCTCAATATTCAGACGGTGGTGGGTAGCACTGACTGCCTGCTACTGCCATTCAACCTGGATATTCAATGCCAGGCCATTTCCAGCGACCAGCAATGAATATCTAGGTTTTTCAATGCCGGTTAGCAAGTGACTGGTTAACTTGATATTCAGTGGAATGTGTGAAGCCTCCAAAATCCACCAAAAACCTACTGTGCCCACATATATCAATATATATAAATGGCGAGTGTCGTACTCACTCGCAAATGTGCAGTAGAGACCCTCTCTGCCCCGCCCCCGCGTCAATACGTGATGACGAGGGCGGAACAGAGAGGGTCTCTACTGCGCATTTGCGAGGGACACCGCCGTCGCTAACACTCCCCCCACCCAGAGTCGCCGCCACCCACCTTCCACCCGGTCGGGCCCTCGCTCCGCTATTGAAACAGCGAGGGCACACAGCTCTGCTGAGCTGCCGTCGGCCTTCCTTCTTCTTTTCTGCCTGTGTCCCGCCCTCGATGACGTTACGTAGAGCTGTGTGCTGCGTGCCCTCGCTGTTTCAATAGCGGAGCGAGGGCTCAACCGTGTGGAAGGTGGGTGGCGACGGCTCCGGGGGGGGGGGAGATGAACTCGGAGGGGGAGCGGCAGCGGCGAACTCGGCGGCAGGGTGGGGGGCCTTTCAACCACCCCCCCCTCCTATACTAGCCCGTTTTTACGGGCTGAACGGCTAGTTTATTTAGATTTTGCTCACGCCTTTTTCAGTAGTAGCTCAAGGTGAGTTACATTCAGGCACACTGGATATTTCTCTGTCCCAGGAGGGCTCACAATCTAAGTCTGTACCTGAGGCAATGGAGGGTTAAGTGACTTGCCCAAAATCACAAGGAGTAGCAGTGGAATTTGAACCAGCCACCTCTGGCTTGCAAGACCAGTGCTCTAACCACTAGGCCACTCCATATAGGTGACCCCCTGAAGGCATAAGAGCTATTGAAGTAGTATACAGTTGGGTATAGTAGATTTTTGGTGAGTTTTAGACGGCTCCCACATAATATAAGGGGAAAGGGAAATGGGACTTGATATACTGCCTTTGAGGTTTTTGCAACTACATTCAAAGTGGTTTACATATATTCAGGTACTTATTTTGTACTAGGGGAAATGGAGGGTTAAGTGACTTGCCCAGAGTCACAAGGAGCTGCAGTGGGAATTGAACTCAGTTCCCCAGGATCAAGGTCTACTGCACTAATGACTAGGCTTCTCCTCCTGGCGGGGGGGGGGGGGGGGGGGTAACTGTAAGACCTTTTATGTGAAGTCCACTGCAGTGTCACTGCATGTGAGAACACATTTTAAAGGTTTTGCTAAGAAATTCCTCATTTCAACTTTCTTCTCTTTCTACTTCCTGGCCTCTAGTTTCTGTCTCAATTTACCAGACATTCAGATTCCAAACTCCTTAACAAACCTGGACTAATTGTTTCTCATAACGGATGTATTGCATCTGCTGGGAAACTCATTTGTGGTTTGGGTTTCTCTGCTGCTTGTTTGTAAGTACAGCACAGAGTAAACCACAACACATCTTGACATTTTAGAAAGGGCACATGGTTCTCTATATTTTAGTTTTATCGAGAAAAGAAATGGAGAACTAAATAGATGTGGCTATAACCAGAGTTATAATCAGGCTGGTGTGATTAGTGTAACTGCATGTGGTCCAGTGCCTAGTGGGACCCATGTTTCCTTATTCCTATGGACACATTTCATACATTAAGACATTTGCTTAGTCATGCCCTTAAGTGAGCACACACACAGAGATGGAGAAGGAGCTCTGGTGATAATGCAGCAACTGGATTCCATGCTGCTGGCCAGCAAAAGTGCAATAGAAACTCCAGCTCCAGTGCGGCTTGCAGAATGAGCTCAGCCGAAACAGAAGTATCTGCTGTATTGCCTGGCCGCAGACAGTAACACAGGTCTGACTCTCCCTGTCCTGCTCCAGCTGTGCACTTCTGTTTTTAGAAGAGTAATATTTATGCTGTAAAGAGGCAAGGAGGTCATAGGGCCAGCTTTATTGCATGGGTCCTTAAAATCCATAAAATTTGGAGATGCCTACAAAAGTGCATGTGTTAAAAAAAACAAACAAATCTCAAAATAGCACCCATCTAAGCAGCTGAATTTAGAGACTTTTTATCATTTTACTCCATCAGTTGTCTTTACTTCCCTCCACACACCTACATTTACTCAGTCACGTATTTCTGTTCCCACAGTAATTTACAACAACTCTATTATACTTACTCATAAGCAGCTACATCTTTATTAAATTTGTTGAAATAGGCAAGAAAATGCAGGAAACATCATGATTTGTTTATCGTGTTACAGTATAACCAGCTGCAGATGTTAAGGCAAATTGATTTTACTCTGGTTATGTCTTGACCCAGATGATTTCTCTACATTTGTATTGAAATAACTGGCTTTTTTTTAATGATAGCAGTAGATTAGCAACAGGGACAAAATATTAATTTTTGGTATTTTGAATGTTATCTCTTTTCTTTTATTTGCTTGTCGGAAATCAAAAGGAGTTGATTTGTAAGTAAAGCATTGCTGAACAAAGATATTTTCCTATGAAATCACAGCAAGAACGTGACCCGTGTATTGAACCACTGCCTTTTCTTGATCTAGGCTGCCCTGGTGGTAAGGGTTTGTTTATTTATTTATGACATTTTTACCCCACATTAGCCCGAGAGTCACTCAGGTCAAACAATTAAATGAATATATTGATACAGTAACAAAAGTTAAGTTGCTATCTTAGCCTAAAAGTGAGAAAGTGGAATTTTGCACTGGTTTTGGTTTATTTGGATTTCAGCAAAGCTTTTCATTCAGTTTGACCTAAGATGCTCATAAATTAACAGAGCACCAGGATGTTGGTCCCACAGTGGTAGACTGGATCAGTGATAGAAACAGAAGGTAGTGGTTAATGGAATTTACTTTGAGGAAAGGAAGGTTAGTGGTAGACTGCTCAGGAGAGACAAGGAAGCATATGATAAAGATATCTAGATACCTCAAAAGTATAAACCTAGCAAAATAAGCTAACCTTTTTCAGAGTAAAGCATGCTCTAGAATAAGAGAACATGCTATGAGGTTCTAAGGAATAGATTCAGAAATCTTATCCAGGTGAGCCCTTGTGCATCTGTCAGGTACTGGTTAGCTGCAGGCGAATCACCCAGGCAGGACAAAGCACTTAAGCAAAACCCAGGCCAGGCAGAGCTGGAGACAAGAAGGGTTGGAACAAGCAGGGATGAAACTGAAGCTGAAGGCAAGCAGGGATGAAGCTGAAGACAAGCAGGGATAGAATCGGAGCTGAAGACAAGCAGGGATAGAACTGGAGCTGATGACAAGCAGAGCTGGAACTGAAGCTGAAGATAAGCAGGGATGGAACAAACAGGGCTGGAACTGGAGCTGAAGATAAGCAGAGATGGAACTAGAGCTCAAGACAAGCAGGCTGAAACTGGAGCCAGGGCCGTGCTGATGCGGTAAGCACCACTGCCCTGCCTTCCGTCTGCTCACTTGCAAAATCTTTCACCTGAACTTGTGATTCTCCTATCTCCGCTGCCCTCCCCTTTTCATGCAAAGGAGTAGTATTAATTGAGGCAGGCACGCTCTTCAAGTTATGTAAGAATACAACCAGATTGCTATTTATGCTTCAGTTTGGGGCTAGCTCCTCAGTCAGGGTGAGTTTCAGAGCTTGAAGCAGCATTCAGATTTAAAGTTTTAAAAGTATTTGCCTTAAATCTAATTGCAGAATTCAGGTGCTGGGAGTCTGTACTTGGTTGTCATATGCTCAGATTTGTTTAAATCATATGCAAATTAGTCCGGTGTTTTTCACTAAACATTCCCATGAGTGTCTGTATGTTAATCTGCATTCAAATAGAGCTCTCTGATTGGATGATCAGCTTCTGTTAAGAAATCTGCCCTGGAAGTGAACAGAGTGAGAGCTGTCCTTTGCCAAGAGAGACATCCAGCTGTGACTTCCTGTGTTTGTTGACTAAAGTTATAAAAGAGTGCCTGATTGTGGTAAATGAGAAAATATAAGTGAAAAGAGATTGGTGGCGATTGAAGTTTCTCTAGTGAGAAAAGGATCTGAATATTTCAGGATTACTTGAAGTTTACGAAGAATAGAAAAGGGTGAATTTCAGTTTAAGAGTGTTTAAATCCTATAAGCTATATAAAGGCTAGGTAGATTTAAGTGACTGTAAGCAAGGAAACCTTAATATTTGATCTGAAATAAATATTTGATCTGAGATAGTTGATCAGAGATAAATGTTTGATCTGAATTATATCCTTTGGTGCAAAGGAGATTAGAATGCAATAGAGTATTTCTTTCTGTTTACCAGTACAGTCAAATAATTCCATTCCACTTAAATAATTTTTTGTTATATATATGAGGGAGTAGTATCTGGATTTATTGTAAATCAAATTGATTCCATTCACAGGAATTCATATTCACCTTCATGCATTCATCCGATATTATCTTTTAAGGATGAAGTTTTATTTTATGTTCACTCTGTCTCTTGTGAGCTGAGCACAGTTAGTTTCCTCGGCTGGCACGACTATATATTAGAGGTATTTTGATACTGTGTGAAGTTTTACCACAGACGGGTGACATATATAAAACATTCTCCTTGGATAGGATGTGATATGTGCAAATACATTTTGCTTTAATGAAATTGCTAAACTTTAGAGTCAGAGACTTATCAATGAGGGATACATACAGTGCTATTTTTTCCTGAGGTCCGGCTTACTTGCCTGCTCCCTTCTGTTCCTGCTCTGCTGGACGGGGGGGGGGGGGGGGGGGCGCCAACCGATAGTCTGCAGGGGGGCACCAGAGACCCTAGGTACGGCCCTGACTGGAGCAGAAGACAAGCAGGGTTGGAACTGAAGCTGAGGTCAGGAAAAGCAGAACAAATCTGTCACTTTGCTGTGACAGAGTTTTGGGTGATACTGGAGACAGTAGGGTAAGCATGGCACAAATCACGCAGGAAGCTGCAGGAAAGCACAGAAACAAATCAGAAATACATAGCCTTTCCTCCTCTATAACAACCTCCTATGCTAACAACTTGAGTTGCCTGTCTTCTGTATCATGTTTTATGCCTACTTGGGAGTTTTTTTTTTGTTTTTTTGTTTTTTTATCAGATTATCACATTTCCTTTTATTCAGTTCAAATCATTTTTATTGAAAATAGTTTCAAAATGAATAACAATGGAAAGTTTTATAAACAGGAAGGAAATATAAACTGCATCTACCAACACAGGGTAAGAAATAATTATAAAGGAAAATAATAATAATAATATATTTTTACAAAATACAACCCTTCCTTATACCACCATTTAGTGGGGTAGTAGCAAGGAAAAATAATGAGAATGCAAATTTAACAATAAAACACAAGACTGCAGTAGTGTTATTAACCACTATTAATCCAAATCACCAACTTAAGCTGTTATTCCTTCTCTGGACAGTCTCTTCAAATTGATAAAGTATCTAAGATGACCTGGCATAAAAATTAAATATTTTACACCTAAATAGAGAACCACACACTTGCATGGGCAAGCCAAAACAAATGTCGCACCCAATGCTTTAACAACATCTCTCACATCCAAAAAGGATATTTTTCCTGTCCTATGTAGTGTAAGCAACATGAGGGTAAATCCATATTTTCTGACCACAGAACAACTTCTGAGAATTCTTAAAATAAAGTCTTAATACAGCATTGAGATCCTGCTCGAATACAAACAACTAATAAAGTTGCTCTATTGGATACTTCAGAAAGTGAGGGGTCCTTTTACAAAGGTGTACTAGTGTTTTTAGTGCATGCTAAATTTTGGAGATGCCCATATATTCCTATGTCAATTATCTCATAATACTCAGCTTCAAAATCACCTTAATAATATCATATTCAATGGTCTAGTTCATATATTCCTATGGGCATCTCTAGCGTTTATCACACACTAATGATTAGCGTGCACTAAAAATGCTAGTGCACTATATAAAAGACCCCCTGAGTTCTCTAATATTGCAGACAAGTCCATTAAATCATGAATATCTTCTTTCTGATCCCGAACTAAATTTCCATGTAGTTGCAGTTCCCTTTCAATTTTCATCACTAAGCAAATAATAAACTTTACTAAATGGAGAAATATGTTCAGAAGAAAGTTTTAAATTTTCAATAAGGTATTTTTTGAGCAACTCAAGAGGGGAGCCCCCAACAGGTTTAGGAAAGTTTAGGATCCTAAGATTTAATCTTCTATTGAAATTCTCAATCTGGTTCAGTTTCCGATGTATAATCACATTTATCTTTTAACATTCCATTCCAGCACTTAAATCTCACCTATATCCATAGGAATCAAAGTGGGTCACATACCAAGAAGGGATTATAATAAAAAGAAAAGAACTATTTTTCTTGCCATAATATTTATCAAAGAAATATGTTTTCAATAATTTCCTAAATAGCACATAATTAGATTCTTTTTCTTCATTGCGCACCATACCATCTTCTGCATTTCGGAAGGTGACATTCAGTGTGGTGGGACCAACACTCTGGAACTATCTACCCATACTTTTACATACACGGCTCTCTCTTCTTTCATTTAAGGCTATGCTTAAAACCCACATCTTTCAGTTGGCTTTCCCTATCTAAATTTTGGTTCTCTAACTGTTGAGCTGCCTCGGCCATAGGATAATTTAAGATACAGCAGGTTTGCTAGGGTTTGCTAGTGTTTGCTTGCATTTACTTGCATTTGCTAAATTTTGTTTGCCTATGTTATTATTTTACTTTTACGTATGTGTTGATGTATTTTGCTTATGTTGTAGCAATTTTGAAATACAATATATTATGCTGTATGTTGGACTTTTTATTATATATAAATTGCTTTGATGGCCTCAGCATTAGGCAATCAACCTTGAACCTAATATATATATAGGACACCTGCAAGACTGAATGTTATTGAGGTGGTATACATTCACGTACAGTGGTATTTTTCTGTTCCTGGAGGGCTCACAATTACCAAAAAAAAAAAAAAGAAAAGTTGAAATGGAATTTGAACCTGGGTCCTTTGGTTTACAGTCCACTGCACTCGCCACTAGGCTGCCCCTCTGTTCTGCATGGATATCTGTAAAGCCATTTCCTAAGAATGATGCTATACAGACATTCAGGTCCTTTGTTCCCCCCCCCCCCCCCCCCCCCGGTTCAAAATTTGGATGTTTCTGGTTTGTAAAATGGATGTTCATGCTGGATGTTTCAAGCACATGGATGTCCATCTCACATATTTTCAAACAGCCTGTATCCTGTTAGAAAATATATGTGAGATGGATGTCCATTTGAGATGTTCTGACTTGGCTGTCCCTATTCTGACTTGGCTGTCCTGTCAAAAATACCCCTCTACATGTCCGACAGTAGAAATATATTTAACTAATGCTGTTTTGATTTTTGGCCTGTTCTGGGGAGAACAAATGTTATCTGCACTGTAATGTTTGTGTCCCCCGTCCCCCCCCCCCCCCCCACACACATCACAACTTACCCCCTTCCCCTGCATATTCTCCCTAATCTAAAATCCAGATGGGTTGTCTTAAGATAAGAGCTGTAGTTATGAATGAGAGCAAACAAGAAATAGAAGGGTGGATGCTGGGAATGGGAACCCAGAAGAGCAGTGGCAAGAAGTATCGGGAATAACAGGCCCAGTTACCATAAGGAAACTAATTCTTCTTCCTGAATTGTCTCTCACTTTTTAATTTGTTGCTCATGATGTGTTCCATTTGGAGTCTTCCCAATTTTGTGACATTTTATAATGTTTCAAACCACTCCAACATTTGCCAGCATTTTAAATTGAATACAAGTTGTGTAATGAAGCAGACACACGTGTTAAAGGAGGCAAGATGCCAGGTAAACTCCAGATTTGCTGCCAGTCATGCACTTTCCCCGAAGTGAATTGTGAGTTCAGAAATTTGAAGTGGTAAATATTGCCAAGTGATATATGCGTTAAATTAAAAAAAAAAGCTCTATATTATAACAAAGCAGTATATTTAAATAAAGATTCACCTTGAAGCCAGTCTGATGTAAATAAATTTGCTGCTCTTGCTATTTCCAGCACCTTCCTCCACATATTTCCCTGCTTTGTTTAATGTTCACAAGTGAAAGGTTCCCAGGGAGAACAAACACAGTTAATCACTTCAACTGCCCCTATCTAGACCTCCAAATACCTTGCACAATAAAAAAAATAAATAAATAAAAAAGAGAAAGAGAGAGATGTTCCCAGTAATTTGTTTGACATTTTACTGTGATTGGAATGTTTAAATTTAATATTTTACATTTTGAGATATTCTTTAATGAAAAGGAGAGAAAAGCCTTATGGTCAGGTTGTGTCCATCTGTTTAACTGCTAGAGATAAGTACTGACAAAAATGTTTTGGTTCATTTTCAGATTTTTCTGACTTTGTGTGTGTGCGGGGGGGGGGGAGGGAGAGGGAACTGTTAATTTCAGGCACTTATTTTTTCATTTTAATAAACATTTCACTACGCCCTCCCCCTTTTTACAAAGCTGGTATTTTACCACACCAGCAGCCACTAGCACGGCTTTGTAAAAGGTGAGGTTTAACACATATTAAACTATTTAACTTGCACAAATAGATTGTATGCATATTACTTCATAGGTTAATGCATATTTAAAATGACTGCATGCTCTAAGGAGCTCTTTAACTAAAGTGTGGTAAAATCTCTGTTGGACATGTAAGATATATCCTGGAACTCTGAAACATCTTCTTTTTGAATGCAGTCTCACTCATGCCTTTTGGGAAAAGACATGGAACATTATTTCCAAAATTCTACATATTCAACAACCAATCTCCTGGAAAATGATTATTTTTGGTTCTCTGGCATTGGACACCTCTCTGGATAAACATGACTCTAAATTGCTCAACATTTTATTAGCAGTTGCTGTAAAATCCGTACTATCCAATTGGAAAGATAACTCTCTTCTAAATATTCATTTCTGGTGGCAATCTGTATTGCAACTTCATCAATTTGAAATCTCAATAATAGATAAGAAAGATCTTTCTCCATTGGCACTTAAAGTATGGTCTAGTTTGGACTCCTATATGTCCAATACTTAAATACTTACTTAACAGCTTTGATATATGTTTCTGATATTTTCTAGACACTGTACGTGAAAGGTGATGGCTTTCTTTATTTTCACATCCAGCAATTCATCTGACAAATTGTTTTTCTTTATTCTGCTTGGTCTCATTGAATTCTTTATTTGAGTATTTTGTTGTACACATTTTTTTTGTAATTTGTACTTTTCAAAGTTAATAAAGATACTTGGACACACATGTTCTAAGTGTGGTAAAAGCTTCGGTTATAATGTAAATCTCAAAGTGCATCAGAAAGTCCACACGGAAGAGAAATCAATTACATATATAGAGTCTGGTAAAAGCTTTGGTGAGAAAGTAAACCTGACCATGCACCAGAGAATACACACAGGAGTGAAACCTTTTACATGTCCTGAGTGTGTTAAAAACTTTGGTTAGAAAGAAAGCCTCACATGGCATCAGAAAATCCACACAGGGATGAAACCATTTACATGCATTGGGACAGGTAATTAGGGAATGTACACTCTTGCTATGAAGTATGGAAAAATAGCACTCTGGTATATAATGAAACCTCCTTTTCTTCTATAGATCTGAATTCAAAGCTCAGATGTTATAGAAAGCTTGGCATCAGGTAGAATAGTGGAAAAATGACATCCCAGGAAAGCAATAGGGCCTCCTTGGGGGCACTGCAGTGGACTTTATAAGATGCTCCCAGGTACACATCTCACCATTGCTCCCTTACCTTGTCTGCTGAGCCCCACAAAACCCACTACCCCTAACTGAACACCACTACCATAGCCCTTACAGGTGAAGGGAGAACCAATGTGTGGGTACAGTGGGTTTCTGGTGTGTTTTGGAGAGCTCACAGTTTCCTCCACAAGTGTAACAAGTAGGGGGAGGTAGAAGCCTGGATCCACCTGTCTGCAGTGCACTGCACCACTACTAGACTACTCCAGTGACCCGCATGCTATTCTAATGGACCTGAATATAACATCTGAGGCTGGCAAATAATATTTTTAATCACATTTTGGGGGGGTATGAGGGGGATAGTGACCTCTGGGGGAGTAAGGGGAGGTGATCCTCGATTCCCCTCAGTGGTCATCTGGTCATTTGGGACACCTATTGTGTGGATTAGAGGAGTAGCCTAGTAGTCAGTGCAGCAGACTTTGAGCCTGGGAAAGTGAGTTCAATTCCCACTATAGCTAGCTGTTATAAAAACAGGTCTAGCTCAAAACATCTAAGTTTTAGTCTTGGACATTCCATTATGGCTGAAAGATGTCCAAGTCTTAGGAAAGCTCAAGTCCCACCTTGAACACACCCCTGGCATGCCCCCTTGAGAGTCAGACATCCTTCTGATGGACTTCAGAGAAAAACGTCTAAAAAGATGTTTTAAAAATACTGATTTGGATGTTTTTGTGAGATAAACGTCCAAATGCAGACTTATCTCACTTTTTGGACATTTTTCTCTTTTGAAAATGAGCCTGATAATCAAATATAAACCAAGATTTGGGGGACAAAAAAAAGCATCAAAAATTGAATTTTGGTTTATATTCAAGACCTCCCTTCCTCCCACCATCATGGTATTCTGCATTCTTCCCAATCCCTCCTTTCCCATGGTGTCCCACCACTGCCACAACTGCCTGCTCACCCCCCACTTCAACCAGCAAAGGTCCCACTTAATCACTCCCTCCCTCCTCCTGAACATGCACAGCTCTCGCTTATTTCCTCCCTCCCCCTGAACAGATGCACCCGGGGCAGACCCCCCCCCCCCCTTGGTACGCCACTGGGTAAGAGATAAATTCGTAATTCACCAGAAAATTGAACAAATGGAAAATTATAACAGACGATTAACATTAAGACTATTGAATTTCCCCAGAGCTTCAGGTATGACTCCTACTGAGTTCTTCAAAAAATATTTACATAGTAACATAGTAGATGACAGCAGAAAAAGACCTGCATGGTCCATCCAGTCTGTCCAAGACAAACTCATATGTGTATACCTTACCTTGAATTTGTACCTGTCCTTTTCAGGGCACAGACCATATAAGTCTGCCCAGCAGTATTTCCCGCCTCCCAACCACCAGTCCCGCCTCCCATCACCGGCTCTGGTACAGACCGTATAAGTCTGCCCTCCCCTATCCTTACCTCCCAACCACCACCCCCTCTTCCCCCCCACCTGCTCCGCCACCCAATTTCAGCTAAGCTTCTGAGGATCCATTCCTTCTGCACAGGATTCCTCTATGCATATCCCACGCATGTTTGAACTCCGTTACCGTTTTCATCTCCACCACCTCCCGCGGGAGGGCATTCCAAGCGTCTACCACCCTCTCCGTGAAAAAATACTTCCTGACATCTTTCCTGAGTCTGCCCCCCTTCAATCTCATTTCATGTCCTCTCGTTCTACCGCCTTCCCATCTCCGGAAAAGATTCGTTTGCGGATTAATTTAAAGGAAAATTTGAAAATTTCCTCTTCAGCTATTCCCCTGTGCAATAAAATATATTATCTAACAACATCAGTTCAAAAGGGAGTGGAAGCTGTTAATGCTGGGAGTTTGCCTCAACCATTGGGAATTGGATCAGAGATTCAAGATTTGTCTGCGTTGCTGGAAGATTCACTGTCTGAAGTATCTACTCGAGGGACGCTTATTGTTTCATTTGTATTTGAGCAGGATTTGAATTCAGTGATGAGAATATATTTTAAGTATGCCTCATTATGTTTTTGTGGTCAAAGAATATGGATTTTTCCAGATGTGACTAAGGCAACGCAAGACAGAAGGAAACAATTTCTGGTATTAAGAGAGGAAACTAGGAAACTAGGAGCATCATTTCTACTAGCATATCTATGCAAGTGTTTAATATGTTTCTTGGGCAATAAATATGTTTTCTACGAACCGAATCAACTACGCACCTTCTTAGACATGAAGAAGCTATCCAGTGGACCGATGGGGAATAATGATTTAAATGAATAATAAGTGGGGATATTCAGGTTTAAACCATTTTCTTTCGTAAATTGTTTCCAATTGATCTCCTTATCTTATCCCACTCTCCCTCTAATTTGTGGTCTAAGGAAGAGTATTGAATTACCTGATTGAAATAATTTCCTTCATATTATTTCCTCTGTATTTCATTGCAAGTTATCTTATTGCTTGTAAATTTAAATTGCTATAAATAAAATTTAAAAAAATCATAAATATACTGTACCATACAGAACTAATAAGCCCTTAGTAATAACAAATATGAATGCATACAGAATAAATGCTGAAGAATGTCATAAACATTCCATACAAACCCCCATGTTTACTAAGATGCGCTAGCGGCTGCCATGCGCTAATGCCTACACAGTCTATTCACTTTGAATGGTCTGTGTCAGCATTGCCTTGCGGCTTAGGAAACAGGGGGAAAGTTAGTAATAAGAACTGTAATACTATGTGCCAAGATACTTAGGGACCTGTTTATTAAGGTGTGCTAGCATTTTTAGCTCACGCTTTTATAGACACCCATAGGAATATTATGGGCATCTACACGATTAGCGCATGTTGTTTAGTGTGTGCTAAAAATGCTGGCATGCCTTTTTAAACAGGGCCCTTAGAGACATAAATGTACATAAAGGTGTAAAATAAAACTGACTGATGCTCAAAACATACTAATATAAGCAATAGATAGAAACATCTACTTCTTCAATCACAAAACACATTGTTAATATAAAGACATGTATACCTTTCTACCAGCAGATTCGTGGAACAGCCAAGGGCTCTCCAATGGCACCAGACTTAGTCAACCCATATGTGGCAAACTTTGAAGATAAATTTCTGCATGATCACTCATAAAAGCCAGAATTGGTGTTCTACAAAAGGTACATTGACGATGTCTTTTATTGTGAAGAGCAGAAGAAAGGAGATTGATAGAATTTTACAAATGCCTAAATACTTGATTTAACAACCTACATTTTAAAATACAATATGATGAGTGTCAGACCTCTTATTTGGACATCCTGAATACTAAGACTGAATATCAATTCATAACTGATATCTACAGAAAACCTACTGACAGGAACACCTACTTGCACTTTGAAAGCTTTCATAATCATTCATTGAAGAATAACTTACCGTATTCTGAATATCTTCGCCTACATCAATTGTGTACAAACCTGAAAGACTAAAGTACAAGCGAGGGTGATGTCACAGTGCTTTGAAAGAGAGGTTATCCAGAGCACAGAATAGACAGACTCTGCTAACAGTCAAGAGTGAAAGACTGAAACCAGACCTTGTCTGCACTGTTAGGTTTCTCAATATTCTCAACAGTTTTGTAAGATTATCATGAAGAACTGGCATATTTTGGAGACCCACTCTTGTTTCAAGGATGTGAAACCAATTATTGCATATTCCAGGAGCAATAAACTTAAGGAAAGACTTGTATCAGAGATTTCATTGGGTAATTTTACTAACAGGGGGCATTCCATTTGTGGAAGATGCTCAGTATGCAGACCTTAGACAAATTTGTTCATCCGACTACCAATAAAACGTATATTCTGAAACATTCTACTCATTGCAACTCAACCCTTGATATCTATATTGTCATTTGTCCCTGAAAACTCCTCTATGTACATAAAACAAAATGCATGGTAAAAATAAGAGTGATCAAATATAGAAGTTGCATCAGCAGGAATATACAATCTGCTCCATTGGTTCTTCATTGATATGAGGCTAATCACAATATTGATGACTTTAAGTTTTTTGTAATTAAACAGGTTGAAAAGAGATGGAGAGGAGGAAATATTGAGAAGATTCTCTTGCAAGAACAGCGTAAGGATTGTCTCTTTGCGGGTGATATCAAACTCTCTAATGGGGTAGACACCTCAGAGGGTGTGGATGACATGATGAAGTATCTATCAAAGAATGGTCTAATAATTGGCAACTAAGATTTAATGCTAAGATATGCAGGGTCATGCACTTGGTACAGTATAGGGGGCTTCTGTGTATGAAAGAAGGGCGGTACTTGGGGGTGACTTTGTCTGATGAACTTAAGGTGGCCAAACAGCTAGAAAAGGTACGGTCAAAGCCAGAAGGATGCTCGGGTGCATAAGAAGAGGGATGACCAACAGGAATAAAAGAGGTGAAAGTGACCTTGTATACATCTCTGGTGAGGCCCCATTTAAAGTACTGTATGCAATTCTGGAGACTGCAACTACAGAAAGTTATAAACAGGATGAAGTTAGTCCAGAGGGTGGCTACAAAATTGGTAAGCAGTCTCTGTCATAAAACATATAAGGAAAGGCTTATGAACCTCAACATGTGCATGCCGGAAGAGAGGCTAGAGAGAGGGGATACGATAGAGACATTTAAATACCTCAGTGGTATTAATGTACAAAATGTGAGCCTTTAGTACATAAGTATTGCCATACTAGGACAGACCAAAAGTCCATGAAGCCCAGAATTCCTGTTTCCAACAGTGGCCAATCCAGGTCACAAATACCTGGCAAGATCCCAAAAAAGTTCAATATATTTTATGCTGCTTATCCCAGAAATAAGCAGTGGATTTTCCCCATCAATTTAATAATGGTCTATGGACTTTTCCTTTAGGAAACCATCCAGACATTTTTAAAACCCTGCTAAGATAACCACCTTTACCACATTTTCTGGTAACGAATTCCAGAGTTTAATTACATGCTGAGTGAAGAAATATTTTCTCCGATTCGTATTAAATTTACTACTTTGTAGCTTCATTGCATGCCCCCTAGTCCTAGTATTTTTGGAAAGAGTAAACAAACGATTCACGTCTACCCGTTCCACTCCACTCATTATTTTGTAGACCTCTATCATATCTCCCCTCAGCCATCTTTTCTCCAAGCTGAAGAGCCCTAGACGCTTCAACCTTTCCTCATAGGGAAGTCGTCCCTTCCCCTTTATCATTTTTGTCGCCCTTCTCTGTACCTTTTCTAATTCCACTATATATTTTTTTGAGATGCAGTGACCAGAATGGAACACAATATTCAAGGTGTGGTCGCACCATGGATCGATACAAAGGCAAAGGCATTATAACGTCCTCACTTTTGTTTTCCATTCTTTTCCTAAAAATACCTAACACTCTATTTGCTTTCTTAGCCGCAGCAGCACACTGAGCAGAGGGTTTCAATGTATCATCAACAACAACACTGAAATCCCTTTCTTGGTTGGTGACTCATTAACGTGGAACCTTGCATTACGTAGCTATAGTTCGGGTTCCTCTTTCCCACGTGCATCACTTTGCACTTGCTCACATTAAACGTCATCTGCCATTTAGACGCCCAGTCTCCCAGTCTCGTAAGGTCCTCTTGTAATTTTTCACAATCCTCTCATGGTTTAACAACTTTGAATAACTTTGTGTCATCAGCAAATGTAATTACCTCACTAGTTACTCCCCTCTCTAGATCATTTATAAATATGTTAAAAAGCAGCAGTCCCAGCACAGACCCCTGGGGGACCCCACTATCTACCCTTCTCCATTGAGAACACTGACCATTTAACCCTACTCTCTGTTTTCTATCTTTTAACCAGTTTTAAATCCAAAATAGAACACTGTCTCCTGTCTCATGACTCTCCAATTTCTTCTGGAGTCTTTCATGAGGTACTTTGTCAAATGCCTTTTGAAAATCTAGATACACAAATCAACCAGCTCACCTTTATCCACATGTTTGTTCACCCCTTCAAAGAAATGTAATAGATTGGTGAGGCAAGATTTCCCTTCACAAAATCCATGTTGGCTTTGTCTCATTAATCCATACTTTTGAATATGTTCTGTAATTTTGTTCTTTATAATAGTCTGTACCATTTTGCCCAGCACCGACATCAGCCTCACCAGTCTATAATTTCCCGGATCTCCTCTGGAACCTTTTTTAAATATCAGCGTTACATGGGCTACCCTCCAATCTTCCGGTACCACACTCGATTTTAAAGATAAATTACATATTACTAACAATAGTTCCCCAAGTTCATTTTTCAATTCTATCAGTACTTTGGGATGAATACCATCCGGTCCAGTAGATTTGCTACTCTTCAATTTGTCAAATTACCCCATTACATCCGCTAAGTTTATAGAGATTTGATTCAGTTTCTCCAGCTCATCAGCTTTGAATGCCATTTCTGGCACCGGTATCTCTCTCAAATCTTCCTCGGTGAAGACCGCAGCAAAGAATTCATTTAATCTATCAGAACTTTTCAGAAAGAAAGTTGAGAGTCACAGCTTGCAGTAGGCATCACTGGGGGACAATAGAATACAAGTAAATAGACAGGAGGGGTGAAAAGCAGTTTAACTTGTAAAACTTCTGGATAACTAAGTAAAGAAACAGAAAGCTCAAAGGAGGGTATTCTATCCGGGAGAATCAAGGCCACTCTTCCACCTTGTTTAAATGAACAATAGGCAAAGAAAGCAGTATAACTGGGTGGTAGGGATTGAAAGAGACAAATCTACCTCTGCTGGTTTTAGCCAGGTTTCCGTGAGAAAAAGAAAATCTAAATATGAAGTGCAAAGTAAGTCAGAAATAAGAACAGATTTAGAGCGCAAAGATCTACAGTTCAGTATCCCCATGGAGAGATTAACCTCTGTAGAGAAAGAAGAATGCAACAAATAGGATGCCTACAAACATCTACAGAGTGAGCAGGGTAAGAAAAGGAGAAGGAACCTTTACAGGGAATAAGATTTCCAATCTGTTTTGAATGATGGGAAAAACAGCAAAGGGGGTGGTGGCCCCAATGAACTGAAATGGACAACATGGAACAGGCTGAGGGCACCAAGGAAGTGGAAGCTAAACATAGATTAAGCTGAAAATAAGAGAAAGAAGTTAAAAACACAGTAAAAAGATAAGGATAAACATGCCTCTAGGATCTCGTCCCTCAGAGTTTGCTCCAAGGAGCACTTTCAGAACTTCTGGGTCAGCACCTGATCCTGTTTAATCAATGCTGATGCCCAGACATAGGCAGCATTGAATCTGCCCGTGGTTGTTCATGGCTTAAACATTGCTAACCACCGCGGGCTCAATATCAGCCCCATTATTTGAGATGGTAAAGCTAATACGCTGAAAGCTGCTGCTGAAAATTATTTACACAGTCTTCATGTTCACATTCATCTTGTTTTTCCCTCTCCAACTAACTGAACCTGTTCACTGCTTCTTCAGGGATGCTTGGAGCAATTCAGCTATGTACATTATCAAATCTTTCAAGTTTATGGGTCATAATTGGACTCCTGCCCAACTTCATCAGCCTTGCTGGTGTGACCCACATTTGTATGGAAAGTCATGATCATGCTGCAAATATGAGATATAGAAATGTGACTGACATCCTGTCCATGCACAGATTTAGGTGTTGTAATGTGCATACTCGAGCTGGTTCACCAGATAGGGATAGAAGCCAAAAAATTAGCACTATTTAGAAACAGGTGTGTACATTTACCCAGATGGAAAAAAAAAGTGAATCTTGTCTGGGCCAGGTGACTGAGGGCTAGATTTACTAAATGTGATACCACTTTAATGTGTGCTAACATTATTTATGCATATTATTAATAAGTAAATCCTACTGCATAAAATGGGATGAGCCTTAAATAATGTACATTAATGCATAGCTCCTTTTAGTAAACCTAACCCTGAGCTGGTAAGGCACAGTGGGACGGAGAGCCCTAGATACATGGAGAAATGCACTGTGTCATTGCAAGGGAGAGTGATGGTGACTATCCTGTCACCCTTAAGTTTTGAGTCTTGCAGCAGCTCGTTCTTTTCCTGGAAATTCCCAGGAGCTTGGGAGCTCCAATGGGAGTTTTTCCCACCAAAGCTCAGGTTTAAACAAAGGCCAAGCAGTGAGATGCAGGGTGAGGAGTACGAAGAAGGACTTGGATGATGCACCATATTATTTATGGCTGATGTGCACTAAGGGATCCTTTTACTAAGCTGCAATAAAAGGAGGCCTTCGCTAGCATCAGCGTGTCTTTTGATACTCACTGATGCCCCCTTTTACCACAGCGGTAAAGGCTGTCTTTTTTCTCAACAAGAAATGGTCTTGCAGTAAGTAAACCACGTACCCCATGGCCATTTCAGGGAGGGGAGCACTTACCATCACCCATTGAGGTGATGGTAAGGGCTCTCACACTAACCCTGTGCGCACTGCCTGATTACCACTGCAGTAGTTCTGGATTGGCGGACGGCAAGCCCATTGTCACATGCCAACCCTTTAGTAAAAGAGCCCTTAAGCCTTCTGCATTATGATTTGGCCAACTTCTAAAGGAATTCCTAATTCAAATTTATTACAACATATGAAGTATTGAAATGCTTATTTAAACGAAAAAAGTGGTCTATACTTAAACTCCAAAGTTGAAGCAAGAGGCTCATGACATAGGCAAGCTGAAATTTGACAAACGTTGTCTACTGCTGCTTTAATCCAAACATTTTACTAGTTATGCTTCATGTTTTCTAGTTTACTTAACTTACCCTCTTTCTGTATATTACTCTCTGTTTTAACTGTTATGTCTTTCTTATGTGGCACATCCTGTACTTAGATTGCAGACTCTGTCTGCGGGAATAGTTTTGCCTTTCCAAGCTCTAGAATGCAGCCAAGATTCTAAATTCTCAGTTTGAGATGCCGTCTTTGTTTATAGTTCACTTCCTACTGATGTATTGCCCAGCAGAGATGTGCTAGAGTTCCCACAAAGTGCTGACTTTGTACTCTAGTCAGTTTGCCAAGTATAATTCAACAAGTCATTCAATCCTTTCAACCCAAAATTCTAGGCCTTGGTCATATGAAGAGTATGTTATTCCTTCTCCCATACCCCAAAATGCATTACCATGTTCTTATACATTCAGGCTCCTGTTACACCCCAAACCAAACATAATACATTCTACTCAAGCATAGCAAATGCTGCAAATCAGGGAAAAACAAAAAAAAAAACCCCAAAACATAGGTTATAATAGTAGGTTTAGGTTTCTTATGCTGATTCTTTCCTGATCTGTTCATAAAAAAAAGAAAGGGTGAGAGTTGGATGAAGCAGAAGATGAGCCTGCATCGTGTGGGAAAGTGCGGGGTACAAATGTAATAAATAAATAAATAAATAATAAAATACAGTAGATTTCAATTTATTTTTTATTTATTTGTTGCATTTGTATCCCACATTTTCCCACCTCTTTGCAGGCTCAATGTGGCTTACAATACATCATGAGTAACAGAAGTACATGAAAAAGTATACATTTAGTGATAACTGAAGGATTTGGGGTAGCATGATAATGATAAAACATGATAGTGTATTAACAAGCAAACATATTAAGAAGTATTTAAGAAATAAATAAGAGTTATATAAGAACATATACATTTAGTAGTAGCTAAAGGATCTTGGGTACCATGATAGTGAGAAAGCATGGTAGTGTTTTGGCAGGTAGACATAGTAGAGGCAGTTTTGGATGTGCGTATAGGAGTTTATATTTGTTGATCATCGTTGTATGCCTTATTAAAGAGATGAGTCTTCAGTAGAACTCGGAAGTTAGCTAATTCATAGGTCATTTTTAATTTGCGCGGCAGCGCATTCCAGAATTGTGTGCTCAGGTAGGAAAAGGTTGACGCGTGTGTTAGTTTGTATTTGAGAACTTTACAATTTGGGAAATGAAGATTGAGGAATGTGCGGGATGATTTTTTAGCATTCCTGGATGGTAGGTCTATCAGGTCTGACATGTAGGCTGGTGCGTCTCCATGAATAATTTCATGAACTAGGGTGCATACTTTTAACGTAATACGTTCTTTTAGTGGAAGCCAGTGCATCTTTTTTCATAGGGGTTTACGCTTTCGTATTTTGTTTTACCGAATATGAGTTTAGCTGCAGTGTTCTGAGCTGTCTGAAGTTTCTTGATTATTTGCTCTTTACAACCAGCGTAGAGTGCATTGCAATAATCTAGGTGGCTGAGTACCATTGATTGTACCAGGTTGCGGAAGACGGTTCTTGGAAAGAAAGGTCTTACTCTTTTTAATTTCCACATTGAGTGGAACATCTTCATAGGCGGTCGGTGGCCCAACTGTTTGGGGAGGCTAAAGGGGGCGGGGTTAGGGGTGGGGCCAGGTGTGGAGCTTAAATCCATAATTGTCTGATAACACACAGAAAAAATAAATAAATAAAAATAAAAGTCACAATTAATACCTTTTATTAAATTTAGATATTAGATATGTATCATATGTCAAAGAATAAAGTGGTTGCTCAAAACATATTCTAACCACAGTCACTCAACTGCAAAACACTATGCACAACTTTGTGCAAAAACACACTCAGAACCTTACTGTACCATAAATATTACACTGGGCAGAACCTAATACACCAACATACCATGACCCATACGGAAAATGCAGACCGTCAACAATATGAAACAAGGGATCATAATATCACAATTCTCATGTAGAGCCACAAAACATCCTAATTCATGTTTAATGTGGGATAAAATGCCATACATAAGTAAATAAATATAAACTTTTAATGTTGAGCACCTGATTCTCAAAGTGGACATATTCCAAACACTATAATGAAAATAAAATGACCTTTCAAATACTTTTAAAACTTATTTTTAGCACTTTTAAAATTGCAGGGGTCAGTGCAACTCTCTTTGGTATGAAGTGCTCATGTGCCAACCCCCCCTGCTCTGCTCTCCCAGCAGGTAATCAAATTACAACTGGTTACAAAAGGCTACAGACGGCTGCTGCTGCTATTTAAGATTGGACTCACCGGAGAACTACTACTACTACTATTTAGCATTTCTATAGAAACAGCTGATCCATCCTGCTGTGGCTGGGGAGGCGTAGCCTCCCCATGCCTCTTATACCGGGCACCTATGAACATTTCTTGGTTGTGTTTTTCGCGTGACTCTCAAGTGTTAGGTGTCGATCAATGGTGACTCCAAGAATTTTTAGGGTGTCCGAGATTGGAAGATTCAGTTTTGGTGTGTCAATGGTGGTGAATTTGTTCGTGTTGTGTTGTGAGGTAAGTATTAGGCACTGGGTTTTTTCTGCATTGAGTTTCAGCTTGAATGCGTCCGCCCATGTGTGCATGATATGTAGGCTTTGGTTGATGTCATTGGAAATTTCCTTTAGATCATGTTTAAATGGAATGTAGATCGTTAAGTCATCTGTGTATATGTATGGGTTAAGGTTCTGGTTTGATAGTAGTTTCACCAAGGGTATCATCATTAAGTTGAATAGAGTCGGTGATTGGGCATCTTTTACTAGGACGCGCTCACGTTTTTATCGTGCCCACAATTTTAGTAAAAGACCCTCTTCGTTTCTCAACAATCTTTTGAAATTAGTATTTTATAGATCTGATTTAATGCAGTTTTCCCTCAAATGGGAAAAATAACTTTTAATAGTCCAGGCTCATACATAATTACTACTATTGTGCCAAACTTGACATACCATTAAATCCTATGTAGTAAGAATTAGGAGTCATTAGCTGGATGAAAACATCTAGGAGAAGCAAAGAAGCAACATTGAAAGGAAGCATAGTAAGCTATTTGTTAGGAAAGTAAATAAAGGTAAGAGGAAAAAGAGTCCACTATAATTTTCAAAAGAAATATTAGTTACAGAAAGAAGTGCAAAGGTGACATTGTCCTGCTTATTTTCGAAGGAGAAGAGCGGCCATCTTCCAACACAAATCGGGAGATGGCTGCCCTTGTCCTAAGGCCAGCCAAATCGGTATAATCGAAAGCCGATTTTGGCCGGCTTCAACTGCTTTCCGTCGCCAAAGTTCAAGGGGGCATGTCGGCAGTGTACTGAAGGCGGGACGGGGACGTGGTTAAGAGATGGCTGGCCTCGGCCAATAATGGAAAAAAGAAGGCCAGCCCTGATGAGCATTTGGCCGACTTTACTTGGTCCCTTTTTGTTCACGACCAAGCCTCAAAAAGGTGCCCGAACTGACCAGATGACCACCGGAGGGAATCGGGAATCGGGAATCACCTCCCCTTACTCCCCCAGTGGTCACCAACCCCCTCCCACCCAAAAAAAAAAGTAAAAAACATTTTTTGCCAGCCTCAAGTGTCATACCCAGCTCCATCACAGCACTATGTAGGTCCCTGGAGCAGTTTTTAGTGGGTACTGCAGTGCACTTCAAGCAGGCGGACCCAGGCCCATCCCCCCCTACCTGTTACACTTGTGGTGATAAATGGGAGCTCTCCAAAACCCACCACAAATCCACTGTACCCACATGTAGGTGCCCCCCTTCACCCATAAGGGCTATGGTAGTGTTGTACAGTTGTGGGTAGTGAGTTTTGGGGGGTTTGGGGGGCTCAGCACCTGGGATCAATTTGTGAAGTCCACTGCAGTGCCCCCTATGGTGCCCGGTAGGTGTCCTGGCATGTGAGGGGGACCAGTGCACTACAAATGCTGGCTCCTCCCACGACCAAATGGCTTGGATTTGGCTGGATTGGAGATGGCCGTCATTAGTTTCCATTATCAGCGAAAACCAATGGCGGCCATCTCTAATGCCGGTGATCTCTAAGGGCGGCCCAATGTTGAGATTTGGCTGGCCCCGACCCTATTATCGAAACGAAAGATGGCCGGCCATCTTGTTTCGATAATACAGTCGGGTACGCCGCTTAACGGGGCCATCATTAGAGATGGCCGCCCTTATAGATGGCCGGCCCTCGTTCGACTAAGCCCCTCTGTGAGACTCAAAGGTGAAGGGGAGGAATATGAAGAGGCTGATAAAAATAAAAATAGAACTCAATAAATATTTCTGTTTAGTGTTCATTGAGGAAGAGCTAGAAGCAGGACAGAAGAAAATATTACACATCCAGATTTTATGCAGCTGTAAATTGACAGCACAAGATTTCAGCTTCTTAGGCTGCCGTCCACTGTGGCCAAGGGTATAATATGACTGCTGGCTATGCACAATTCCCTCTAAGCTGAGCAGAAGTCCTCCAATTGCATTAGCAGTGGGGGTGGTGTTTCAATTTAGTGTTTTCAATAATGAAATAGCACATCCCACTGGCAGGACTGTAGGTGGAGGAATCCCACTCAGAGGGAACAGTGTGGCTACTTGGTTCCCTGGGCCTTCCTGAGCAAGATGGGGGAGGAAGAAGGGCAAGGGGTGAGGTAGGCATAGCTCAGAGCTCAGAGTACCTGGGCAAAGAGAACCAATCTACACAGGGATGTGAGGAGCTGGGGAAGAGCCAGTGGCAGACTAAGAATGGCTATATGGTTCTATGCCGGCCTTTTCACTTGCCCACCACCAGTATTCAGTCAGGCACACTTCCTCATGCACCACAGAGGTGAGCAAAACAGAAAATGTTGAGTCTAGGAGACCAAGTATCTGGCCACTCAAGTGAGGGGAAGTCAAATCAATCGTAGCTCACAGAAATGGAGGGAGCCTTCTTATCCAAGGAGCCAACATTTAGCAATTTAAGAATTTCATGGAGGTTGAGCCCACTCCTTGCCTCACAATGGGATCAGGAGGGCATTTCACCTCACAACAAAGTAGTAACCCTGATGACACTGACTATATTCATGGTAGCAGTGCAGGTCGAAATCTGATCCTGGTTGACCCCCCTCAGCCTAGAAAAGATTAAAGCTGATATAACCAAATAAAACTGCAGCTATGGCCATATCCAAGCAAGCATCCCATACCTCTGTCTCCCAATTATCTGTGCATGCGAGGGGAGAGAGAGGAAAGGGAGGATAGGGGATGAATGTGATGGCGGGCAGGGAGAACCAGACCAGTGGATCCAGCTAGACAGGGTTATGCACAGCAAGAATGCATCAAACTTCGTAAAGAGTAGATAGGTATAAGTGAAAAAGGAAAACGCAGGTAAAGAGGTATGCTGATGCAAATATTCAGTTTGTTATTAATGTGCACTGCCGCATTAGCACATGCTAACACAGTAGGAGGGATTGTTAGTAACTCTAGCCGTCAGTACTTTAGTTAGAGTTGGAGACAATAGGATGACAGAAGGAAAAAACGAGGAGGGAGTCAAAATTCTCACGGAACAGTAAACATCCAATAACAAAAAAAAAAGAAGTGAGGTGAATACCAGGAGGATATCAAAATATGCAAAGGATCTTTATTGTAGCAGTCTTATAAAGGGACCCGACACGGTCGTGTTTCGGCACATAGGCCTGCCTCAGGGGTCAACAAACCTACTGAAAATAAAATAAAATAGCATAAATACAAAAATATGCTATCTCCCACTGAATATTGTCGGTTAGTGGTTCGTGGATAATTGGTTATATTGTGCAATATGGCTATCCCACTAATATTCAGCACATCACCGGCTCTGAAATAGCAGGTCTTTGGCTGGTTTCAATTTAATCAGCCAGCACTGACTATTGACTTGTATAAGTTGAAACTGGCTAATAAATAAGCCAGATATTCAATGCCAGTCACTGGAAACAGCCCGGCATTGAATATCCAGGCCCAGTGCCAATCATGGGAGGTAGCCCAGCTACCTTCTAGAGTCTGAATATCAGCCCCATATATTTTTTAAATGTATGAACATAATAAGAACATAAGAATATAGGAATAGCCATATTAGGTCAGACCAATGGTCCATCTAGCCCAGTGTCCTGTTTCAAACAGTGGTCTTATATGTGTAAATGATTCGAATAAAGGTATGTATGTATCTTCTTAAGGAGCTACAGGCCCCTTTTTCTAAGCGGCAGTAAGCCCAACGTGGGCTTACCACTCGCTAAATGGTAAATACTACCGGGCTACCGCAGCAGTCTGGCGGTACTTCCCACCCCTAGTGTGCCATCATATCTAGTGCTACAAAAATATATTTATTTTTGTAGCGCCAGGGTGTACCCGGCAGTAATTGAGCAGTGCCATGCGCTGCCCGGTTACCACCAGGTTAGCACTGGAGCCCTTACCATCAACCTCAACAGGTGGCGGTAAGGGCTCCCCTCCGAAATGGCCACGCAGCAAGTGCTTTACTTGCCCCATGGCCATTTCCTGCAGGAAAGAAAGACTTCCCTTTTAACCACTGCAGTAATAGGGGGCCTCGGCACGCGTGAAAAACATGCATTGATGCCAGCTCAGGCTCCCTTTTGCCACAGCTTAGTAAAAGGGGCCCTACATTACCTATCAATGAAAGAATTTTATTTAAACTCTGTTTTCTTGTTCATCAGATTCTTTATGGTATCTTACCATCTCATATGATAGATCTCACTAAGTTATCACCATGAAATGCCACCTCACCATTTAGAGAATATCTCATATTACATTTCCCAAGTTGTAAAACCTTAACCTACAAAACTGTCCATAATGCTAATTTTTCTTACCAAAGTACCAAACTCTGGAACTCATCACCCAAGTATATCAGACACTCAGTCGATTATATGTTGTTTAGAAGTTTACTTAAAGCCCACTTCTTTAGATCTGTGTTCAGCTAATATGAAAAGAAATTATTTTATAATTGTATTCTTACATTAATATTAATTGCCTTTGTAATATTTCTTCTTAATTTCTTATGTAAGCTGCATTGAACCTGAGCTTTCTTGGGAAAATGCGGGGTAGAAATGTCATAATAAATAAAAATATATAAATATGTGTGAACATTATTTTTATTTTTATTTATTGCATTTGTATCCCACATTATCCCACCTCTTTGCAGGCTCAATATGGCTTACAATAAACCATGGATAGTGGAAATGAGAGGAGAATTGACATATGGTGTTACAGAAGTAGTTTGGGTAGCATGGTAATGGAAAACAAGATAATAACATGACATAAGGTATTCTTACATTGCTAGATATGTGTGGGGATTTCACAAGTTTTGGTTTTTATGGTACATACACACATAAATGCCTAAAGTCCACCTAAATGCTATTCTGTAAATACATATCTTACACAGCACATATTTGAGAGATGGGCTACACCCAGACAGAGTCTTGCAAGAGTGTGGACAGAACTCATATTTATGTGCATAACTTATAGAATACTATAAGTTAGACGCATAGCTCCGGCATTTAGACATGATCACATTCACCAATTCTATGGCTGATATAAGTGCTCGTAACTAGCAATATACACATGTTTATACCTATTTATGTTACTATAGAATAAGCTCTGCATTCTGGGTGCCTAAATATAGGCACAATGTTATAAAACTACCCTTCATATGTCTGCTGTACGAAACATGTGCTTGCTTTGAGCACAAAACCAAGGGCCCTATTTACTAAGCCGCACTAGAGGCGTGTTAGTATTTTTAGCATGTGCTAACCTTGTAGATGCCCATTATATTCCTATGGGCATCTACATGGTTAGCAAGCACTAAAAATGCTAGCGCATCTTAGTAAACAAGGCTTTATGAGTCTAAAGCAGTTGGCTTTGATCATTGTTAACCGAGCAATGGCTGTGTAGAACTATGGATCTGGAGACTGTTTCAGTTGTCCTTTCAACTGTTCAGCTTTTCATTGAGAAAGACACCTCATTCTTCTGCCACCTGTCCTCAGGCAGAGATGTTGTAGTCATAGACATTACAAGGATCATAGCTTATGTGAATCACACAATAGTCTTGATTTTTAAAAACCTATAGCCAATATTTCTACATGAAATGCAGTAGTCTAGATGACAAACCATGGTACTAAGTCATCTAGACTACTGCAATGGAATCTACATGGGATGCAAAGAACAAATGCTAAAGAAACTCCAAACTGCGCAAAACACAGCAGCCAGGCTTATATATGGAAAAACGAGATTCGAAAGCACCACACCCCTAAAAGAAAAACTACACTGGCTGCCAATCAAAGAATGTATTACATTCAAAGTCTGCACCATGGTCCATAAAATCATCTACGGAGATGTCCCAGGATACATGATCGATCTCATTGACCTACCAAAGAGGAACGCTTCAAGATCAGCTCGAACATACTTAAATCTCCACCATCCAAGTTGCAAAGGAGTCAAATACAAATCAACCTACTCATCCAGCTTTTCCTATATAAGCACACAACTATGGAATGCACTACCAAACGCCGTGAAGACAACAAACAACCACCCAAAATTCCGGAAATTACTGAAAACTTACCTGTTCAGAAAGGCATACCCTAACGATCCAACTTAAATGCCTTAATCATGCAATACAACAAAACCAAAGCTTGTATTGGACTTAACTTTATTCTTCCCCCTTAAGATTCCCTAATGTGTCTGTAACACATGAACCGTCTTATATTACAACATCACTCTTTATTTGTTCATACCGATACTGGCGATCGCCTGTATGGTACTATGTAAGCCACATTGAGCCTGCAAATAGGTGGGAAAATGTGGGATACAAATGTAACAAATAAATAAATACATCACTCATGAGGATCAACCCAGAAAGATAATTTGCAAAGCAATGGAATGGCAATGTAGACAAATATTTCTTCTTTTTAGACTGTGTTACTCTGGTACATTGCCCTGTGGTATTAACCAGACACACACACAAAAAAAAAAAAAAAAAAATCTGGATGAACAAGTAGAAAAAGCCTCCACTGTATAATTTGCAAAATAGAAATAACTTTACCATCCTGCAGATTTTCCTGCCACACACAACCCTTTTTGATTTGCTCCCAGGACTTTGGTTTGGCATGTAAATAACATGAGGAGGATAAGCCTGAAATGATTCTGCAACTGTGAATGCAAATGAGCATATGAAAGTAAATGTTTTAATGCTGTCAACTCATAGCACAAAAAAAATGTAAACTGTAAATGAATTTCAAATACAAAGGGTTTGATTTATCAAACATTTTTTCTCATTGGAATAGCATGAGAGCAATTTATTGATATATGTGTCTCAAAGTTTTTTCTGAGACCATTAACTGCAATTCATCACTTGACAGAGGCATACAAGGTACTGTCGACTTCCAGAAAATATTTGATATATTTATACGTAAACATGAACAATAATAAACCACAAAAATCCCTAAATGGTGTTGCCCAAAAGTCATGGCTCCTGAGAATTAGTAGAAACCATGTAAACAATGACAAATAAGTCTCACTCTCCTGAGTCATATTATTATTAGGAATGTTTGTGGATAATACATTTCTATTTTTATGCACAAATATATGAAATATTTTCTAGAAGTCTACAGGTGACTGAACGTAAGAAAACAGAGTGACGCTTTTCGGGCACCCGTGTTTTTTGGACTCAAATGGTGGTGTTCATAAGTCCTGTTGGCAGCCTGAGCACAAATTGCCTGTTCGTTGCTCTTAGCCTCACTACCACTTCCTCCTGCATCCCAGGCTCACCTTCTTATCATTGCCTGTCCAGGCCTCATACAGCACTGGTGACCCCATTCTAAAAGTCTGCCGTCTCCTGGCAGCATGGCATGCAGATCTGCCATCTTCTCCTACCTGTCTTAAAGGGGCAGTGCAACCCAGCATGGGAGAAGAGGACAGGTCCATGCACCACTCCATCAGGAGCAGGAGGACGCTTAGAGTGGAGTTGCCAGTGCTACACAAGAGCTCAGTGGGTGATGAGAAGACAGTGAGCCCAGGGTAAAAGTGGAAGTAGTAGTGTGGCAAGTAGCAAGGATCAGGCACTTCAGCTCTCAGTTCCACCACATAGCCCCCCTGTGGGCCCAGGTAGGCCTGGGCCCACCCAGTTTGGGCTCAGGCCCACCTAGCAGTGATGCACCCTTGACTGAGCAGGCTGGAATCCTGCAGTCTTGGATCTCCCTCCTCCCTCCTTTAAGAAATGTGTAGCTCTTGTTTCAATGAGTCCCCAGCAGTGGCAGTGATTCTCACATGTTGTCTGCCACTAACCCAGAAGCCTGCCCCCTCTGTCACAACTTCCCATTTCTGAGTGGGCAGGATGTGGCAGAGGGGAAGCTTCTGAATTAATGGCAGGCAGTGTGTGGGAACCACTGCCGCTGCCAGAGACCATTGAAGCAATAGGGAGAGTTGTGGGTGGGATGGAGAGGGAAGGAGAGATGTTGAAGGGGGGAGAGGGGTGAAAGAGGGAGAATTGTTGGGGTGGAAAGGAGGAAAGGGAGAGATGCAGCAAATGGATGGAGAGGGGTGAGAGGGAAAAATCATGCTTATGGAGATGGGGGAGGGAATAAGAGAGGGAGAATTGGACATGGGGTAGAGGGAAGAGAGGGAGAGATGCAGCAATGGGGTAGAGAAGGATAAGAAAGGGAGACATCTCGAATATGGGGTGGAGGGGAGGGAGAGATGCTGCATGGAGAGGGGTGAGAGAGGGAGAAATGTTGGACATAGGGGAGAGGAACTAGAGAGATGATGCATGGAGAGGGAGAAGGGCAAGAGAGGGAGAAATGTTGGACATAGGGGTGGAGGGGAAGGAGAGATGGTGCATGGGAGAGAGAGAGGGAGAAATGTTGGACATAATGGTGAAGGGAAGGAAAGGAGAGATACTGCTTGGTGGGGGGAAGAGAGAGATGTTGGACTTGGGGCACAAGGGAGGGAGGTAGAGAAATGGACAGTGGAAGAGAGGCAGAAATGTTGGACATGGCAGTGAAAGGGAGGAAGGAAGAGAATGCTGCATGGAAGGAGACTACCTTGGGAGGTCACAGCCACCATTTTGGATTGGGAATGGCATAAGCAGAAGACTTGCTCCTGCTTATGCTATTCCCAGTTCCAAAATGGCAGTCGTGACCTCTCACGGCAGCCTCACAAGACTGCCACGGGAGGTCACGACCGCCATTTTGGAGTACAGAGCCACTGGGGCAGGAGCAACAGGGGATGCTCCTGCCCCAAAGACACCAGTAGATCACCAGGGCCTTTAGAACGTAGGCCCATGGAGGGGGTGAGGGAGTTGTTGGGTGGCCCAGGGGGGTGGGCTGGTGATGGTAGCGGGAGAGGTTACATTTTCGGTTCTGAATGAAAATGCTCAGGTATTTTCACCTGGAACCCAAATTTTGGGGCGGTTTCGGTGCCGGATCTAAAACCAAAAATAAAATGTGGTCGGCCTCTAGTAGCAACATTTCATGCTACCAATCACAGGGCAAGGATGCTATTATACATACAGGACATTTAGGGAATCCCAATAGAGAAGTTTCAACAAAGGTGAAAGAAATTCAGGAGTGTTTAAGGGTAGAACAGAGCAGTTACAAATTATCCCTGTCAACTTCTAAGCAGATGCAAGGAAAAACATACTTTAAAGTATCTGTATATAAATACTAGAAGCTTAAAAAATAAGATAGGAGAGTTAGCCCATATGGCTCCAGGTGTCACCTATATGTGGGTACAGGAGGTTTTGGTGGGTTTTGGATAGCTCACACTTTCCACCACAAGTGTAACAGTTAAAGTGGGATATGGGCCTGAGTCCCCTTCTCTACATTGCTCTGCACTGCACTGACCACTATGCTACTCCAGGGACTTGCTTGCTGCTCTAATAGGACTGGCCCTAACATCTGAGGCTGTCATAGAGGCTGGTATATACTGTTTCTTTTAGATTTTGGGGGGTGGGAGGGGGTCAGTGACCACTGGGAGAGTAAGGGGGGGTCATTCCTTTATTCCTCTAGTGGTCATCTGGTCATTTAGGGCATTTTATTGGAGTTTAGTGGTTATAAAACAGATCTAGCTCAAAACATCTTAGTTTTAGTCCTGGGCATTTTCATTTTGTTCCATCCTGGCTGAAAAAACGTCTAGGTCTTAGGAACACCCAAATCCCGCCCTTAACACCCCCCCCCCCCCCCCCAACAAGCCCCCTTGAGATTTGGACACACTGCAGATAAGCTGCATAGAAAAACGTCTGGAAACTGGGTTTTAAAAATACCAATTTGGACTTTTTGGTGAGAAAAATGTCCAAATACTGCATTATGCCACTTTTTAGATATGCTTCTCTTTAGAAAATAAGCCCCACAGCTGAAACTGGTATAGAGACTGGTGTGTACTGTTTCTTTCACATCTTTGGGAGGTAGGAGGAGGTAAGTGACCACTTGGGAGTAAGGGGGGTCATGCCTTAATCTGCCCAGTGGTAATCTGGTCATTTAGGACACTATTTTATGACTTAGTCATTAAAGAAACAGGTCCAGACCAAAACATTTAACTTTTAACCTCAGACATTTTTCCTTTTTTACATTATCGCAGAAAAAGTCCATGTTGTAGGAACGCCCAATCCCAACCCCAACACACCCGCTTAAGATTTGGAAACACTGCAGATGAACTGCATAGAAAAACATCTTAAAATGGGTTTGAAAATAGCAATTTGGATGTTTTTGCAAGAAAAACGTCCATCTGCTGCTTTGTGCCCTGTTTTTTGGATATTTTTCTGTTTCAAAAATGAGCTCCTTAGTCTCAGAAAAACTGTACAATTTTCTATTTATGATGAATGTACTACATCTGAACCAAATTGGTTTTAGAAAGTTTCACGGTGTAGTACTTCAATTATTAACTTCCATAAGACATCTGTTTACCAAGGAGGCCCTTGGCGTTCTTATCCATGTATTAGTTATAAGTCACCTCATTTACTGTAATTTGCATCTAAATGGCATCAGAGCCTCAGATCTACGATGGTTGCAATGTGTACAAAATTCGGTAGTGAAACTCTTAACACGATAAAAAGAAATTTGATCACATCACACCATTTTTATGGAAAGGGTCTTGGCTACCCATAGAACACTGAAGAGCATTTCAAATTCTTCTGTTAATGCATAGGGTACATAACTCAGGACAACTGCTCCACTTATCATGTTTATTAATCCGCTATGTCCCTTCAAGGGCACATAGGACCTCACAACAAAACTGCTTCATAGTCCTTTCATTTCATTATTTTTGCCTGGATATTATTTGGTTATTTAGTGCAGCAGGTCCCTCTCTGTGGAATGCTCTCACTTGCACTTGGAGCGTTCATTACAGAAGTTTAAATTGGGGTTAAAGATTTTTTTTTTGTTTAAAGATGCATTCACATAAGGTTGACTAGCCTGTACAGATCCCTACTCCACCTTGTGCATGAGGGTGCTAGTCATGGAAGCACAATCACTGGATTTATTACTGACTTTTCTATATGCTGCATTTTTGAAATTTTCTCATTGTTTAATAGTTGTAATTGTACACCACGTAAAGAGTTTTCTAATGGGAGGTATAATAATCATTAAATAAACTTGAAACTTGATTAAGAGCAAATATTGTGTTATTGTCTTAGTGTCCAATGCTCCCGTAATATGGGAACAGATTGATGGGTTAATTAATGCACCTTATTAACTACCCCCTAAGGTTGAGATGGGCTCCAAGATGGAAAACCCACTACTCCCCTCTCCCCCACTATATTTTCCTTTCGGATTAGAGGGGTCTTCTAACAAATTCCTAAAAACGTACCATATTTTTTTGGCCTATGGTCTTGACTAATTGGGCTAGTGGTGGCAAATAACTGGCACCTAAAATTTACTAGGCTGATGCTTAAAGTATCACTTCTTTCTATTCTCTCTCTCTTTCTGCTTTTCTGTTTAGATTTGATATTGTAAACTGCTCTGATGGTTTAATAAACATAAATATAAAGATAGAGGACGAAGATAACAGCCCTTCCCTGCAATCTTCCTAATATACTACTTTCCAGATCTTGAGAATCTAGTACTGTTAGTCTGTTAACCTCAGTATAGACCAACCCATCATTAGTTTGACTGGTACTTGTTGGGCAGACTGGATGGACGACACAGGTCTTTATCTGTCATCATTTACTATGTTACTAATGTATTGCAGGGACCCAAAATATTCTTCCTGCACTACACAGGAATATTCTGAATTACTGGCCAATACTTCCTTATTATTTTAATAATGTCATAAAAATGTGTACATACAACCTTGCTGTTGGCTCTTTTTGATTGTGTCTTTAAAAGTGATTCTCCCTTTAACTTTCCAGACCTAACTATTCCTTCTTTCACATGTCTAAGGAGATATTCCTTATCTAGAAACCATGATCTTTGTTTGATTCCTCATATCATTTTTATAAGAACAAATCCTTTTTACCCATAAGAACTGGCTACATGGTAAGTTATGTTTGAGAACCTGACTATGGCAGCTTTCATAATGTAGCAGTTTGTTGGTATCAGTAGGTTTATAATATTGTGTGGTTCTAAATGTAGTATCTTTATACTGAATGATGATGCCTACAAAAGGTAGCTCTTCCTTATCATAATTAATCTGGACCTTAAGATTTTCATCCCTTGTATTTAACCATGTATAAAATTCCAAAAGCACCCCCTCCGCACCTGTCCATATCATTACAATATCATCAATGAATCTACACCACAATGAAATATTCTTCTTAAATGGATTATCCTTTAGAAAAATGTTTCAAAATTGGCCGAACATAAATTTTCTACAGAGGGTGCCTTTTATCTGCTTAAAAAATTGTCCCTCAAAACCAAAATAATTTTCTTTCAGTGCTATGGCAGTCAATTCAACAATGTATTCAATAGGTATTCTTTTGTGTGCAGTCCTACCATCCAAAGCTTCTCTGATAATATTCAATGCATCTTCCTGAGAGATATTTTGTGTATGGGGACTCCACATCCAATGTTACCAATGTCGCCTAAATTCAACTGATCTAATATGTGTGGAGTCCCTCGCATAGGAAGGGATGAGTGGAACCGACTATTTCCATCTCCTTTCTGACACGTCTCTGCTTCAGTTTCAGTGGGATAGGATACAGTAGTCGTTGTTAATGATAAATAGAATAAGTACTGCAAAAGTTAGAAGGATGTTGTTAGAGATAATGGGCTCAATAAGTAACCTGAAACTTTTGGTATATATTCAATATAAAATACAAAAAGGTCCATTGTTTATTATGGACATTGAATTGAATTGACTTGTTTAAAACATCGGTATATTGGCCTGCTTCTGTTGTACTGCATATTAGATTTATTGGAAGAGGTTCTCCACAGGACTTCATAGGACTTTAAGATAATTTTTTGATACTATTATATATATTTCAAAAGTTTTCTCTCACTGATTCACGTGGTTTGGAGGAATGAAATAACCAGTGATGTCCCTTTTACCTTATCAATATCCTTATTGGTGTTATTACCACCATCATTGATTTTGTTTGACTGATGGTTATTTATATGCATAGATATTTTGTGGTGATCTTTTCCAGTTACTATATTTTTGTTGCTGTTGATTCCTGTTTGTGAGCTTGGTTTATATTGCCTTGTGAAACTTCTTCAGCTACAACACTGCTCAATATAAAATGCATTTGACATTGTAAAGTGTTTTTCTTCATTCTTAGCATGTCTTATTTAATTGAAAAAGAGCAGGGTTAGAAAGAATGCTGCATGACAATTGATAGATCTTCTGCAATATATTAGTATGAAAATACACAGAAAAAGAGCAGGAATGACATTGTGTTAAAAGAAAATTGGCAAGCACAGTGAAAAATGCACCAGATTTCCTTTAATACAAAGTACTCATTTCTTTCAAATACCATGTTCTTGTTTTATCTTGGCTCCTCAGTGTTGACCTCAGTGAATCACAAAATTCCAGTTATGTTGCTCCATTACATAATTCCCAAAGTACTTCCATTAAAAAGTTGGTTTTCAGTTCTCTGATATTATGACATATCACCTTGAGCTGCCTTCCAGGTGCTGTGGAGGACTTGCAGCTCATCTACATATCCTCACAGCCTTCTCCGGGGTGACTCCCAGGTCCACCCCAATCCTCCCAGGGCTTTTGCTCCAGGTGTAGAGCTCCTGACGGTGCACAAAGCATTTTCTCTGTACACTTTCAGGTGAATTTTCGAAAGAGAAGGGCGCCCATCTTCTGACACAAATCGGGAGATGGGCATCCTTCTCACAAGGCATAATCGATAGCCAATTTTGGGCGCCCTCAACTGCTTTCCGTCGCGGGGAAGACCAAAGTTCACGGGGGCGTGTTGGCAGCGTAGCAAAGGAGGGACTGGGGCGTGCTTAGGAGATGGGCGTCCTCGGCCGATAATGGAAAAAAGAAGGGCGTCCCTGACGAACACTTGGGTGACTTTACTTGGTCCAATTTTTCATGACCAAGCATCAAAAAGGTGCCCAAACTGACCAGATGACCACCGGAGGGAATTGAGGATCACCTCCCCTTACTTCCCAAGTGGTCACTAAACTCCTCCCACCATAAAAAAAGTTTACAAATACTTTTTTGCCAGCCTCTATGCCAGCCTCAAATGTCATACTCAGGTCCATCGCAGCAGTATGCAGGTCCCTGGAGCAGTTCTAGTGGGTGCAGTGTACTTCAGGCAGGTGGACCCAGGCCAGGCAGGTGGACCCAGGCCCATCCCCCTCCCACCTATTACACTTGTGGTGGTAAATGTGAGCCCTCCAAAACCCACCACAAACCCACTGTACCCACATGTAGGTGCCCCCTTGATCCCTAAGGGCTATAGTAGTGGTGTACAGTTTTGGGGTTTGGGGGGGGGGGTTGGGGGGCTCACCACCCAAGGTAAGGGAGCTATGCACCTGGGACCTTTTTCTGAAGTCCACTACAGTGCCCCCTAGGGTGCCTGGTTGGTGTCCTGGCATGTGAGGGGGACCAGTGCACTACGAATGCTGGCTTCTCCCACGACCAAATGGCCTGGATTTGGACGCTTTTGAGATGGGCATCCTCGGTTTCCATTATCGCCGAAAATTGGGGACGGCCATCTCAAAAATGACCTAAGGACAACCATCTCTAAGGTCGACCTAAATTTCATGATTTGGGTGTCCCCGACCGTATTATCGAAACAAAAGATGGATGCCCATCTTGTTTCGATAATACGGGTTGCCCCACCCCTTTACGGGGCCATTCTGTGAGGACGCCCTCATGAAAACTTGGGTACCCCGTTCGATTAGGCCCCTCCACGTATTTTCTCCCAGTTACTTCTTATGGCTCCTGTACACTTTCTCTTCTTGGTACTGTCCCTTTCCAATCTCTTTCTTCATCTGAAACCACTGTATACTGTAGGAACACATTGCCCACCTTCTGCTTTCATTATCTCCCCATCTCTTTTGTCTTGTCCCTTCTTCTCAGCTCTCAACCTTCAACATTTTCTTCCTTCCATACAACCATCTCCATTCTATTTGAGTACATCTTGCCTTCATCACTGTCATCATGCCTCTTCTACTGTTCTCTGTCCTCTCTTAATCCTTCTCCTTCTCTTCGCTGAGGACACCAATCCCAATCCTGGTCCTCCACATCAGCTCTCATCCTATTCATGCAGATCACACCTTGATGTCTCCAATCTAATTTCTGTTTCTCTCCTCCCCCTTCTTCCCTGCCTTTCTCATGTTCTCTGTAGAATGCCTGCTCTGTCTGCAACAAACTTTCCTACATCCACGACCTCTTTATCTCTTGTACTCTCCATCTGCTTACCCTAACTGAAACTTGGCTTTGCCCTGAAGACTCTGCTTCAGCCGTGGCCATGTGTCATGGAGGTTACCTTTTCTCCCATACTTCTCCCCCGGTTGGCCACGGAGGTGGTGTCGGGCTACTACTTTCACCCTCCTGTAGATTTCAACCTCTTCTTCCACCTCAGTCTCACTGCTTTTCATCCTTTGAAGTCCACTCCATCCGTCTATTCACTCTTCTGCCTTTCCAAGTAGCAGTTCATTTATCGACCACCTGATAAGTCCTTTTATTCCTTTCTCACTGACTTTGACGCCTGGCTTTACTTCTTTCTTGAACTTTCATTTCCTTCCTTCATTCTTGAGGATTTTAACATTCATGTTAATGATCCCTCTGACTCTTATGCCTCTTAGTTTCTCGCATTAACATCCTCTTTCAATCTTCAACTGTGCTCCACTCCCCCACTCACCAGAATCGCCACTGTCTTGATCTTATCTTCTTCTCCAACTGCTCATTCTTCAGTTTCTGCGCCTCAGCTCTTCCCCTCTCGGACCATCAACTGATAACTTTGATACGTAGACACCCCCCCCTCCAGTCCTGTCAAATCTCAACCAATACATTTAGGAATCTTCAGGCTATTGACCTTTCTACTCTGGCCTTCAGTGTTTCAAGTCTCTTCTCAGCCACTATGTCACCCAAGTCTGTCAATGAGGCTGTCTCCTCCTATAATACTACTCTCTCCTCTACTCTGGATACTCGCGCTCCTCCCATTCCCTGTTCTGTAAGGCATACCAAACCCCAACCTTGGCTGACCTCTAGAATCCACTACCTATATTCCTGCACCCTTTCTGCCAAACGCCTTTGGCTGAAATCCCCTGCCCGTGATGACTTCATACATTTCAAATTCTTGCTGACCTCCTTCCAGTCTGCTCTTTCACTTGCCAAACAAGACTACTACATCCAGTTGACAAATTCTCTTGGCTCAAACCCTCAACATCTCTTTGCCACAATGAACTCTCTCCTTAAAGTGCCTTCACCTCCAACTCCCCCTTCACTTTCTTCCCAGACTCTGGCTGAGTACTTTCATGATAAGGTTCACAAGATTAAACTTGAATTCTCAACCAAGTCACCTCTACCCCTCCTTCCCTTAGTCCATTCTCTCAACCCTCCTTCAACCCCTGCCTTCTTTTCTTCCTTTTCTGAAATCACTGAAGAAACTGCACATTTTCTTTCCTCCTGAAAACGAACTACCTGTTCCTCTGATCCTATTCCCACCCATCTACTTAGCACTATCTCTCCTACTGTCATCCCTTTTATCTGTCATATCCTCAATCTTTCACTTCCTACTGTGACTGTTCCTGATGCCTTCAAACATGCTGTAGTCACACCACTCCTCAAAAAACCTTCATTGGACCCTACTTGTCCTTCCAACTATCACCCCGTCTCCCTCCTCTCTTTCCTATCCAAGATACTTGAATGTGCTGTTCACCACATTTGTCTTGACTTTGTTTCATCTCAAGCTATTCTTGTTCCACTTCAATCTGGCTTTTGCCCTTTTCATTCAACTGAAACAGCGCTTGCTAAAGTCTCCAATGATCTGTTCCTGGCCAGATCCAAAGGTCTCTATTCTTTCCTCATCCTTCTCGATCTATCTGCTGCTTTTGACACTGTTGATCACCAAATACTCCTTGATTCGCTGTCCTCACTTGAATTTCAGGGCTCTGTTCTTTCCTGGTTTTCTTCTTATCTCTCCCATCATACTTTTAGTGTATACGCTGGTGGATTCTCCTCCACGTCTATCCCATTATCAGTTGGTGTACCTCAGAAATCTGTCCTGGGATCTTTTCTCTTTTTCCATTAATACTTCTTCCCTTGGTATTCTGATCTCATCCCATGGTTTTCAGTATCACCTTTATGCTGATGACTCCCAGATCTGCCTCTCCACACCAGAAATTTCAGCAGGAATCCAGGCCAAAGTATCAGCCTGCCTGTCTGACTTTGCTGCCTGGATGTCTCATTGCCAACTGAAACTAAACATGAACAAGACTGAGCTTCTTATCTTGCCCCCTAAACCAACCTCTCCTCTTGCCCTCTTCTCTATCTCTGTGGATAACACTCTCATCCTCCCTGTCTCATCAGCTCATAGCCTTGGGGTCATCTTCGATTCCTCTCTCTCCTTCTCTGCACATATTCAGCAGACTGCTAAAATCTGTCGTTTCTTTCTCTATAATATCACCAAAATTTGTCCTTTCCTTTCTGAGCACACTACCAAAACCCTTATTCACACTCTTATCATCTCTCGCCTTGACTATTGCAACTTGCTTCTCACGGGTCTCCCACTAAGCAATCTCTCTCCCCTTCAATCTGTTCAAAATTCTGCTGCACGACTTATATTCTGCCAGTGTTGCTATGCTCATATTAGCCCTCTCCTCAAGTAATGTCATTGGCTCCCTATCTGTTTCTGTATACAGTTCAAACTCCTCTTATTGACTTACAAGTGCATTCACTCTGCAGCTCTTCAGTACCTCTCCAATCTTATCTCAACCTACACTCCTCCCTTGGAACTCCGTTCACTGGGTAAATCTTTCTTATCTGCACTTCTCCTCCACTGCTAACTCCAGACTCCATTCCTTTTATCTTGCTGCACCTTATACCTGGTACATCAAGCTCCATCTCTGGCCATCTTCAAATCTAGGCAAAAAGCCCACCTTTTTGATGCTGCTTTTAACTCCTAACTCATACTTACCTGTTCAATACCCATGTTTTATCATTCCCACCTTAGAAATTCCCTTATCCCTTATCTGCCCTCTTTGTCTGTCCTAATTAGATTATAAGCTCTGTTGAGCAGGGACTGTCTTTTCATGTTCAAGTGTACAGCGCATGCGTACATCTAGTAGCGCTATAGAAATGATAAGTAGTAGCACTAGTAGTAGTTAAGCAGCACTCAGGAGTCAAAGAGAAACGTTTTATCCTTCATACTAAATTCAACCTCAAATCACATAGGGATCCTTTTATATAGCTGCAGTAAGCACTAATTAATGCTGATTTGGAGCACGCTGAATGCGCATAAACCCTTATGCACCTTTGTAAAAGGGCCCCATAGTTTGCCAATGTACCAGAAGGGAATTTACAAGACGTGTGCAATATTTGACTGAAGTACACCCCAGGATGTAACTTAGTCTCTAGGGATGTGGCTAAGTAGTGTTCAGTTCCCCTATACCAGTCATACTGTTGGCCACCACTAAATATTTGATATTGTAGCACCACCAGTGGCAGTCGAGGTTTTTTACCCAGCCACAGATGCTGTAAAGCCTTCGCTAGGGTTTATTCTTCACAGCTCCTCTCTTACAAACAGTATTACATCATAAGGTCAGTAAAATTTGTTAGCATCTAATTAAATTTTATCAGCACCAACTTAATGATGTTTTTGTAGATGTGTTCTCATGACATAAGATGAAGGTTTTTTTGATATACATGTTGTTGCCTGTTCACTCACATTTTTAATATATATGCATACTGTATATCTACACACCATTTTTGCTTTCTTTATGTATACATACTTTTATATTATATTTTAAATCTATTCATACATGTATTTTTTACTATGTTGTTATGTATTTTTACTTCCATTTTATTTTTATGTTTACTGTATATTTTGTAGACTCCTGAGGCAGGTGCTTAGGCACCAAAACACAGCTGCTGTGTCGAGTCGTTTTAATGTTGTGTAATAAAGACTCTTAACCCCCAATACGTCTCCCTCAGTGTCTGGAAAGAGCCAACTCCCCCTAGTCCTTCTCTGCTCTGATTGACTTGCATAGGGATCAAGTGCACCTCCACTTCATGTGGGTGTCTTCTTCTCCTCAATAAGAAGAATCATATTAAGCAAGAATATGCATCCCCATATTGTCAAGTGATAAGATCTCCAGAGGTGCAGCTTCAGCTTGGTGTCTTCCATAAGCGGTTTAATATTTACCTGATACAAATCTACCAAATCTAGCAATAATGTAACTCCCAAATATTTTAAAGTCACATCCTCCCAGGCAAGCTAAAGATACCTGTCCAATTTTGCCTAACTGACAATGGTAGGGCAGAGCTTTAGATTTGGTCAAATTAAGCTCAAAACCAGAGAATCTACCAACTCGCTCAATCAAGGCCAATAAATGTGAAAGGGACTCCGTGGAGAGGTCAGAAAGACAAAGAGATCATCAGCATACTCGAATTCTTTAATCTGATGCCCCATGATTTCCAGTCCCATCACCTGTGGCACCCTATTAATAGCCCAAAGAAGGGGTTCTAAAGGTAAAATGAATAACAGGTTGAATATGAGACCGCCTTGACGAGTACCTCATTCTTTAGAGAAGATGGGAGGGTGAGATCTCCATTAACCAGTATTTGCACCTGAGGAGAATGATACAAAGCTTGGATTGCCTTAAAAAAACACCCATTGAATCCCAGCCTTGGTTAACACCTAAAATAAGTGTTTCCAGTATTCCTGATCAAATGCTTTAGCTGCATCTAGACTCACCACCAGCGCTGGGACTGCTTATGTGTATAGTGGGACATAGCTAGTAAAACCTTCCTGACATTAATCACTGATTGTCACATTTTAACAAATCTTACTTGTGCATGGCTAATTATTGTTGGGAGGTGTTCAGCCAACCTGTTAGCCAGCACTCATGCCAAGAGTTTAACATCTACATTTAGCAAATGAGATGGGGTGATAGGAATCCGCCTTCTCTCAAAGCTTTCCTGGTTTTGGAATGATGTTATCAGCACTACATTACCATAAAATGGAAAAGCGCCATGGTCCACCACAGCGTGATAATATGACAACAATGGACCTAGAATATTAGGTTGTAACATTTTGAAGAACTCACCTGTGAAGCTGTCAGGTCCGGTGGCCGAACAGGGTTTCAGGTGTTTAATAGCCTGCTGTATCTCCTTTGCCTGCAAAAATTTGTTAAGTGATTGGGAAACTTCCATGAATAGGCTGGAAAGACCTGTCAGTTTTAGAAAGTCCTCTATTGACTGAGGATCAGATGTAGGATGCTCGGCATACAAAGCTTGAAAGTGTTGGTAAAAGATCTGAGCAATGTGGTTATGTCAATTTACATCCCCCCTAGGGAACCCATCAGGGACAACACCGCTGTAGTCCCCCCCCCCCCCTCCAAAATTTTAACAATTCTTGCTAAAAATTTCCCCATCTTATTGCCATGCTTATGAAAGTGGTATCTCTGGTATATCAAGCTGCGATGAGTTTGCTCATGGATAAGGGATCAGGGTCACTTGTAGTGAAAGGTAATTTTCCTTATTTTGTTGTGATGCTGTGTGGATATTCAGGAATCCTTTTACAAAGGTGCGCTGAAAAATGGCTTGCAGTAGTGTAGGTTCGGATTTTGGGCATGCACCAATCCATTTTTCAACGCACCGGTAAAAAAGCCCTTTTTTTGCCGAAAATGGACGTGCAGCAAAATCAAAATTTCCTCGCATCCATTTTTGGTCTGAGACCTTACCACCAGCCATAGACCTAGCGGTAAAGAATCTGGGCAGTAATGACCTAGGTACATCAAATGCCACTTGGAGCGCGTCCATTATGCGAGTCCGACTATAAAAAATATTTTGCAGACACGTGTATTGGATGCACGCCAAAAATGAAATTACTGCAAGAGCCACATGGTAGTTGGGCGGTAACTCCATTTTGGCATGCATTGGGTGTGCGTAGACACTTACGCAGCTTGGTAAAAAGACCCCATAGTTTTTTAGCTCTTTATAGTTGGGCCTCTAAGTTACATATGCTCACTATAAGCTTTTTCCACCTCACCACAGTATAAGCAATAATATCTCCACAGCACCGCCTTCTCTGTGCTCCAAAAGAGTTCTGGTTGGTCTAAATGCGGGGTATTGTATGACAAGTATTGGTCCCATTTTGCTAGTAAATATTTTTGAAAATATTAATTATGGGTTAGGTAAATTGAGAAGCATCATCCCGACACCCTATAATAGCGCTGAGGATCCTCCAGACCCACCCACACGACAGAGTGATCTGAAACCTCCTTAAGCCCCACCACCACCTCCATCACTGAGAGGAGCACACTATGGGATGGAAGGACATAATCCAGTCTAGAGAAGGAGTCATGCGCTCTAGATCTGTGTGTGCACGCACCAATCTAGAATAAACCCCTGGGCTACCACAGTGGCCTAGCAGTAATTCCACCCCCAGATGAATGCCATTTCCAGTGCTACAGATATTTATTTCCATATTTTTACCACCGATGTTACCCAGCAGCACTGCCCAGTTACCACCAGGTTAGCGCAGGAGCCCTAACCACCACCTCAGATATCTTGCCTCAAGCTTTTTATCTGTGATCACATTCATAACGTCTTCATTCTCCACAATCCTGTCAGGATCATGATCCCCATGTTTTTCTGGCACAGCAATGTTATATAGTTTTAGAAGATGAGATGAGCTCATCAAAAGTAGAAGTAAGTGGTGACAGGATGTTCCCTTATAGTCCTCAGGACACAACTAGCCAGTCAAGTTTCCAGGATACCCACAAAAATATATGCTCAAGATAGATCTGTATACAGTGGAGGTGGTGAGTGCAAACATTCTCATTCATATTGAATGTGGGTATCCTGATAACCTGACTGGTTAGTTGTGTCCTGAGGACTGGGTTGAGAACCATTTGCTTTATAGTAATATTTGGACACTAGGAGTATTGATGGATTTTTATCATCTTATTCAACCTTTTTCTAACTTCTGTCTCTTGATTATTCCAATTGTGAACTTGGGGGCCGGATTCAGTAAATGACACTCAAAAGTCAGCACTAATGAATGGTATTGTATAATGGGCATTCCAGGATTGGCACCCTTTAAAGACTCAAAATATAGAACAGGAAAAGTTCTCTACGATGATGAATCACAGAAGGCAAAAGTAGAGACTAATAGACGATTCACCACTGGAGACGTGAGTCCAACAGTCTTTATTATATCAGAGATAACGACCCGACATGCTGGATACAAACTATCACCATTTGCTCTGATAGTTTGTATCCAGCATATTCTGTTTGGTGCTACGTGATCAGTGAGTTGACAACACATATACAAGTAGGACTCTTCGTTTTGCATTCATTACTTGGTGTATTTATTGACCCCTGATGCAGACGCTTTTTAGCGTCGAAACACGGCCTGTGTCGGGTCGTTATCTCTGATATAATAAAGACTGTTGCACTCACGTCTCCAGTGGTGAATCGTCTATTAGTCTCTACTTTTGCCTTCTGCCCTTTAAAGACTACCATGGAGCACCGGAACTGGGATCTGCACCCAACTTTGGGCACGAGGATTTACACCAACTAAAACCTGGTGAAAATCCTGGTGTGTAAGTTAGGTGCGGATCCCCAGTGTTCTGTAATACTGCATGCATCTTTGGTGAATGGCCCTGACCTGATCATGTCCCTCCCATGGCCACACCCCCTTCTGAGTTACACACTATAAGATTTGCGTATGGATCTTTATGGAATAGCATTTAGTAAGATGCATGCACAAATCAAAAATGTTGCCTATTAAAACTAATAACTGTTAGCACCTGATTATTAATGCTAATTGGCTCATTAGACAATTTAGTTACATGCGTATCTCAGGATAGTGCATAATTTTGCATGTGGAAATTTGCCCACCATTTAGAGAATCTAGACATAGATGCTTAACAAGTATGCCTGTTTTAATCATTCCAACAGTAAGTAATTCCCTCATCCCTTACTTGTGCTGTTTGTCTGTCTTGAATGGATTGTAAGCTCTGCCGAACAGCGACTGTCTCCTATTTTACCGTACAGCGCTGCATACGTCTAGTAGCACAATAAAAATGATAAGTAGTAGTAGCTTTTCCCTTTTATTTCTGTATGGAATTTCATGCATGAATTTGAGACATGAAATAGAATCTTCCTCATTTGACTAATTTTGATTGTTTTGGATTATATCAATATTACATTAAAAGAAATAACTGATCACTGTAGTTCAAGAATAATATTTCTTTTGCAATAAATTCAAAATGCCCCCCAAAGTTCTAGACTTCTTTGTATTCCAGTTTCACTACAAAAAGAAATGCTTGCTGTGACCTTACCCAGTTATTTTTCATAGCAACATAGAATGGTGGAAAGAAATAGATCGAACCTGATCTGTCATTTCCCCAAAGTTTAAACAGCTCATTTGGGCTACATTTATCTAAAGCTGAAACAGGAAAGGGGCCTCACATCAGTTGTAACTATTGCACTAACATATGGGCAGACTCTGTTGACTTTTCAATATAGCTCCAAACATTCACCATCTTGAGTAGACTCATGGGGTCTGGAAGTCAGTCATTGCTGTCACTAGAAACCTTGGCATCGTGCACTCTTCATGACCTTTACATTCTGATCAGATGTTGACATGCGAGAATGAAAACCAAGAAAAAACAATAGAAGATAATTGCACCCAGTTCTATTTTTCTAGAAGGAAAGGTACTGATACTCAGATGCAAGGCAATCTGGGTAAGGGGGAATTGGAACTTGGAACAACTGCCCAGTGTCCACCCTGGACTATTACAATATCCCACCCTCTACAACTGACTGCGGTCACAGTATGATCCTCTCTTCTTCCCATCCTCCCTTTCACCAGCAGGAGGCATAAGAGCACCTCTGGTACTTTCTCTTTCACTGTTATGCCCAGTGTTGGGTAAAACCATTTTGACTAAGATTTTAAATCAAAATCACTAAGCACAAAATGAATTTGAAATCAAAATCAGTAAGCCAGTTATGATTTCAAATTGAAATCAGTCAACAAATCATAGGCGTAGACTGGGGGGCGAGGGGGGGCAATGCCCCCCCAAATGACCACGAGGCGCCGCTTCGCCAGTAGTTTAAAAAAAAAACAAGCAGGCACGTGCTCCTCTTCGTCCGCTTGGCTTCCCTGCCCTCTTTGTCTGTGTCCCGCCTTCTTCTGACGTCATTTCCTTTTGGGCTGGACGCAGACAGAGAGGGCAGGGAAGCCAAGCGGACGGAGAGGAGCGTGTCCGTCTACCCCTCTCTCTTCCTCCCTCCCTCCGGCGCAGGCAGCAGTCTTTTCCAGCATTCCTGGCAGCGGTAGCGTTGTACATACTGCCTTCAGCTCTGCCCCGAAGCCTTCTTTTCAAGTTCCTGTTCCCGCATAGGTGGGAACAGGAACTTGAAGAGAAGGCTTCCGGGGCAGACCGAAAGCAGCGTGTAGATCGCTACCGCTGCCAGGAACACTGGAAAAGACTGCTGCCTGCACCGGAGGGAGGGAGGGAGGAAGAGAGGGGGGTAGACGGAGTCACGATCTTGGACCTCGCGGGGGGGGGCAGCAGATGGAAGATGGATGGGACTGGGAGGGATGGGGAGCAGAGGGAAGGAGCAATAGATGGTTGGGACTGGGAGGGGTTGGGAGCAGAGGGAAGGAGCAAGAGATGGATGGGACTGGGAGCGTTGGGAGCAGAGGGAAGGACCAGGAGATGGATTGGACTGGGAGGGGTGGGGAGCAGAGGGAAGATGGATGGGACTGGGAGGGGTGGGGAGCAGAGGGATGGACCAGGAGATGGATGGGATTGGGACAGGTCAGGCACAGAAGAGGGAAGGAGCAAAAGATGGATGGGACGGAGGGATGGTGAGCAGAGGGAAGGAACAGAAGATGGATGGGATGGAGGGATGGTGAGCAGAGGGAAGGAACAGAAGATGGATGGGACTGGGAGGGGTGGGGAGCAGAGGGAAGGAGCAAGAGATGGATGGGACTGGGAGCGTTGGGAGCAGAGGGAAGGACCAGGAGATGGATTGGACTGGGAGGGGTGGGGAGCAGAGGGAAGGAGCAAGAGATGGATGGGACTGGGAGCGTTGGGAGCAGAGGGAAGGACCAGGAGATGGATGGGACTGGGAGCACTGGGAGCAGAGGGAAGGACCAGGAGATGGATTGGACTGGGAGGGGTGGGGAGCAGAGGGAAGATGGATGGGACTGGGAGGGGTGGGGAGCAGAGGGATGGACCAGGAGATGGATGGGATTGGGACAGGTCAGGCACAGCAGAGGGAAGGAGCAGAAGATGGATGGGACAGAGGGATGGTGAGCAGAGGGAAGGAACAGAAGATGGATGGGACTGGGAGGGGTGGGGAGCAGAGGGAAGGAGCAAGAGATGGATTGGACTGGGAGGGGTGGGGAGCAGAGGGAAGGATCAGGAGATGGATGGGACTGGGAGCGTTGGGAGCAGAGGGAAGGACCAGGAGATGGATTGGACTGGGATGGGTGGGGAGCAGAGGGAAGATGGATGGGACTGGGAGGGGTGGGGAGCAGAGGGATGGACCAGGAGATGGATGGGATTGGGACAGGTCAGGCACAGCAGAGGGAAGGAGCAGAAGATGGATGGGACGGAGGGATGGTGAGCAGAGGGAAGGAACAGAAGATGGATGGGACTGGGAGGGGTGGGAAGCAGAGGGAAGGAGCAAGAGATGGATGGGACTGGGAGGGTGGGGAGCAGAGGGAAGCCTACTGGAAAGAAGACACTGCATAAAACAGAAGACACTGGGACCAAAGCGAATAGAAAAACTAAATGATCAGACAACAAAGGTAGATAAAAGTATTTTATTCAGAATTTATTAATTGAAATGTCAGCTTTTTGAAATGTGCATCTGTGATATTTTGCCTGTAAATTTCAATTCCTTCCTCCATATTAGCATATTCATTTGCATATGTATACATGCAAATGAATATGCTAATATGCTCCGCCCATCCTTTGCCCCCCCCAAATGAAACAGTCAAACTACGCCTATGCAACAAATGATTTCAAATCAAAATTTGGCAGAGCAAGGAACTACTGTTAAATGTAATTGTCATGGACCAGGATTATAGACTAATCCGTCAGTGTAGATGTGCGAATTACAAGTACATATAAGACAAAAATTAATATATAAAAAGGGTTCATGGGCTTTGGTAGCTCAGGCTCAAGTTTAGACCTCACTGGTGTTATTGATCATCACAATAATAAATCCATTAATCCTAAGATTAAATCAGCACCCATCAGGAAATTATTTTTGATTTAATAACAAGAAAAATATACAAAATTACTTGAATATGTGATTTCAAATCTAAAATCAAAATCAGTGATTGCAAATAAAAATCAGAAATCATACAAAATGATTTTAAATCATCATTTCAATGTACTTGATTTGAAATCATTCTCAACACTGGTTATGGCATGGTGAAAGCACCAGGGATGTGGGAGGTTGAACAAGTAAAAGGAATTACTGCTGCTTTTCTCTGTCATCTCCCTCTCCCCACTGGTGCTGCAATCTCTCTTTCTTCTCTTCCTCCACTATTGGTGCTTTTTCAGATTCAGGAAACTTTATTGCCATGCAAAATTTGCACATATGTTGCTCATGCAGCACATGATATGGTTAAAAAAGAAAACAATGTTTAATATTGTTAATAACAGGAATTAAAATTACAGGTTACAGAATGGATACTAGTATGATCAATTACCAGGTTCTGGGCTGTTCTATTTTGTCTCTGGTTAAAGGATACAGGCAGTGGTGTGCTGGTAAATTTTTAACAACAGGCTCTCTCCTTGCCCTGCAATTGTTTGGGGGGGGGGGGGGCGCAGAGTTGGACTGGGGAGGGGCAATGCATTACTCTCTCTCTCTCCTTTCCCCTTCATGTCAGAGCTCCCATTAAACCATAAGACCCCCATTAAACAACAAATCTTTATAGCCCAAATCAAATCATAGCCATATATATATCATGGTATCATAGTGTATGATTAAAATCTTTCACAGACTACTGTTCAGCTTGCAGTTTGGAATTTTTCCCCTGAGGCTTCTTATCCTGAGATCCATCCAAAAAATCTTTAGGATCCAGACCTTCAGTTTGAGAACTCATTCCTGCCTGAGTAAACAGCTTGGATCAAAGAACCTAAAGGAGAAGGTTGTCAAGCTGAAGTATAAATTTTGATAATGAAACAGTGATTGAATATTCACATATCAAACATAGCAGAAGCCTCAGGAGGCCGCCGCTGGAAGTCTCTGTAGCCATTTTTAAAGAGCAATGCAGCAGCAAGAGGGTCAGCGCCAGCAGCAGGCAGGAAACCCTTGGGATCTTTCCTGCTCTGAAGAATCTACTAGACCACCAGGGTGGCTTCAGTTCAGGACCCTGTGGCTCGGGGAGGAGAGGCAAACAGATTGTGGCCTTTAACAACCAGCTCTCAAAATGTTGAAAAATTCAACAACTGGCTCTTACAAGATGGTGCGAGCTGGCTCCAGCACACCACTGGATACAGGGCTGGCACTCTAACTTACATATCTTATCAAAAGATAATAAACTAATGTTGCCATCTCTCTTATATGTTTCAACATAATCAATACTCTAGTCTAGCTTCATGACAAACACACAATTATTCATAATATGTTAAATGTTATAATTATTGGACTGTATCACATTTTGATGTTTTTCTTTTATTATTTATTTGGATTTTGCTGAAGGTGAGTTACATTCAGGTGCACTGGGTATTCCTCTGTCCCTGGAGGGCTCACAATCTAATTTTGTACCTGAGGCAATGGAGGGTTAAGGCGCAGGGGTGTGCTGGTAAATTGTTAACAGGAGGCTCTCTCTCACCAGCAATTAAAAGAGAATTCAGGAGGGGCCCAAGCCCACATTTTGGGATCCATTTGTTAAAGTAGCCATGGAGAACCGGCTCCCAAAATTCTTAAAAACTTAACAAACGGCTCTCGAGAGCCTGCTCCAGCACACCACTGGTTAAGGGCCTCTTTTACAAAGCCGCACTGCAGATTCTCAGTGTGACAAATGAGAGGAAGCCAATTCAATTCCTGTGGGCTTCCTCTCATTTGCTGCTTAGGAATCGCTAGGGTTTCCTCTCATTTGCTATGTGGGAATTTCTAGTGCAGCTTTGTAAAAAAAAAAGATATGTGACTTGCCCCAGATCTTTTCTGTCTACTCTGATCTCCCCCTTTCTCCTAATTGTACTGTTTTGGGATCTTGCCTGGTACTTGTAACCTTGATTGGCCACTGTTGGAAACAGGATACTGAACTTGATGGACCTTTAGTTTGTCCCAGTATGGCAATACTTATGTACTTATGCTGCCTGTGAGGGAAGGGGTAGGATAGAGGGGATACAGAAGGCTGTTCTCTGTATGGCATTTGGTTGATAGAGTTTGTTTATTTATTCATTTATGACATTTGTATGCCACATTATCCAGAACAAGCTCAGGTTCAATGTGGTTTACATTCAGAAACAACAACACAAAGAAAAAGAAGGGGGTAGATCAATGTAGTTCCAAACAAGTGGTTTATTAAAATTACATTGGTCTACCCATTTCTTTTTCTTTGTGGTATTGTTGTTAAGCTGGTTGTTTGCTTTTTTTTTTTTTCTGTGTGTATTACATTGAAGTTGAGGGGGTGCTAGGAGTGGCCTAGTGGTTAGAGCACCAGCCTTGATATCCAAAGGTGGCCAGTTCAAGTCCCACTGTTGCTCCATGTAACATACATAACATAGTAGATGACAGCAGAAATAAATCATAGATCTTCTATATTCTCTCAGCCATTCTCTTCTCACCTGTCAAGGACCGATGCAGAGAAATTAAAGTATGCTATTACTAATTACCATCAAGAGAAAAGCCCTGATTACACCAGAATGACATTCTATGCTTTCAATACCCTCCCAGATTCAAAAACATGTGGGATAAACACAGAAGATCCCTATATAGAAAGAAGATGGAATCAAAACAAAATTAAATGACCTTCACACTTTTTTCCATGAAATGCAGTGGCATAGTAGGGGGGGGGCTGCCACTCAGGGCGGGGCGGTTCGCCGTTGCCCCCCCCCCCGGGTGCAGCACGATGACACCCCCCTCCCCCCTCTGACCAGCTCCCGCACCCTACTTTAAAAAGAATATTGGGAGGCGAGGCGCAGCGCCTCGCGCCTGCCCTGCACGTAAAAGCAATGTGGACCGTCGGGCCTTCTCTCGCTCTGTCTGTCCCGCCCTTGAGGAAATAGGAAGTTGCATCAGCGAAGGGCGGGACAGATAGAGCGAGGGAAGACCCAATGGTCCACATTTCTTTTACGTGCAGGGCAGGCGCGAGGCGCTGCGCCTCGCCTCCCGATATTCTTTTTAAAGGTAGGGTGCGGGAGCTGGTCGGAGGGGGTGTCGATTCGCCGAGGGGGGGGAGCTGGCAGGGAGCACCCCCCCCTCTGAGCTGACACCCGGGGTGGACTGATGAAATGTTATTAAATTTTAAAATTTATAACTTAATAAAAGACAAATAAGAACAGTGTGAAAATACAGTTGAAAAAAAATTATTGAAATACATTCAGAGGCATAAATTATGAAAACAAGTGGAGGAAACTAAACTAAAAGCTATTTGCTTATTGTTTCTGAAGATAACCGTAACCATATTATTTACACGAATCGAAAGAATTAACATACTCAGTTAATGGGGATCAGATTAAGTACTTTTTATGAAGAAATCCATTTAAGGTGGCTGCTGCTAATTTGTGTTTATGATATAATAGCACTGACTGCCACCAGAAATGTTCATTTAAAAGCCTGGAGTTTTTCCAATTGGTCAAGATTAATTGCTGTGCAATAGTTATTAATATATCAAAAAGTGGTTTATGATTATATCAGTGAGATGGAGAAGAGGAGAACAGGAAAATTACCATGGATATAGACAGAATAGTTGAATTTGAAATTTTTACTTATATTACCCCAAATGGCAATCCAAAAGTGGTGAATTGAGGGTCATTCATAAATCGTGTGGATTAAGGTACCTATTTGGGAATGACAATGCCAATATACATTAGAAGTGGCTAAACCAGCACTTTGTAGTTTCCTGGGGGTCCAAATAGATCTAATAGAGAAAGATCATAGATTGTGAGAAGTTAGCTGCAGAAAGAGGTTTGAGAAGAGAATACCACAGATGAGTAGGAGTAGAATCAGGAATAATTGTGTTGGTGTTGGTTTCCTATAGTGATATAATGGAAATCTTGGTTTTGTGTTTGTGTGAGAGCATTAATTTGTAAATGGATGAGACTACTTGTCCTGTATCTAATAAATGGCCCTGTTTACTAAGCAGCGTTATAGGCGCGTTAATGTTTTATGTTAACCATATACGCGCGTTAACCATGCCTAAAATATCCCTACATGGTTAGTGCACACACTACGTGTAGGCACGCTAAAAACACTAACACACCTTAGTAAACAGGGCCCAAAGTTTTGGTTATTTGGTAAACTGAGGGTGTTGCTGAGACAGTGTGTTATTTGTAATCATTGAAAATATTGAGCTGGGCCTAGTGAAAAAGTTGATTGTAATTTAGAAAATGATAAAGGGATCATGTGAGTGTGTTCTAGTATATCTTTTGCAGTCCGTATTGTACTGGCTGACCATGATGGCCAGTAACACATAGTGTTATTGGTCTGTATGCTGGGGTTGAACCAGAGAGTAGCATAAGAAGTTTTATTCATAGGAGTGTCTAAAGTGCAGTCAAGATCTTGAAGGCAGGATTTGGTATTAACTAGAATAAAATTTTCTTTTAAATAATGAGGCAGTGAGGTAGTAAAAAGGAGATGTGTGGTTATAGGAGAGAAGAGGGATGATTCTAATTGTAGCCATAGAGGAGAGAAATCTACTGGGGAGGAGATCCTTGATGGATTATAAATGCTTTGTGATAGAGATGAAAATCAGAGAATAAAACTCCAATTTTTTCCTTTGGGGCTTTGAATATTAACATGGATATATGAGGGGGTTTAGATTTCCAAAGAAAAAGGGAAAGGAGTTTATCAATTCATTTCTAAAATGTATTGTGAAAGAAATAGGGTATTATGCTTAATATAAAGTTAATTTTAGGAGAGATCATCATTTTGATTGTTTCAAGCCTTCCCCACCAGCATAAATGCAGGGGATGCCAAAATGATATTATCAGGCTCATTTTCAAAAGGGAAGGACGCCCATCTTTTGACACAAATCGGAAGATGGGCGTCCTTCTCACAGGGTCGCCCAAATTGGCATAATCTAAAGCCAATTTTGGGCGTCCCCAACTGCTTTCCATTGCTGGGACGACCAAAGTTCATGGGGGTGTGTCGGAGGCATAGCGAAGGCGGGACTTGGGCATACCTAACACATGGGCATCCTCGACCCATAATGAAAAAAAAAGGGTGTCCCTGACGAGCTCTTGGACGACTTTACCTGGTCCTGTTTTTCTTACGACCAAGCCACAAAAAGGTGCCCAAACTGACCAGATACCACCGGTGAGAATCGAGGATCACTTCCCCTTTCTCCTCCAGTGGTCACTAACCCCCTCCCACCCTCAAAAAACATCTTTCAAAATATTTTCTGCCAGCCTCTATGCCAGCCTCAAATATCATACTCAGGTCCATCACAGCAGTATGCAGGTCCCTGGAGCAGTTTAAGTGGGTGCAGTGCAGGCGGACCCAGGCCCACCCCCCCTACCTGTTACACTTGTGGTGGTAAATGTGAGCCCTCCAAAACCCACCACAAACCCACTGTACCCACATCTAGGTGCCCCCTTCATCCCTAAGGGCTATGGTAGTGGTGTACAGTTGTGGGTTGGGGGGGTTGGGGGGCTCAGGACACAAGGTAAGGGAGCTGTGTACCTAGGAGCAATTTATGAAGTCCACTGCAGTGCCCCCTAGGGTGCCTGGTTGGTGTCCTGGCATGTGAGGGGGACCAGTGCACTACGAATGCTGGCTCCTCCCACAACCAAAGGACTTGCATTTGGTCATTTCTGAGATAGGCATCCTTGGTTTCCATTATCGCCGAAAATGAGAAACGACCAAGTCTAGGGACGACCATCCCTAAGGACGACCTAAAAGTCAAGATTTGGGCGCCCCTGACCATATTATCGAAACGAAAGATGGACATCCATCTTGTTTCGATAATACGGGTTTCCCTGCCCCTCCACTGGGATGTTTTGCGAGGACGTCCTCAGCAAAACTTGGACGTCCCTTTCGATTATGCCCCTCCACGTGTTTCAGGGACTTTAGGGTATTTTCACTGTTAATGTTTAAGGTGTCAGCTAAATTGCGACTAAGATCAATACCTAGATATCTGATTTTAGAAGGGAACCAGATTAACCCATATGGGTGACTAGAATCTGAAGTTGCATGTAGGTTAAGAGGGAGTACTTCTGTTTTAGATTGGTTTAATTTATATCCGGAGATTTTTGAATAAGAATTGATTAGGGAGAATAGCAGCGCTGCGTACATCTAGTAGCGCTATGGAAATGATAAGTAGTAATAGTAGTAATAGAGTGGGGAAAGAAGTAGAGGAGTTAGTAATGTATAATAGGATTTCATCAGCCTATGCCAGCAGTTCCGAAACTGTGTGCCTCTCCTGCCTAGGTATTCCACTATAAAATTACTATCTGTTATTTTAACCAAAAACCCAGGTCATGTTTCTACATTTCCTTCTAGTGTTAAGGCCAAATCTCTTCCCCCACAGTCAGAACCTTGAGAACTGCTTCAGCAACACTTTCAGCTCCAGGAAGTCAAAGATCTAACACAGGGAATAATTAGTCTGGCCCCCATGGGCTGACCTTTTCTCAGCCTCACTATGCATACCACATTTGGCATCCCTTAACTAAGAGATCAGTGAGAAAGGGAGAGGGAGAGATATCTCAGTATCCCACTTTTAGTAGAGAGGCTGGGAACTAGTAGAAAAATATTTTGTCATGCATATGTACACTTTCCTCTCTTGGGTTATATTCATTAAATATAATACATCATTTTTCCTCTCTTGAGTTGTATTCATTAAATATAATACTTCATTTTTCCCTTTCCCCCAAAAGAAGGGCCTTTTTACTAAACTGCAGTAAAATTTGCAGTTGCTATGGCTTAACACAGGACTTTACTGCAGTGGCGTACCTAGGGTATTTGACACCTGGGGCGGTCATTTTTTAACACCCCCCTCCAAAATCCAGTACTAGGCATACTGAGAATACAAAACACTCAGGACCTATAGAGAAATTTTACCATACCATAAGCAGTAAATTCTACGAGTCACAGAAGGGTGCACCTAGGAAACGGAAGCATCTTAAACACTGCAGTGAGCACTAGAATATCAATTCACCTATTGTAAAATGAAGATCATCGATCCTGCACAGTCAATGCCAATTGAAAGACATGACTTTTTCACAGACACAGATACACCCTAATCCACTATAGAATAAGTAACCATAAACTTTCTATTTTGACAAAAATTAAACAACCCCCAAGAAGCCAGATTCTGCATACAATGCAACACCACAGAAACAGAAAATGTCCCCTAGTACTGTGCAAAATATAAAGATAGCATATGCAAATTTCACCACTTTACAAATTAACAAATAGAAATAAAACAAATATAGAAAATAAAATAATACCATTTTATTGGACTAATACATCTAGTTTTCAGAGGCCAAAACCTCCTTCCTCAGGTCGTTACAGTATACTGCTGTTGCAGTATCCTCTCCTGACCTGAGGAGGGGGTTTTGTTCTCTGAAAATTAGTCAAAATGTATTAAAATGAGTCCAATAAAAAGATTACCTTATTTCCATGTTCTCTTTATCAACATTTATTAACACAGCTACAATACTACTTTATCCTAAAGAAAAAAAAAGAAAAAAATTGTATTTACAGTTTGTTGTCTCTGGTTTCTGCTTTCCTCATCTTTTCTTCACTCTCTCCCTTCCATCCAACATCTGCCTTCTCTCTCTCCCTGTCATCCAGTGTCTGCCTTCTCTCTCTCCCTGCCCCTGCTATCCAGTGTCTACCCTCTCTCTTCTGTCCCCTCCATCCACTGTCTGCCCTCTCTCTCCCTTCCATCCACCATCTGCCCTCTCTTTCCCTCTGCCCCTTTCAACCACTATCTGATCTCTGTCTCCCTTCCATCTAGCATCTACCCTCTAACTCTGCCCCTTCCATCCACCATCTGCCCTTTCTCTTCCTTCCATCCATTGTCTGCCCTTTCTCTCTGCGCCTTCCATCTACCATTTGCCCTCTCTCTCCCATCCATCCAGGGTCTACCCTACCTCTCTCTCCCTTCCATCCAGGATCTGTCCTCTCTTTCTCTCAGCTGGGCTGTGACAACAGTAAATAAATTAACCAAACAAACTCAAATAACCAATGTCCATAATTTCAATGCCCAAATAAATAATTATTGGTGCTAATAGGAATTAATTGAAATTTACATGCATAGATTTTCTGCAAGGGTATAAAAATGTGATGCAGCCATGGGAGGGTAATAAGCAGATCAGGGACATTCCTTTAATTTACACACCTTGTTTTAGAATAAAGGGGATCCATGCCTAATTTAGGTGTGGGGATTCACACCAAGGTTTCATTGGTGTGAATGGTCGTGCCTAATTGTAGTCACAGTTCCCAGCGCTAAGCGCTATTCTATAAATGGCATTTAACTTTAAGCACCTTTAATAGAACAGAGCTAAGCACTATTTTTTGGGTGCCATTTACAATTTAGTCCTAAGTACTTTTTGTGTCAGGTGGTGTGGCACGGATGAAGCGGGTACTTGGAGGGCATTTGGCAGTTAACACACTGGACTTAACGCATGATAACTGCCTAATGCAGAGATAATATAAGACCAGTTACTGCCTCCTAAATAGAAGGCTCTAACCCCCGGATTCTATATATCACGCTGAGATTTTCACATGGAATTGAAGTGTATTCCATAACAATGCATATAACTTAATTAGTTAATAAGTTAATCAGTGCTGTTAATTGGATGCTAACAAGCAATTATCAGCGCTAATTGACATTCATTACACACACAACTCGCTAAGTGTATTCTGTACCTTGGTGCGCTAAATTCTAAATTGCATAGTTGAAGAGGGGGTGTGGCTATGGGTGGGGTGTGGGCGTTTCTACACCCGCTGTGTACCTAATATAGGCGTCGGGATTTACCCCAAGTAAAACGTGGCCTAAATGGATGCGACTAAATTTGGTCACATGGAGAGCCGCTCAGCATATTCTATAAACCGTGCGGAACTTTAAGCGGGTTCTATAAAAATTAGGTGTACTTTAGAGAATGCGTCTGGGCATATTTCTTTTCCGCATGGAATTTTCAGGTATCATATATAGAATCTAGCCCAAAGTGTTTCCATGTTAACTGGGAGCAGGTACCGTGCAATAATGTGAATGTTAACACACAACCTGTAATAGAAAATACTGGGCCTTCCAACAGTTCACACATTGAATTTGGGGTAAAGTCCCATGTTAAGCACCTTCCACGTTAAGCCCCACTTTAATAGGAGAAGCCCCTCCATGTGGCAGAACCCTTGCCCCAGATGCAAAAGTATATAAACTAGGATAAATATCATAATGGCACTTCATAAAATTGTGTATTTCCTCATGTACTCAGTAGCCACCGAAAAACGCTCCCCCCCCCCTAAAAAAAAGCATGTTCACAAGATGAACATTCAAAGGGTCTTTTACTAAGCCATATGCAACCTTTTATTGATTTTTCTCCTCATCAGGCCCAATGTATTTTATATATAATTTTTTGTGGAAAATGCATATACAAAATTAGATGACCGTATCACAGACAAAGTCCATGATAAGATCCCTTTCCTCACTAAAGATTGATTATACTTTTTTATAAACTCTGCTATGTGACATTTGCACTTAACCTGCTTTGCTACTATAGAAAATTCATATTCCAGCATTAATTTACAGATTAGTGACCCTCAAATGCCTGTTTCTTGCATTTACATCTGGAAAATATTATTACCAATTTGAAAGATTTAAGAAAACACAGGATTTTTCTTTGGATGTTTTAAATATTTGTCTTTGAAACATGACACGTCTTGCATAGTTCTGGCTTCTTCTGATCCCATAGCTGCAGGGCTTCTAAATAAGAAAAAAGGCTAGCTGAGCACAGGAAGTGCAAATTATGCTGGTTCAGTCATAGGAAGCCCTCGTTTTTTATTTATCTCAAGATCAATTAATGATAACCAGATGTGTAGCCTATTCTCAGACTTACCTAACATATTTATTTAATATTTGATCATCCTTCAGATTGCTGAGCATTTAGTGAAAGCTTCTGTTAAGTGATAGTCAAGAAAACATCTTTTTTGAGATGCAGCGACCAGAATTGAACACAATATTCGAGGTGCAGTCGCACCATGGAGCGATACAATGGCATTATAACATCCTCATTTTTGTTTTCCATTCCTTTCCTAATAATACCTAACATTCTATTTGCTTTCTTAGCTGCAGCAGCACACTGAGCAGAAGGTTTCAACATATAATAAGTACATAAGTAATGCCATACTGGGAAAAGACCAAGGGTTCATCGAGCCCAGCATCCTGTTCACGACAGCGGCCAATCCAGGCCAAGGACATCTGGCAAGCTTCCCAAACGTACAAACGTACAAATGAACGACGACACCTAGATCCCTTTCTTGGTCTGTGACTCCTAACATGGAACCTTGCATGACATAGCTATAATTCGAATTCCTCTTTCCCACATGCATCACTTTGCAGTTGCTCACATTAAACGTCATCTGCCATATAGACGCCCAGTCTCCCAGTCTCGTAAGGTCCTCTTGTAAATTTTCACAACCCTCCTGTGATTTAACAACTTTGAATAACTTTGTGTCATCAGCAAATTTAATTACCTCACTTGTTACTCCCATCTCTAGATCATTTATAAATATGTTAAAAAGCAGCGGTCCTAGCAAAGACCCCTGGGGAACCCCACTAACTACCCTTCTCCATTGAGAATACTGACCATTTAACCCTACTCTCTGTTTTCTATCTTTTAACCAGTGGTGGCCAAGACTCCATGTGGAAGACTCGCGAGACTGTCGAGACCCCTGAGACTACCACAGGAAGTCTCGGCTGCCATTTTGAAAATAGGGCAGTGCCGGCAGGTGGGGGAATAGCGGTAGTGCAGCGAGTAGAAAAGTACATGTCCCCCCCCCCCCCCACCGCTCCAGAGAACACTAGACCACCAGGGCCCTTCAGGTAGGACTGGTGCAGCGGGGGCTTCAGCATCGGCAGTAGGGGGGCAGCAGAGCGGTGGTAGGGGGGTGTCAGGCAGCGGCCGAGCGTGGGGTCCAGACCACTCTCAGTCCGCCCCTGAGTCATCGGAAGGGAAACTGCGGCAATGTCAATCAGTTGCCCCCCGTCACCAATCAGCCACACCACTTTGTAACTGCTTCCCCAAGACCTCATGGTATCCTGGCTGTCTGCAGCAGTGGTGTGAGAAGTTGTGAAGCTGCAGAAGTTCTTGAGCCTTTCCTTTTTTTGGACATATACCCATAAGGAAACCATATAAATTGTATACTCTTGATGAAAGCACTCATGCCGAAAAACGGTCCGTTGCTATTTATCCTTTGTGATATGTATTGAATCACCCGGTTTGTCAGTCTGGTCATTCCCATTGTGCTTGCTTCCAGTTTCGGTACCCTGTGGGATTTTTTGGGTTCTTCCTTGTTTTCTGCACACTAATATTTTTCCAGATTTTGAGTGTTTTATCTTTTCAGCCCCCCCCCCCCTCAATTCACCAAGACCCTTAAGGCCCTGTTTACAAAGGCACATTAGCATTTTTAGCGCAACTCACCATGTAGATGACCATAATATTCCTATGGATGTCTAGACAATTAATGCATGCTAAAAAAAACGCTATTGCGCCTTTGTAAACAGGGCCCTTAATCTTTACTGTGCTGGTACTTATTGCTTCTCTGTCCTCATCTTTTTCCATTTTTAAAACGCTATGTAGTGCCTCTGTTGCTACCCTCTGCCCCTCAGCAAAAGGCAGGCTACATATAAAGTAGCAACAACCACAAAGTCTTGTTTTTCAAATTGTTTTCATGTCTTATTAAAAGAGTTTAATCTTTGGCATCCTCTCACAGAAGCAATAAGGTTTGTAGTTTGGAAAGATACTATAAATGAAAAATTAATGTGGCGTAATGTTTTCAGGAACTGTTATTTATTAACAAGGTATTGTAAGTGAACTTTTCAGTTTCAAAATGGTCTTGGAATTCCCCGAAATGCAAAATCTAATTCTGTTGCAAAAGACTTATACTGCAAATGGCCAATCCTTTAGAAGAACAAAAGAGTAATGGAGAAAAAAAACTTCTGCCCATCACTGTTTACAGTTTTTGTTTTTAAACAGGTATAATAATCAGTCAAAAAACTCTACACTCATAATTCAAAAAATATTTCAAAACTGCTAAATACAAAATATAAAGGTAAAAAGGCCATTTGATATATGATTTACAGTGACAAAGATCTCCGTAATAAGCATTAATAACTCTAGCCAAACACCATCAACATTACAAATTAACTTCAAAACTTATCTGGAACATCTGGTAAGCTGTGCAAAAAGTTCCAAAGATCTTTACAAATCCCAACAGAGGCCTCTGCTTCACTGAATAGAATCCCCCTCCCCCCAGTCCTCAAGCAGGTAATATGAAGAATTTATTGTTTGGCTAGTTACATAAGGAAAAATTGTAGTATGTAAGTCACCATGGACCCCTTTTACCAAGCTGTGGCAAAAGGGAGCCTGCGTTGGCATCGGTGTGTGTTTTTGACGCATGCCGAGGCCCTCTTTTACTGCAGCCGGGTAAAAGGTAGGTCTTTATTTTCTTCAGGAAATGGCCGCACAGCCAACTGAGGTGGTGGTAAGGGCTCCCTCGCTAACCCGGTGGTAGATGGGCAGTGTGCAGCTTTGTAAAAGGAGTCCCTTATTATTTGACCCCTAAGTTCATCTCTGATAATTTAATAACCTAAAGAAACTGGTCCATAATGTAACAGAACCTGGATGATGCCTGACACGAGCCATCACTTTCAACTGCAAACAGCACAATACCAGCTCCTTCATCAAAGAGATCACCATTCGGCATTTTGCTGAATACCTGTTGATGACCTCCATCGTTCCTATGTTATCATACCACAATACTTAGGTTATCAGGTGATATTTCTAAGACTACTACAACTGGGAATAACTCCAAAGAGATGATATTGTGACTTCCAGCATCTCACAATATCTATATTGTAAGCTCTCTTGAGCAGGGACTGTCCTTCCCCTTGTTTAAAATTATACAGAGCTGCGTAACCCTAGCGGCGCTATAGAAATGCTAAGTAGTAGTAGTAGTAGGTCAAGTTGCAGCAAACTAATGTACTCATTTTCAAAAGAGAAAATGTCTTCAAGGCGGCACAAAGTGCTAGACGGACATTTTTTCAAGGAAAACCGTCCAAATTGCGATTTTTGAAACTCAGATTTGAGACTCTTTTCTCCACAGTTCATCTAAATCATGGGGGAGGGGGGGTTGTTTTGGGCAGGCCCGGTATTTGGACATTTCCCCAGGAGAATGGAACAAGATACCAACATCTAGGGCAAAAATTGGAATGATTTTATCTGGACCTATTTCAATCACGACCAACTCACATAAAGGTGCCCTAACTAACCAGCTGACCACTAGAGGGATTAAGGCATGACCCACTCCCTTAATCCCCTAGTGGCCACTGACCCCTTCCCACCCCCAGATATGACAGTGACAGTACATGCCAGGCTCTGTGACAGCTTCAGGTATTATGGCCATTCCTACTAGAGCAGCAAGTTAGTCACAAGAGTAGGCTAGTGGTCAGTGCAGTGGACTGTAGATAAAAGGGACCCAGGTCTAGAGGCCGACCGAAAATGTTTTTTTCATTTTCGTCCAATACTGAAAATGTGCACGAAACCAGGCCCGTTGGTTTGGCCAAAACCAAAACTAAAACAAAAGAAAAGGTCTTCATCTTGCTGGTCTAGGACTCAGGGAGGACAGTGAAGGCTGAGGTGTGAGTGTTGGAATTTAGAATGGGATCCTGACTATATTTTTATCTACCCATAAACACAGAAAAGTTTTAACTGAACTGGAACCTAAAAAGACAAATGGAGTTTCTCTCCTCCATTGCCCCAGGTACAAATAAATACCTGAATATACTATGTAAACCGCTTTGAATGTAGTTGCAAAAACCACAGAAAGGCGGTATATCAAGTCCCATTTCCCTTTCCTTTTGCCTTTCTTAGCAACCTTTTTTTTTTTTGCTGCCGGAGTTGAGCTTCTCTTCCAGAGATGCCATATTCTGCAACAATGGAGCTATCCTCCTTATGACACATCACACAAAAAATATTCAAATTCTGAATATCACCTTAGAAACAACACACGCTCCTTCCACTATCAACACTGTTTAAAGCAGATGGGTTTTTGTTTGTGTGGCTACAGGATATGGGACCAGTCTTGAGCATTTTTATTTTGGGTGCCAAGGGTCTGCTTTCAAATGTCAGTCCAGACACTTTACTACTTACTACTACTACTACTTAACATTTCTAAAGCGCTACTAGGGTTACACAGCGCTGTACAAATTTAACATGGAAGGACAGTCCCTGCTCAAGGAGCTTGCAATCTAAAAGACAAATGTACAGTCAATCTGATAGGTCAGGCAGATTGGGGCAGCCTATATGTTCGAAAGGTTAGGTTCCGAAAGCAGCATTGAAGAGATGAGCTTTAAGCAAGGATTTGAAGATGGGTAGGGAGGGGGCTTGGCGTAGGGGTTCAGGAAGATTGTTCCAGGCATAGGGTGAGGCAAGGTAAAATGGGCGGAGCCTGGAGTTGGCAGTGGTAGAGAAAGGTACTGAGAGGAGGGATTTGTCATGTGAGCGGAGGTTACGGGCAGGAACGTAGGGGGAGATGAGGGTAGAGAGGTAGTGAGGAGCAGCAGAGTGAGTGCATTTGTAAGTAAGGAGGAGAAGCTTGAATTGTATGCGGTATCTGATCGGAAGCCAGTGAAGTGACCTGAGGAGGGGGGTGATATGAGAATAACGGTTTTGGCGGAATATAAGACGTGCGGCAGAGTTCTGAACGGATTGAAGGGGGGATAGATGGCTGAGTGGGAGGCCAGTGAGGAGTAGGTTGCAGTAGTCGAGGCGAGAGGTAATGAGGGCGTGGATGAGAGTTTGGGTGGTGTGCTCAGTGAGGAAAGAGCGAATTTTGTTGATGTTGAAGAGGAAGAAGCGACAGGTTTTGGCAGTCTGCTGGATATGCGCCGAGAAGGAGAGGGAGGAGTCGAAGATGACTCCGAGGTTGCGGGCAGATGAGACGGGTAGGATGAGGGTGTTATCAACTGAGATAGAAAGTGGAGGAAGAGGAGAAGTGGGTTTAGGTGGAAAGACGAGGAGCTCGGTCTTGGACATGTTCAGCTTCAGGTGGCGGTTGGACATCCAGGCAGCAATGTCGGATAGGCAGGCCGATACCTTGGCCTGGGTCTCTGCTGTGATGTCTGGTGTGGAGAGATAGAGCTGGGTGTCATCAGCATAAAGATGATACTGGAAACCATGAGATGAGATCAGTGAGCCTAGAGAAGAGGTGTAGATAGAGAAGAGAAGTAGTGCTGTTTCTGTCGAGTGGAGAGGGCGAAATCCGGATTGGAGTGGATCGAGGATGGCATGAGAGGAGAGAAAATCGAGGCAGCGGCTGTGAACGGCGCGCTCAAGTATTTTGGAGAGGAAGGGTAAGAGAGAGATGGGGCGATAGTTGGAGGGGCAGGTAGGGTCAAGTGATGGTTTTTTGAGGAGAGGTGTGACTACGGCGTGCTTGAAGGTGTCAGGGACAGTTGCAGTGGAGAGAGAGAGGTTAAAGATGCGACAGATGGAGGGGTTGACAGTGTGGGCGATACAGCAAACTTAACAAACCATAACAACCTTAACCCACCTATGAAAAGACAGAGATATAAATATTACACTGGGTACTAGTGCTACAATATTTCTACTATTGGAAACCTAGCTGGACTGTTACACATTCCTACACAGATGCTACATGCTAGCAGAATCCTTCACCTCAGTCACATGTGCAGAGCATGGATAGACCCTCATCAGATACAAGATAGGGAACCAGAAAACACATTCAAACAAAAATTGACTCCCCCACCCCCCCCCCCACCCCCCCCCACCCCACCCCACCCCCCCTACACCAAGATTCAGGACTGCTACAGAGCTCTAAACAGAAATCACATGCTAACATGGTCACTCATGCAAAATACACAGACCTCTCAACAAATATGAAACAAGGGACCACAAATCAGTAATAGAGATATGAAAGTAAAAAAAAAAAATGAATTGGAAATCCTCAAGGTTAGACTTTGCATACAGCAATACTAGAAAAAAAAAAAACTTAAATGCAAATGATCAGAGATGCAAATTTCCCAAAGCTAACATTACAATTAGTAAATTCAAAACAAAATACTTTTTCTACCTTTGTTGTCTGAGCATTTTATTTTTCTATTCATTTTGGTCCCAGTGTCTCTTGTCTGCTTTTCTCTGTTTTCTCCTGTCTTTGCAGGGACTCCTGTTCTTTTGGCATTGCATCTTTTCCATGTCCACCATCCATCTTTCCTTTGTGTCCCTATCCATCTTGTCTAGCATTTTCCCTCTGTGTCCTTATCCCTACCCCTTCTTCATGTTCAGCATCTGCCTTCTCAGTGTCCCTGTCCTCCCCTATATTCAGCATATCCCCTCTGTGTTCCTACCTTGACCTGTCCTGCATTCCCCCCTGTGTCCCTATCTTTTCCCCTGTAATCAGCATTGCTCCTGTGTCCCTAGCCCCCTTCTATGTCCAACATTGTCCCTGTGTGTCCCTGTTCCTATGTTCCCTCTATGTCCAACATGTCTTCTCTGTCTCCATGACCCTCCCCTTTGTCTTCCCTTCCTCCTGTACCCCTACCCTACAGTGCTTCATGGTCCACTTTCTCTCCCTCCTGGGTTCCAATGGCTCTTCCTTTCTCTTTCTAGCTCCCTCCTCCCAGATGGTCCACATGTATAACCCTCCTCCCCTCCCCCTCCTGGGTCCAACACCTCCTCTTGTTTGTCCACCCATCCCATCCTTCCCTCCTCCCCCAGTCTAGCAGAGCATCTCTTTCTCTCTATGCCACAGGTCCTGCATCTTTCCTCTCCCCTCTTCCTCCTCCCCTCCTGTCCTCTGCAATGCAGTTCCAGCAACTCTCCCTTTTCCTCTCTCCCCACATTCAGACAATCCCTCTCACTTGCCTTGATCGCTTCCGGTAGTGGTAGTGACACTGCAGTGATTACAGTAGACTGCCTCGGAGTCTCGGCCTTCTCTGCAACGCTGTCACGTGTCCTGCCCCTGTGGAACAGGAAGTTGCATCAGAGCAGGTTGTAAGCTCTTTGAGAAGGGACTGTCTTTCTTCTATGTTTGAGCAGCGCTGCGTACGCCTTGTAGTGCTATAGAAATGCTAAATAGTAGTAGTAGTAGTAGTAGCAGGTGGGATGCATCACAGTGTCACAGAGAAGGCCAAGGTTCTGAGGCAGCCTGCTGTAATCACTGCAGTGTCATTACCGCTATCAGCAGCGATCAAGAGAGGAAGAGATATCAGAAGCCTGGGACCATGTCAGTGCTGAGGTGAGAGTTGGGGGGGGGGGATCCACAGCACAGAGAGAGAAGACCCTCTCAGATCCCCTAATTTTATGATTGGTGGGCTGCTACCAGATTTTAACGTGTAAAAGTTGGGTGCACTTGCAGCTGGGGAGGCTTCCTCCTATGGCTATGCTAGTTGGCAGAGACAGAGAAGGAGCAACCATGCTGCCCAGCCCCTCATCTCCTGGGGATTTTATATTTAAAGTTCAGTCCTTTAAGTCCTCTGGCACTTAATCTCCAGTAGCTCCCTGCATGTTTCTTCTCCCTGCCTCTCACCCTGCAGAGAAAACAGTGATGAGTCTCATGCAACCTGAAGCCTCTCTCTCTGTAACAGAATGTTCTGCCTCAGAACTTCCTGTTACAGAGAGACACTTTGGGCAGGAAGAGAAGCAGCACTGTTTTCACTGTAGCAGTGAGAGGCAGGGAGAAGGAGAGTGCAGAAGAGAGGGGGGCTGCTGGAGTGTTGGGTTCGGTAACCAGTCTAGAGAGAATCCACAAAAGTTTTTATTATCATTTATTTGAAAATTATTAAATTCTGCTTATTTTAAAGATAATTTGGTTCCATTCTTTGGATAGCCTGGCTTATATTCCCACCTTTTTTATTTTTCATGGGTTCGGTAACCACCATAAAACGGGGCATCAGTTTCTACCAAACCGTAGAAACTCAAGACAGCTATTTTTGGTGGACTGAAACTTACCAAAAACAGATGTTCGGGTCAGTTTCGTCACCAGAAATGAAAAAAAAACGAATTTCAGTCGGGTTCTACCCATGTCCATATCCCACTCTAACTAGAGCACTAGAGGTGGAAACTGTGAGCTTCTAAAACCCACAAAATACCAACTGTACCTATAGATAGGAGACACCTGCAGACCTGAGGGCTTTTGTAGTGGTGTACACAGGGCCGTGCCAACACGGTAAGCGAGGTAAGCATGGCAGGGGGGCGCTTCCCTCTGGGGGGCACCGCCGCACCATGCTCACCTCGCTCGCCCTCCCGCTCCCATTGTTCAACTGCCCGCCCCTTCTCCCCCTCACCCCCACAACATCCCTTTTCTTTTTTTTTTTCCTTTTTAAATTTACCTCCGTGGCGGTTCCGGCAGCGCAGCGTTAGTGAAGGAGGCGGCGCTCCCGACGTCTCTAGCCTTCCCTTCGCTGTGTTCTGCCTTCTTCTGACATCACTTCCTTGACGTCAGAAGAAGGCGGAACACAGCGAAGGGAAGGCTAGAGACGTCGGGAGCGCAGCGCCGCCTCCTTCACTGACGCTGCGCTGCCAGAACCACCACAGAGGTAAATTTAAAAAAAAAAAAAAAGAAAAGGGATGTTGGGGGGAGAGAAGAGGGCGGGCAGTTGAACAATGGGAGCGGGAGGGCAGGGGAGAGACGAGAGCATGGATGCGAGGGGGGGGGTCATGGAAGGGAGAGAGGGGAATTGCTAGAAAAGGATGAATGGAGGGGGCAGGGGACAGAGGAGCATGGATGGGCATGGATTGGGAGGGCAGGGCTCAGGGAGAGAGGGGAATTGCTGGAAAAGGATGAATGGAGGGGGCAGGGGACAGAGGAGCATGGATTGGGAGGGCAGGGCTCAGGGAGAGAGGGGAATTGCTGGAAAAGGATGAAGAGGGGGCAGGGGACAGAGGAGCATGGATGGGCATGGATTGGGAGGGCAGGGCTCAGGGAGAGAGGGGAATTGCTGGAAAAGGATGAATGGAGGGGGCAGGGGACAGAGGAGCATGGATGGGCATGGATTGAGAGGGCAGGGCTGAGGGAGAGAGGAGAAATTGCTGGACATAGAGGGGAGGGAAGAAAGATGAAGGAGATGAAATGAGGGAAAAGGAAGAGAGGAGAAAAACTGCACATGGATGAAGAAAATAGGCAGAAGCTGAGGACCAGAAATTAAGAAGAAAGGAGGAAAGGAAATAAATAAATGGAAAGGAAGCCCTGGAAACGGAGTTAAGAGGACAGATAGCAGCAGAATCAGATACTGGGCCAGCATGATCAGAAAAGAAAGTCACCAGACAACAAAGGTAGAAAAAAATCATTTTATTTTCATTTTAGTGTTTGGAATATGTCCACTTTGAGAATTTATATCTGCTATCTTATTTTGCAATGTATAGCAATTTGTTTCTAAGAATATTGCTGACAATTCCTGTCAGTGTGGCAAGTGGTGAGCGATCATTTTCACGGGGGGGGGGGGGGGGGGGGCCGCCGCCAACTGATAGTCTGCAGGGGGGCGCCAGAGACCCTAGGCACGGCCCTGGGTATACAATTAGGTATGGTAGTGTGACCCCTTCCCCACTCCTGGGTTCAAAAAGGATATAGTCTGAGCCGAGTGTTTCACCGAGGAATGAAGAAGAGGCACAAAAAAAAACCTAAAAGACTTAAATTAATTTTAAAAACTTATTTTATTCTGACATGAACTTTATTAAACATAACGGATTATTTAACAGCACAATGGCATTGATCCTCTATTATTTTATTCCCATAGACCCACTCTATTCACTACAAGACTCAACTTTAAAGCAACTTTACGTCAGATAAGTAACAGTTCACTTTCCTAAATCTGAAGTTTAAACATGCATGCGAAAGATTATGTTTTAATATGTGTCTCTTAACTAGAATTGATTCTTTGTTTTTTTTTTCAGGTTCTTCCTCCGGAGAATTTAAGGTAAGTATACATTTCTTCTTCTTTATTTCAGGAAAGTTCAAAAGGATACTTTTGTTGACACCTATTCAGCCGGTTTCTTGTCTTCGGGTTCTGCTAACCGTTGGGTACCATAAACTTGCTGCAGTGTTGAACCCTGGCCAGGGTGCAGGATTCAGGAACTGAAGTGTACCTACTACTCTAGGCTTTAATAAAGCAATAACCCTAAAACCTAACTAAATCACACAATTTCAGGTGCCTACTGCACACACTTCCTATCTAGCTTCCCAAAAAAAACATATAATTGATGATCCCTATTCTATTTCCCTTCCCCAGAATTTAATTAAATCAAAGAGTGTGCTAAATAATAATTTTTTAAGAATTACTGGCAAAATTCTCAATTTCAGAAATCCCCTTTTTCTTTAAAATCATTTAGGAATTTTATCTTTCAGGATAGCTTTTCACTTTTTAACTCTTTCCAAAACCATCTAAGTTTAAAGGTCTAAAGTGTTCTACAGCTATCACTGGAGCAGGACCTCTTTACCATAACATATTGATATGATATCAAGATTTATTAGATCCTTTTATCTCCAGTACCAGTTCACTGCCATCCATTCCTCACTAAAGCCCTTAAATAAGCGGCAGGCTTTCAGTTTAAATTAACTACTGATCACCTCTCACAGCACACTCATCAGTTCCCTTTTTAAATACTTTTTACTTTGTTTTTACACAAAATTCTCCCTCAGCTGAGCACTGCTCCTAGACACAGCTCTGCTCAGCTAAGCACTCACCTCCCAACTGTTTAACTGCCAAGCGTGGAACCCTTACCCTAGCTCCCACTGCCAGCACGAGCTCTACATTCTAACTTCCCTAAATACATAAACACAGCATTTTAAAATCAAAATAACCACTTTTTAAACATGTATACCTAAACAGCATGTTCAAACAATGTAAAATTTGTACCTTTTTCATCCCTGAAGCCTGAAAACCTCCCTTTTTCGTCCGTGCACAAGCCTCCTCCCACTCCATCCACGAGACAGCCTCCGGCTCGCGCCATCAGCTGATTCTCCTCTTCTCTCGCGCCTCCTCCGTTACCTGGCACATGCACCATCTCTCCAGCGCGAACCGCTTTAACAACAAAATAAAAACGTCAGGAGAGAGCACCGGAGCACTCTCCCCACACCCTCCTGTCCCACCTCATCTTCTTTTTATCTTCAGAACCGGCTCTCCCATTTAATAGAGCCGGTTCCCTTTAAAACTAATGGCTTTCCGGACCCTGCGTCAGAAGCATGCGTCTGACGTCATGCGCGACGTCAGACACTGACGCAGGGCCAATCAGCGTCCAGACTACCCCTCAGGCCTCCCGTTCTTCATCTGCGCTCCGGCCCACTCAACCACTAACCCCGCTCCTGCTCCGCTGCAACTTGCAGCGTCTATGCCGGTCAGACCACCGCTTCCTCGTGCCCCACCGCCTGAACTCAGCCTTTTTTTTTTTTAAAACCTGCTGCGCTACAAGGAGCGCGACTAAAAACATCCAGCCACCAGCACCCGATGTCCCCGCTGCCGCCTGATCCCGCCAGAAGCCCCAAGCCCAAAAGCAACCCGGGCTCCGGCGCGATTCCCAGCTCTGCGCTCCTGCACTCTGCCGATCCCCTCCTAAAAGCGGCCCCAGGTAAGTTTATTTAACCCTTTGGGTTACAGTAGGTTTTTAGGTGTTCCTGCAGGGCTCACAATACAAAATAAGGGTTTTAAGTTATGTTTAAACATTTATTTATAATTTTTCATTTTACAAGGGTTACTTGCAAATGGTAATACAGAGATGACTGCACATTAATACAAGATAAGAAGAAAACAATCCCAACTAGATATATGGATTATATACAATCTTTCTCTTCTTAGACCACAAAGTGAAGAAAAATAGGAAGAGTGAGATAAGACAAGGAGATCAATTAAACAGTAAACAACAAAAAAAAAAGAAAACATGGTATTAGCCTGATTATCCCCAAATATTACTCAGGGTTTTAAGTTATGATTTAGAGAATGACACGGGGATGGGGGCCCATGGTAACCGCAAGGATGGGGATGGGGACAGAGCTCACGGGGATGAGGCAAGGACAGATCCCACTGGGATGGGGTGGGGATTGGGGACAGAGCCCAAAGGGACGGGGACTACATAGAAGCCTGTTAATGAACTGGACTATTATTTATGTTTGAGTGATGCAGACAATGATATTTTGATTTTTTGGAAAAACAAGCAAACATGCTGACCAGAACTAGCAAATTTGACCGGAGATCCTGAACATTCCTGCTACCAGCACATCTTCTGAGAAGACATCTTCTAATGTACAAAGGACTGTGGAAGACAGGAGAGCTAGAGTGAGTTCTGTGATTATTGCTGACTTCTTATTCATACACAGATTAAAAAATCATAACAGAGCTTCATAAGGCATATTTCTCCCCTCTAGGGCATACAGAACAGGTTGTATTTTGTACCCCTGGACATTTTAACAGGGTGGATTAGGATTCCTTGGGGTAGTAGAAATCAGCTATTGTTGGGGTTGGAAGAGTAGAGGGTGGTGGTAGGGAAGAGGTTTCTTTTAGCTGCTCGTTATTATTATTGTTTTCTATTTGTAATTGATACATAACAGTTGCACAACATAGTGTTCCTTTTTATTCTTTAACAAAAAGATTTAAATATAAAATCATAAGTGTTCGAGGCTTCTGCAGATGAGGACAGAGCCCATGAGGGTGAGGACAGAGACAGAGCCACGGGGATAGGGAAAAACTTTGTCCCCGTGTCATTCTCTAGATTTGCACCTGGGTCCCTTTATATGAAGTGCACTGCATTGAGCACTAGGCTGCCCCTCTGCTCTGCTGGATGTCTGTGTGGCCAGTTTACTAGGAATGATGCCACATAGCCATCCCTATGGCTTGTTTTTGTGTGTTTTTCTGTAGGACTTTTTGTTTTATGGTACTTAAAGAAATGCATACTGAGCACACAAATGTTTGGAAAATAGCAATTTTCAAAAAAAAAATGTTTTCAGCTAAACATCTACAATTAGACTTACACTTCATATCAAAAATGCCCCTCCATGTTACTTGGCAAAATACACCAAAACCCTATCCCCCCACTGTGTCAGAAAATAACTGCAAATTGCTATTAGACACTTCCTCACTCTTCCACATGGACACCAGGAGCTTAGCCAGACACCCAGTTTTGGGTGGGCCTGGGCCCAAGATGGGTGGGCAGAAGAACTCCGCCTTGTCACAACAAGTATATGGTCTTGCCCTCTCTCGCCTGCATGCCATATGGTCTCTCAAACACCTCCCCTTCCCCACATACCTTTTAAATACCCTGTTTCCCCGAAAGTAAGACATCTCCCGAAAATAAGACCTAGTAGAGGTTTTCCTGAATTGGTAGATATAAGGCCTCCCCCGAAAGTAAGACCTAGCAAATTTTTGTTTGAAAGCAGGGCCGCCGAGAGCCGGACAAGGCCACCCCCGGGCCGCCCCCCCACCCGAGGTCGCCGGGCCCCCCCTCCACCCACCCTCCGTCACTCCCGGAACTAACCTTGAACGCCTTCTTTCACCTTCGCAGCAAGCAGCAGCAGGGCAGACCTCTCCTTCCTTCCGTGCCCCGCCCTCGCGGACGTTACGTCAGGCGAGGGCAGGACACGGAAGGAAGGAGTGGCCTGCCCTGCTGCTGCTTGCTGCGAAGGTGAAAGGATGCATTTAAGGTTAGTTCCGGGAGCGACAGAGGGTGGGCGGGCCAACCCCGATGTTTCCCCGAAAAATAAGACAGCCCCTGAAAATAAGACCTAGCGCATTTTGGGGGGCAAAAATTAATATAAGACAGTGTCTTATTTTCGGGGAAACACGGTAGCAGATTTTCACCGGCAGCAAGCAGCAACTAATGCACACTGCTCATTTTGGTCCCACAGCCTTCCCTCTTATGCAACTTCCTGTTTCCGCTTAGGCGGGAATACATCAGAGGGAAGGCTGTGGGGCTGGTGCGAACAGTATGTATCAGTTCTCACTGCAGGCAAAGATCTGCTATTTACAAGGTATGCAGGAGAGACAGTTGTTGGGAGTTTTCGACTGGTGGGACTTGGGGATCCCTACCAGTCACATCATAGGTGTGCTACTACTGGGTGGGCCTGAACCAAAAGTGAGTGGGCCTGGGCCCATCCGGGCCCACCCTTGGCTACACCACTGATGGACACAGCATTAAAATCCCACAAAAATGTATCACACATCTGTAAATACATCCTCATAGATGATGAAACTCTAACAAAAGGATGTCATCTTACCACCACAGCTATTCACCTAATAAATGTATGCCCCACAGGAATGATGTAACAAGTGTAGTTCAGACACCAGACTAATGACTGCAGAGTTCATAATATAACCTTCTTGGCTGCTCCAATCTCTGCCACTAGCTCCCTGAACTTTTGAACTTTCCTCTCACAGCTCATGTATCAATCTCTTTACCAAGAAAAGTCAACAATGCAATTGGTCCCTCCATTTTATCTAAGCCAATGGTATCCCAAACATTTCAGCAACTTTCAAAAAACTAGCCAACAAAAGCTCGCATATGCTTGTCACTGCAGTATTGGCAAACATGAAATCATCCAAATCAGTTTAGTTTAGTTTACGGAACCTAATATACCACAACTCAACCATATGCCATGACAATGTGGTTTACAGGCAAAATAAGGTTAACAAAACATAGTAGAAGACAGGAGAAAAAAAACAATAAAAGGCAGAAAAAAATCTGCAAATATAATTAACAGATTGCAAACTGGAAATAGGGAAACAGACGGAGAGAGTCAGCAGATCTACCACCAATTCTCCCCAGCCCCCATCCCAGGGGAGAGCACCCCAAAAACGTGGGGGAAATGATGTCTTGAGGGCAACTTTAACACAGGAATGTCTGGCCTCAGATTCTTAAGGGTAAGAGTAACAAATTCCAAGATGCTGGATCAAATAATGTACAATATTCTCCTTTTCCATTACCCAATACACAAATATGCTAAACACCTCAAAGTATTTGCATATATTTGTCAAAGTAAAACTGGTCCACAAATATGAATTCCAACAATGTGAATGACAAAAGATGCACTAGCGAATGCCAAAATGCCAATTCAATGTTCACCTTAGAAGTACCTGGCCTGCACTTTTTTTTTTAACAAAGGAAACCACTGTACTGAAAGATACATACTGAACCACACACAACAACCTAACTAAATAAAAATCATTCGCCAACTCTTCCAATAAGTAAGATAAGTTATAAATCGATATAAATGCAACAAATAATTAAAAAAAAACAAAATAAACAAAATTTTCCTAAATTCTTCTTGCAAAGTGTGACAAAAAATGTGGGAAAGGGCACTCAAAAAAAAGGACTGACAGATCTTGGTATCAAACTCTTGTCACCCTTTAACTTCCTGCCCACTATCTCACGCTGCAAGCACACCAATGCTAAATTCCTAACAATATTTGGATCGATGTCCCAAGGGACTTAACGGGTACAAGTTGCTGCTGTTCAGATAAGTGCCTTTCGCTGGGGTCATATCTGGAGTTTTCATTATCTGGATGATGTTGCAAAAACACTCTTTCTGACCAACCTGGCACTATCTAAGTAGTGTTGGGGTAGTTCAGCAATAGAGCCTGGGTAGAGTTTCAGTGGAGAAGTAGCCTAGTGATTAGAGCACTGGCCTTGACATCCAGAGATTGGCAGTTCAAATCCCACTGCTGCTCCTTGTGATCTTGGGCAAGTCCCTTAACCTTCCATTGCCTCAGGTACAAACTTAGATTGTGAGCCTTCTAGGGACAGGGAAATACCCAATATGCCTGAATGTAACTCACCTTGAGCTACTACTGAAAAGGTGTCAGCAAAATCCAAATAAAGTACCCAGGAAAGGAATGAAGAATAAAACAGAGGCATTTTTAATACCTTTGTATTGCTTAGTGATGTGCTCAAACCTTGAATGTTGTGTGTAGTTCTGGTCACCACATCTCAAAAAAGATACAGCTGAATTAGGAAAGGTACAGAGAAAAGTGACCAAAATGATAAAGGGGATTGAATGACTCCCCTATGAGGAAAAGCTAAAGAACTTATGGTTCTGCTTGGAGAAGAGACAGCTGAGAGGAGATAAGATAGAGGTCTGTAAAATAATGAGTAGAATGGAACAGGTAGATGTGAATTGCTTGCTCAGTCTTTCCAAATGTCCAAGAACTAGGGGACACAAAATTAAGTTATCAAGTAGTACATTTAAAACAAATCACAAGCAAAATTTCTTCACTCAATATATAATAACTAAGCTCTGGAATTCATTGCCGGAGAATGCGACAAAAACAGTTAGAATAGCAGGGTTTTAAGAGCATGGAAGCAGAGAAAATGTCAGTAGCTAAAGACCATTTGGCCCTTCAAGTCTGCCTATCCATACCATTTACTACCACTTCCTCTCCTTTACATGCTTGTCCTTATGTGTTTGGACAAATTAAAATAAATTATAAAATATTATTAAGCTAGACTTGGGGAAAATTCACTGCTTATTGCTGTGATAAGCAGCATGGGATCTATTTTACTTTTTTGGGATCCTGCCAGGTACTCATGTCCTAGGTTAGCCAGATTAGAAACAGAATACTGGGCTTGATGGACCTCGAGTCTGTCCCAGTACAGCAATGCTTACCTACTTAAGACAAAATTAACATCTTAATATCTAATTGAATGCTTGCATGGGGACTTCAAGAAACTGTAACTCTGAATTCAAGCGCTCTACTCTACAGCTGAGGATAAGCCTTGCTTCTCAATTGTATGGTCTGTTACATCAGGAAAAACCTGAAGCTTCATCCCACAAAACAAAAAAATCTTTCTTCTTAAAGTAAGATTTTAATGTACATAATTCTCAGAGAAGAAAAACACAAGCACAGCCCTAGTAGAGATGTCATTTTAAGAACTCAGTATTTTTATTTATTTATTTGTTTGTTACATTTGTACCCCACAATTTCCCACCTATTTTCAGGCTCATTTAGTGCAAAAATATTTAGGTATAAAGTATGGAGATTAGTATTCTATGGGGCTCATTTAAAAAAAAAAACATCCAAAAAACGTCATAAGAAGGAAGAAGGATGTTTTTCTCTCAAAATGCTGGGTGTCCTTCCCCCATATATCACAATGGCTTGATTTTGTGTATTTTTCACTTAGACGTACTTCTTTTCAAAAATGGTCTAAAAAGATAGGTGCACTAAGCACAAATCATCTAGAAAATGCCTAGCAAATGACCATTAAAAAAAAAGACATTTTTCCATGTTCGCTACTGGATTATTGGAGGAATAGTCTAGTGGTTTGTGCAGCAGACTTTGATCTTGGGGCATTGGGTTTGATTACCATTGTAACTCCTTGTGGCTCTGGGCAAGTCACGTGGAGGGGCATAATCGAAAGGGACGCCCAAGTTTTGCTGAGGACGTTCTCGCAAAACGTCCTGTGGAGGGGTGAGGAAACCCGTATTATCGAAACAAGATAGACGTTCATCTTTTGTTTTGATAATACGGTCGGGGACACCCAAATCTTGACATTTAGGTCATCCTTAGAGATGGTTGTCCCTAGACTTGGTCGTTTCTGATTTTCGGTGATAATGGAAACCAAGGACGCCCATCTCAGAAACAAACAAATGCAAGACCTTTGGTCGTGGAAGGAGACAGCATTCGTAGTGCACTTGTCCCCCTGACATACCAGACACCAACCGGGCACCCTAGGGGGCACTGCAGTGGACTTCAGAAATTGCTCCCAGTAACATAGCTCCCTTACCTTGTGTGCAGAGCTCCCCAAAACCCACTACCCACAACTGTACACCACTACCATAGCCCTTACGGGGGCACATAGATGTGGGTACAGTGGGTTTCTGGTGGGCTCACATTTACCACCACAAGTGTAACAAGTAGGGGGGGATGGGCCTGGGTCCGCCTGCCTGAAGTGCACTGCACCCACTAAAACTGCTCCAGGGACCTGCATACTGCTGTGATGGACCTGAGTATGACATTTGAGGCTGGCATAGAGGCAGGCACAAAATATTTTTAAAGATGTTTTTTGAGGGTGGGAGGGGGTTAGTGAAGGGGAGGTGATCCTCGATTCTCTCCGGCGATCATCTGGTCAGTTCGGGCACCTTTTTGTGGCTTGGTTGTAAGAAAAACAGGACCAGGTAAAGTCATCCAAGTGCTCGTCAGGGACACCCTTTTTTTCCCATTATGGGTTGAGGACGCCCATGTGTTAGGCACGCCAAGTCCCACCTTCGCTACGCCTCCGACAGGCCCCCGTGAACTTTGATCATCCCCGCGACGGAAAGCAGTTGGGGACGCCCAAAATCGGCTTTCGATTATGCCGATTTGGGCGACTCTGTGAGAAGGACGCCCATCTTCCAATTTGTGTCTAAAGATGGGCGTCCTTCTCTTTCGAAAATAAGTCTTAAGTAGAGAGGTGTGGTAGCCGTGTTAGTCCACTCTTAAAGGTTATCAATAGAAATCAAACAAAATAAAACATGGAAAAGAAAATAAGATGATACCTTTTTATTGGACATAACTTAATACATTTCTTGATTAGCTTTCGAAGGTTGGCCTTCTTCCTGTTAAGCCTGTTAACCTTCCATTGCCCCGGGTACAAAAAGTACCTGTATATACCACGTAAACTGCTTTGAATGTAGTTGCAAAAACCATAGAAATGCGGTATACCAAGTCCCATTTCCCCTTTCCACAAATGTCCAAAATCAGATTTGGACTTCAAATCGAAAATGCCCCTCTATATATCTTATTCTGTGGGGATGTCACATGATGCGTTCAGGAGAGAGGACATGCTTTCCTCCTCTCTCAATATCCCACGCCTTGTTCACAACCCTTCTGCCTGAAGAACCCCCTTAATGTGGACTGTACCTTCAGAAACACTTACCTGAGAGCATATAGAGATATATTTGCAGCATTCAGGAGGAGAGGTGTCCAGGAAAGGGATTAAAAAAGAGAAAGAAAAAGCACCAGCAGAAGAAGGAAAAATGGCAGTTGCTCTGCTTGTGGTGCAACAGCTTCTACTACTGACAGAGGCAGTGGTCACAGCGCTGGAGTCACATTTAGCAAAACTGTCAGGACAAATAGTGAATACTGAAACCTTATTAGTGGATACAAACCGCCACACTGGAGAACTGGATACCCAAATGTCTTCGCTAGAGGATGCCAGTGTGAAAGTTGTTCTGGACATGCGGGACTGGAAAAACAACACATGCAGTAAGCAGATAAAATTGATGATCTAGAAAAACCACTCCCACAGAAGCAACTTGGGTATTTTTGGACTGCCAGAACAAGTGGCTGAGCAGTCATTGACAGTGACTCTGGAACACTGGCTGGCTGCCGAATTCTCACTCTGACAGCGAGGGGCCTTTGTGCCTTGAGCGCGCACATCTGGTTGGCCGTTTGCAGGAAGAATGAAGAATGAAGCCTTGGGTGGTGGTCATTAAGCTTCACAATTATTTACACAAAGTAGAAATCCTCTGAGGTTGCACACAAAAGAGAGAAACACTGCAATGTCTGAACAAAAGTTCATTAAAATGTTTCAGGATTATTCTGCCTCCTTACTAGAATGGTGGAGGAAATATATGCCTTTGTGTTCTGGCCTACATGAAAAGAACTTTTGATTCATGCTTTTATATCCCGCTACACTCAAAATCTTTCCTGAGGGACAATGGAAAACGTTTGCTTTTGGGAGGCAGTGAGGGCCACTGTCCGCCAGTTAACAGAGTGGGCGGATACTCCTCCTTCATCCTGGATTTATAATAATTTTCATATTATTTCTTTGTTACTTGTTTAAAGTTCAAGCACTATTAGGCAGTAATAGTTCACATCTTATCAAATGAGGGTGTACAATTCAATTTATATTAACTGTTGAACTTCTTGCAAGATACATTTCTTTTTACAGCCAATCTGAACAAGGGGGTTGTGGAGGGACACAGGACCCTAGCATCAGTAGTGATGTTCTTTCGACCAATTCAATGTGGTGGAAATTCTTGGGGGTAGTTTGGGGAGGGAAGGTAGGGTGGGGGAGGAGAGGGGGAGGAGAGGGAAGAGACAGAGAAGGGGGAGGGTGGGATGGGAAGTGTTTGGGAGAGATCACTGTTTGTAGTGAGATGTTTGGGGCAGGGATTGGGGTATTGTTGGGACTGGATTGACCTCAGATGTTTTGCTCATATTTTGTCACAGTGCTATGGTGTCATTTGATGGAGGCCCCGAAGCGGAGCCTGGACACACGGGCATCCTTTTTTTCTTACTAACTTGAATAGTATTCTTTTACTACAAGGTTGCTATGACTGTGACTAAGTGTAGGATTTCAACCTGGAATAGTGGGGGGCATAACTTCCCCTATTAAGGGCTAAACTTTTAACTGCTCTTAATCGCCACAAGATAGATGTCACTTGTCTCCAGGAAATCAGACTCACTGACGCTGAAAATCAAAAGCTCAAGAGAAAGAGGGTGGGTGAGGTGTTTTTTCGCCTGTTCTAGCATTTGATCGGGGGAGGGGGGGGTCGTCGCTGTACTTATTACAAAGAAGTTGTCTTATCAAACCAAAATACTTTTTCAAAATACACAGGAGTGGTACTTAGCACTAAAATTGTGGATGCAGAGCTGACAACGCCTCTTGGTGGTGGTGTACGGTCCCACTTCCTTTATTAAATCCTTTTACCTGACCTTGCTTCAGTGTTTATATGCATATTCAGATTCTCTGATAATTGTGGTTGGGGATATGAATCTGCTTCTCAATTCAGACCTTGATAGAACTTCTGTAGGTGCTCTTCCCCATATTTATGGAGGCAGGTTGTTTATTGATTATATGTACAGTATATGTTGGACATTGTTATATCAGATTGTGTTGCCTGTAACAGTTTACATTGCTTTTGCCTTTAAGAAAGGCAGGAAGTGCCATTGGACTACAAATATTAGTCTTCCTGCAGTGCTCTGTAATAGGCTTTTCCTGAGCACATATCCCAGTTTCCTATGCCTTATGGGACTTTTCCTATTGGCAGGCTTTTGCCAATGTGTATGCTGGGATGTAGCCCGCCCTTCTTCTCTCCTTTTGGGGTTTGAAAGTGTGACTGCAGCATGGTTTTATAAAAACTGTAAGTTAACTTTGCTGTCCCTGTTGCATACTCCCCTTTCAAGCTACTATAAATAACCAGGTTTTTACCACTTAAAAGTACTGACAGCATCTACTCATCTGCCAAAGCTGAGATTTCCTGGCTTCCCTGGTTATGGGGTGAGTTGGTTCAAGAGTTCTGAGTCTTCACAGTGATGTTCTGTACTCTGGTTAACTGCATGCTAATCTCCTGAGTAGACAAAGCCTATCAGGAGACAGAGCAGAACAGTAGGTAAGACCTTGAGCCATGATCATGCAGGGAGGGGTGCACTGAATTATTTTGTGAAGGTCCTAGATTTAGAAGATGCCTGGCACCTGTTACACCCACAAGAGGTGGATTTTACGCATAGATCTCAGACACACAGTATATTATTTATTTTTATTTTATATCATTTATACCCCACATTTTCCCACCACTGGCAGCCTCAATGTGGCTTACAACATTTAGGAAACATACAGTAAAGTACAATAAAGTGAAAGGGATATGGATGGCGTAAAGTTACAGGGGCAAGATAAAGTAATTGAGTTCACAAAATCTTGATAGGATTTGTAGTCCAGGAATCAAGGATGCAGGACTGGATCTTTAGGGTAAGCTTGCCCAAATAAGTAGGTCTTGAGAGACTTCCGGAAAGTCAGATGATCCTGAACCATCTTTACTGATTTAGGCAATGCATTCCACAAATGAATGCTGATGTAGGAAAAGGTGGAAGCGTATGTGGTTTTATACTTCAGACCAGAACACGCAGGGTAATGGAGGTTTAAGTATGAACGAGAAGATCTCAGTGAATTCCTTGGTGGTAAGTTGACAAGGGCATCCATATAAGCTGGAGCTTCTCCGTAGAGGATCTTATGGACTAGGGTGCAAATTTTTAAAGTTATTCGCTCCTGTACAGGAAGCCAGTGTAATTTCTCATGAAGTGGTCTGGAACCTTTGAACTTTGACACACCGAAATGAGTCAAGTAGGGTCAAGTGAAGGCTTCTTCAGGAGTGGTATGACCACAGCATGTTTGAAGGCATCAGGAATGGTCGCAGTGGAAAGAGAGAGATTGAGGATATGACAGATAAAAGGGGTAAGAGTAGGAGAGATGGTGTTAAGAAGGTGGGTAGGAATGGGATCAGAGGAACAGGTAGTTCGTTTTGAGGAGGAGAGAAGGACTGCTGTTGTAGTTGGTGATTCGATCATTAGGCATATAGATAACTGGGTGGCTGGTGGATGTGAGGATTGCCTGGTGACTTGCCTGCCTGGTGCGAAGGTGGCGGACCTCACGCGTCACCTAGATAGGATTTTAGATAGTGCTGGGGAGGAGCCGGCTGTCTTAGTACATGCGGGTACCAATGACATAGGAAAATGTGGGAGAGAGGTTCTGGAAGCAAAATGTAGGCTCTTAGGTAGAAAGCTCAAATCCAGATCCTCTAGGATAGCATTTTCTGAAATGCTACTCTTTCTACGCACAGGACCAAAGAAACAGGTAAAGCTCCGGAGTCTCAATGCATGGATGAGACGATGGTGCAGGGAGGAGGGTTTTAGATTTGTTAGGAACTGGGCAACATTCTGGGGAAGGGGGAGCCTATTCCGAAAGGATGGGCTCCACCTTAATCAGGGTGGGACCAGGCTGCTGGCATCGGCATTTAAAAAGGAGATAGAGCAACTTTTAAACTAGAAACGGGGGGAAGGCCGACAGTCGCTCAAAAGCGCATGGTTCGGGATAAGGTATCTTTCAAATGTAGCTTCCTTGTCCCAGAAGGCCCTGCAAGCTCTACTATTACCCATGGCCGAATACCTCAAGCCTGCAGTTCACCTCTGAGCTCGGAGACAATTAAACTAACCTCGCCTCTAAAGTCCTAGACCATGGAAAGGAAAGAAAACTAAAAGGATTTTAAGACCCAGTAACCAGACAGATGGTAAGTACAAGTTACTAGTTGTTTATTTAAACCCAATTTGGGGTATGGAAAAAATGATGTTCTTAACACATTAGGTTCTTTTGTAACATAAAAATACATTTATACATAAACTAATAGCATAATTTTCTTCTTACAGGTGCAGCAGTAGAACAACAGTGAAACCAACAGACAAGTATTAACCAAAGTATCTTATTTGTTGTCTCTGAATCTATAACTTTCCTTTATATTGTGTGTCTCAAGAATCAATTATTTTTAATTACCTTGTCTTTTAGGTATGAACACCCAGATTCAGTCTCTACAACAGGTAAGTCAGATTAAACTGTGACCTGTCAGTGTCCTTTTGCATAGGAGTGAAGACTTATCTTTGGCCCTTCTTGGAGCTTCTTTGTTCTTCCCCCTTGTAGGTTGGAGCTCAGGATCTTCCCTTTCAGTACAGGAACCTACTGCTTCACCCTTTAAATGAAATCAACAACAAAAAAAAACCTTCCTTCCTGACTAACAGCAGGAACAGCACTAGCTGGGATTCAGGGATAACTGTGGCTAGCTAACTAACAAAATAAATAATAATTGTATAACCTTAAATAGTTTCTCTGTTCTTGTACTGAGTTCCCTAACTAAGGAAGGGCACTCTTCATTGGATCTTGCAGTCACACAGCTCTCAGCATCTTTGTCTCTCCAAATTCATGCAATCTTCCACTCTAGTGCACCAGCATGTGAACACACATACTGCAAGCCCAACCTTAAGCTTGAAGACCAGTTTCCCTAGTGGCTTAACTGGGATTAATCCACTGCATAACCCTGTCTTACACAACCTTGCACAGGGTCTCTCCACCACAGTCTTAACTGCAAAACCTTTAAACAGCACACAAACAAAAAAAAACAGTTTCGTTCTTTCTTTCTCTTGTTTAAATCCAACCCCTTTCACTTTCAGCACACTTCACCTGCATCCAGGGTTTCAGCACTAAACACTGGCAGAGAAATTCCCTTTCAACAGTACACACAAAAAAACATCAGTTTTAGAACTTTCTTTCTCTGCTCAAATCCAACACTTTTCACTTTCAACTCTCTTCACCTGTATTCAGGAATTTAAAGCTCACAGAAAAACGTACTTTCAGACACTTTTCTGCCTAGAAATCCTGTCGTGCACTCAAAGCTCTCCCAAACACATCATTCCACTTCAGTGTCTTCAGCCTCTCCTCCACTTCCTGGCAAGCTGTTGCCAAGGGACACTGGGCCTCTGAATCACCAGCTGACCTCTGCTGGCCAATAAGGTGTCAGAACACAGGGTGTTTGCCTCATGGACACTAATTAACATTTTTTCACAATCTCCATTTTGGAAAATAACTTTCCATAGGAAATAATAGAAAAGCTATACTTTTAGACAAAACCTATAACATTTCTATACAATCAGATCAAAATATCTTACAATCATTGGTGCCATCAAACTATACATACAGTGTATTTTTCACATGTTTAAACACATATCTAAATACATTTACAGACTTTTATCCAACACTCAGAGCATTGGAGCGAGCCACAGACAGCGCAGCTCCATGCAGGAAGTCCAAAACTGCTTCTGGAGTCACAGCACTGACCATCAACAATCTCTGGGACCCAGGTAAAAAATAAAAAAATTAATATAACCCGCCGGGTTACACAAAGATATCACCAAAACAGGGAAGATAGGGTATCCTGATAGTGAGGTTGCAAAAGAGACCGTAGTAGATCAGGTGTCCTTAAATAAAAATAAAAATCAGACAAAAGATTGCAAATTAATACTGTCAAGTACTAAGCATCATGTAAATAGGAACAACAAACGTACTTTGAAATGTCTATATGCGAATGCCAGGAGCCTAAGAAATAAGATGGGAGAGTTAGAATATATTGCACTAAATGAAAAATTAGATATAATAGGCATCTCTGAGACCTGGTTAACTTTCAGACCCTCGACCATTCTTCTAACTTTTGGAGATCCCTTCTCATTGTTTCTACTCCCTCCAGGGTATCCACTCTATTGGCTATCTTCATGTCATCCGCAAAAAGGCAAACCTTTCCTTCCAACCCTTCAGCAATATCTCTCACAAATATATTAAACAGAATAGGCCTCAGCACCGACCCCTGAGGAACTCCACTGCTCACCTTCCTTTCCTCCATTTGTTTAACAGCTAAGTATGAATGTGTTGCTGCAGAGAAAAATGGATCACTTAAGTCCTTTGATAGGATTTGGTCCCCTTTACAAAAGTTTGCTGTGTTACCTGATTAGAACTGCTGTTCACCATATATACCTAATACATGAATAGATTATGGATATTCATGAACTGTTATATACTGTTTAGTGTTGTTTTCACTTGATCACCTTGTTACCGCAGTGTTAATGTTCATATATTTTATGTAACGCTTTCACTTATAGATCCAATAAATGAACTATTAAAAACAAAGTCTCATCTTGATGATGTGTGAGGTCTACCACCTTTGCACCAAGCATGCAAGTGACCAGGCAATCCTCATGCCCAACCACCACCCAGCTAGATACAGACACTGATGCACTATTAGGAACAGCAAGGGAAAAACAACAGCCATTTACTGTATATTTTCCCTTACTGTCACACAGCTTTGGATTTTGTATCCCTGTTCACTTACAGGTAAAACAGTTGGATCACTCACGACTCCTATTTCTATGATTAGCTAGGCTGCTTTTCATCTCTGCTTTACCACACCACTGCTCTCTTTGCAAGATCATATAACCTTTCTCTCCCACTTACAAGCACAGATGTCAACACAGTCACAGGAGAGAAATCACAGAGCATGTTAAAACAGGCCATTTTTCCTCCTCACTGATTTAACCCTATTTGAAAAAAATCTCACCTCTAAGACAGACAGTTTTGGTACTAAAACTGTAGGGCCTGGCCTGGTTTCAAGAGTCAATGTTTTGTTGGAAGAAAATAGGAACTGCTCCTAAGCAAAATAGGGACTTCCCCTAGTAGGGGTTATGACTGAGTTTTAAAACGTGACTTTAATTTCTGCATAACCCTTGACTAAGTACCTGTATACAATATGTATGCCGCATTGAGCCTGCCATGAGTGGGAAAGTGCGGGGTAGAAATGTAACAAAAATAAATAAATAATAATCTCTATGAGATTGGCAGAAAGATGGGATCTAGATGGATAAGGACATATTCAGCCTGGTGACTTCAGTGTTTTATCTGTGGCTTTCAAAGATTCAATATATATATTGACCAAGCACATACAAATGGATGTGGCTCAGACCATCATCCACCATCAAAACCTAGCCTGGAAAGTCATTCACATAAAAACTATAAATAAATTATAGTCGATGGTGTATTAATCCGCTGGAAGGGGGTCAAAATTCAAAAGGGTTTGAATGTCTAATTTTTGGAATTAGCTACTACAAGATCCTAAGATCCAAATATTTCCTCTCGCTTCCTAGCTAAATTTTTCCAAATAAAATTTAGAGGAGTAAAAAAAGCTGGTGTTAGGGTTTTCTTATGGTGTGGATTTAACTTGATGTTCAGTGTTACCTGGACCAATTTAGTCGGCATGCCTCTCTCACCTTCCACATTTAAAGATGGGTTTTTTGTTTTGTTTTTGTTTTTTTGTTGTTGTTTTTCTACTAAAGATTAGCACATGGTATCTGTAGCAGGGCCCATAGGAATAAAATGGGTCCTGTGGCAGATAATGCTACAGTCCTTGCTAAAACGCTAAGCTTGACTGTCAGTCAGTTAAACCAGAGTACAGAACATCACTGAAGACTCAGAACTCTTAAACTAAAATTTTCTTTAATGCAAAATCAAACAAAGGAAATGACTTACAGTTCTGAAATGTTGAACAAGAGTTTCTGCCCAGCAGGCTGAAGTCTGTTCTCAACCAACCAGCACTAAGCTGAGACTGGATGTTGTAAATACTTTTAAACTGGTGAAAATTTGATGATGTTACAAAGGTTATGACAGGCTCATGCAGCAAAGCACAGTGGTTAATTATTACTACTACTACTTAACATTTCTAGAGCGCTACTAGGGTTACGCAGCGCTGTACAATTTAACAAAGAGAGACAGTCCCTGCTCAAAGAGCTTACAATCTAATAGACAAGTGAACGGTCGGTCCGATAGGGGCAGTCAAATTGGGGCAGTCTGGATTCACTGAACGGTAAGGGTTAGGTGGCGAACGCAGCATTGAAGAGGTGGGCTTTAAGCAAAGACTTGAAGATGGGCATGGAGGGGGCTTGGCGTAAGGGTTCAGGAAGGTTGTTCCAAGCATAGGGTGAGGCGAGGCAGAATGAGCGGAACCTGGAGTTGGCGGTGGTGGAGAAGGGTACTGAGAGGAGGGATTTATCCTGTGAACGGAGGTTACGGGCGGGAACGTAAGGGGAAATGAGGGTAGAGAGGTAGTGAGGGGCAGCAGACTGAGTGCATTTGTAGGTAAGAAGGAGAAGCTTGAATTGAATGCGGTATCCGATCGGAAGCCAGTGAAGTGACCTGAGGAGAGGGGTGATATGAGTATATCGGTTCTGGCGGAATATGAGACGTGCAGCAGAGTTCTGAACAGACTGAAGGGGGGATAGATGGCTAAGTGGGAGGCCGGTGAGGAGTAAGTTGCAGTAGTCCAGGCGAGAGGTAATGAGAGCGTGGACGAGAGTTCGGGTGGTGTGTTCAGAGAGGAAAGGGCGAATTTTGCTGATGTTAAAGAGGAAGAAGCGACAGGTCTTGGCTATCTGCTGGATATGCGCAGAGAAGGAGAGAGAGGAGTCAAAGATGACTCCGAGGTTGCGGGCAGATGAGACGGGGAGGATGAGGGTGTTATCAACTGAGATAGAAAGTGGAGGAAGTGGGTTTTGGTGGAAAGACGATAAGCTCGGTCTTGGACATAATTACAGTTTATAGAGAAGCATGCTGCAGACAGGTTCCCCCTGCTCGCAGTAGAGAGAAGAGAGTGGGCCAATTACCCAGCAAGCTCAGAGAATCAAGTCAGCCAATAGGGAAAGTCCCACAAGACACAGAGAATTGGGACATGGGCTAAGGAAGAGCCCATCACAGAAAACTATAGAATGGCAAAGATATATAGTCCTATCCTATTTAAAGACACAGGGACTGAACCTGGCTATAAGCAAAGTCCAATATCCTACTATATAAATGAAGTGACCGACGTGCCGCACATGCGCAGAATGCAAATGGGGACAGAATAGATAACATTTGCTAATCCAGTGGTGTTCCTTGGTCGGCTGCCACCCAGGGTAGATCACCGCAGCGCACCCCCCCCCCCCCCCCGATGCAGTGTCCCCCCCCCCCCCCCCCCGGTTGCAGCATCATGCCCCCTGGTGCATTACCTCAAAACACCCCCCCCCCCCCCGGGTGCATTGCTCTTACCTCCTGGAGTGTTGGGAGCATCCACGCAGCTGTCAGCTCTGCCGGTTCCCTGCTCCCTCTGCCTCGGAACAGGAAGTAACATCAGAGGGAGCAGGGAACCGGTGGAGCTGACAGCCATGTGGATGCTCTCTACACTCCCCCTGCAGCGTGCATCCCAGGCGGACCGCCTCCACCGCCCCGCTCTCGGTATGCCGCTGTGCTAATCTTTAGTAAAAGACCCCTGAACTGGTTAAATTTTACCTGGAAAGCAAGTAATCCAGACAAAGTTTAACTGATATATGGAGAGGGAAATTCAAAATGTGAAATTTGTCTTGATAACTCCCAGTTACCTAAACAAATATTTGAAATATCAGCCGCGTATGATAGTGTCATATAGCACATTTACATTAGCAGATGTGATTATACGAATAGCACTAAGTAGCGCTACAGCATACAACAAATTCTACCACTCAAAATAGATCACTCATATCCCCCCTTTATATCGCATGCATGTCATCTGGTAATGAATGTGCTGGACAGAGTTCCTGGTGTTTTGATGCGCCTGAGTAATTTGAGAATGGTTTATTAGGATGTGTTTAGTAGGCTTTGTTGAAGAGATGTGTTTTCAAAGCTTTGCGAAAGCTGGTTAGATTGTCCATCGTTCAATTGGCATTCCTTCAAAACTCATTCGAAGGACAAAATGGAGAATATCTCTCTATATAAAACGCACCTCCAACATTCTATGAAGCCTCCACAAGACCCAACGTTCTAAATGCATGGTGGTGAAACCCAGAATTCGCCCATGAGTGTCTGCCCCACCCCTGCATCAAACGTCATGACATCGAGGGCGGAGCAATGGCACTCAACCAATCACATCGCTCCGCCCACGACGTCATCACATTTGACGTGAAGACGGGGCATCTACAACACTACAATCCAGGCAGGGGGAGGAGTAGGGAAACACGCGCCGCGTGTTTCCCTACTCCTCTCCCTACCTACGAATCACCTCACAGAGCCCCCCCCTCAGCGCAACAGCAAAGCCCCTCCCCCCGGCGCATCAACCAAGCACCTCCCCATGGCGCAACACCCAAGCCCCTACCCCCCCCCCCCCACCCTCGGCCACATCAAACCCCTCACCACCCACAGCCACCAATACTAACGCTGACCGGCCGCTGCTGCTTCTCCTGTTGAGCAGCAGCGGCCTGTACAAAAAGGCAAAAACAAAATAAAATTATAAAACCTGAAACACGGCTCCATAGACAGCCAGCTGGCATTGGCTGTCGTCTCTGCAGCCGCTCCTCCTCTCCCCTGCATGTCACTGCCCCTGCAGGAAAACCCCGGAGGAGTGCAGCGACGTCACAGGGGAGAGGAGGAGCAGCTGCAGAGACAACAGCCAAAGCCAGCTTCACCAAGAGCTCATGTGGAACAGCAGGTAATCTGTCTTAACCCGTCTCCCTCAAAACGAAAAAACGAAAGCTGTGCTGTCACGCTGTCTACAAATGATTGAACTTGGCTTCGGGAGTGGGGCCTGCAACACAGACATACGGAGAGCAAGGGAAGGAGAGGGTCATTGAAATCACTTCACCACACACTCTCTCTGTATCTCTCAGACACACAAACACACATGCTCCATCAGACACACGCAGACACACTCTTCAAATCCCTCTGTCTCACTCTCACACACACACAATATCGTGAAAACCTTGCTAGCGCCCGTTTCATTGCCTACCGAAACGGGCCTTCTATACTAGCATTGTATATTTGGCATACTATTTCTTCAACATGCATCTGTTCATGCCCAACGGTAATATCTTATAGAGCCATAATAGAATTTTTAGCACATATCCTGGGAGCCTCATGAATGCCTGTTTTCCAGTGTACTATTGTACACTATAGCAGACTGAAGGTTTTAAATATCTTATTTATTCTTCTAACTTCAACTTTCTTTTTTCTTTTAAGATGTTCTAGTAGTAAATTATATCACCCTTAATAGCCTCTGGTTGTATTTTCCACAACTCAGATCTGTTCTGCATTGATTTCATAGAATAAGTTCATACCTAAGAGAGGTATAAGTAAAAGGTCGTTAAGACAGCATATATTTTTTATTGTCTTCCTGGCAAAAGGCCTAAATAGATACACAAAATGGAACTCACTGTATTAATGCCTCGACCTAGAGCTTTTAAACATGCTATTAGAGAGGACACAAGTTGTACCGGAGAACTGAAGTGGCCAGTTCATTAAATATTCATCTTGAGATCGTACAAAAGTGGTCAGAAGGGAACACAGATGGTCTATGAGTTATTTGTTTAAAAAAAAGAAGCATATTGTGTTTGCTGTTTTGCAAAACTTTTGCCATATGCAACAAACTAATGAAATTGTAAAATGAAAAGGGTACATTAAATGCTCATGTTAGAAAAAGGACCTCAGGACATACACTGTAATTCTGAGCTTTTCAATTAAAAGATACAACAAGAATAAACTTCCCTTCTGGCACATACTGTCAGTGGAGTTGTTCTACACCACCAGCCCCAAACGTCTATAAATATGAATCTTGAATTTCTTCAGGGGTTATAGCAGACTGGGAGGTTGATGTACATACCTACCTCTAAAGTTTTGCCCTACGTGAATAATAGAGATCTCTACTGGTTCTGCTAAAACATTGTTCTATGACTTGTGAACACCCCCACAGTTTCAAGAAGAAAGACGAGGCTCTCCTGACCAATGAGGGGTAGGAGGAAACCCCACTTGGAGGGAAACTGGGACTGGTCCAAAACCCCAGCACTGTTTGAAATCTTCGTCTTTGGCTCTGGTTCTCCGGCTACTGTGCAACTCTATAAGGAGATTGAGGATTTTGGCTAGTCCAGTGACTGTGCCATAGTACGTTTTTTAAAAATGGAGAGACATGACAGAGGATGCTGTACTTGCTTGGAGGTGTGATCTGGAAGCGAGGAGCAAGCACACTGTCACTCCTCAGGAGAAGGAGAAAGAGAGGATCTGTACAGTTGGAGAAACAGGAGAACAGCAGGAGGCCCCAGTCCTGAGAAAGCAAGAGTGTGATATTCCATGAATCTACAAAAAAAAGATCCATGTAATGAAGAAAACAACAATAGTGACCATGTCTGGGATTAAATCAGCTCTGAAGAGATTCAAGAGAGGAAGAGGAGGCCCTTGCAAAGTGGAAAATTATGAGAGAGCTAAAAGACTGTGTGTGCCTTGAGTTGTTTTATGCATCTCTGCCTTATCTTAGCGCTATCATTTTTGTTCTTGTTGTTTAAAGGTATCTTTTAAGTAAGCCATTTGGTTCAGAACCCCAATTCTGGCCTGGACTGAATTACTAAATCAGACACTGGAAGTCCAAACAGTTTCTTTATTTGTACAGACCCGACGTGGCCATGTTTCGTCGATAAGGCTGCATCAGGGGTAGTAACATATAACAGTTAATAAAGAAATAAATGATATATCACCAAATGATAAAACAATAAAAAGCAGCATTTATATAACAAGCCAATTACAGGATATACAAAAAACATATAAAAGTCACATCAATAAAAATCTTTTATTAATAAGTTCTTAAACATCACATATAAGTCAGAACAAAAAAGACTAAAAGATTATGCTCATTGAGCAAATAATAAAAGTCAAAACAAACATACCTAACCAGGGACAAAAAAATGCTTAGCCCAGATAGCACAACTGATCATCCAAGATGACCTAGAGGAATAATGTAAAAGCATACTAGTAAAAGTGGAAGGTATCTAGCTTAGGCACAAGGAAATTATTTTCAATCTTATCTGTGTGAAAAGCCAAAAAGGTTAAAAAAAAAACTTAATAAGACATTCACACAGTAATGGCTGAAAATAAGACTAAAATCATTAAAACACCAAAGGGTGTGAAAGAATCCCACTCTAGAAAAGACCAATTATATATAAAAAGTTTCTAATAGTAAAAAGATGTGAGTAGGGGCATAGCCAGACACCCAATTTTGGATGGGCCTGAGCCCAAGATAGGTGGGCAGAAGAACTCCGCCTTGTCCCACAAGTGATTTGGTCTCTCCCTCTCTCGCCTGCATGCCATATGGTCCTCAAACCTTCCCCCTCCCCTGCCTACCTTTTAAATAGCAGATTTTCACCGACAGCGAGCAGCAACTAATACACACTGCTCATGTTGGCCCCACAGCCTTCTCTCTGATGTAACTTCCTGTTTCTGCATAGGCGGGAATACATCAGAGAGAAGGTTATGGGGCCAGTGCAGGCAGTATGTATCAGTCGCTGCTCACTGCTGGCAAAGATCTGCTATTAAAAGGTATGCAAGGAGGGACAGTTGTTGAGAGTTTTCGGCTGGTGAGACTTGGGGATCCATTCCAGCCACATCATAGGTGTGCTGATACTGGGTGGGCCTGAGCCGAAAGTGTGTGGGCCTGGGCCCACCCAAGCCCACCCTTGGCTACGCCACTGGATGTGAGACTTACTTCAGCAGTGGTTCCTTCACAGAAGTGGAGCAGCAGCTTTAATCCTCTGTATGGGGGCCACCATCTTGGATCAGCCCACTATTTATAATGCTGAGATACCTTATTCTCAGGATTAAAACTTAAAAATTTGAATATACTTAAAAATAAAATAACATCTGTGTGAAATCTTCTGCGGAATCAGAATAAAAGTAGAAGAAAATGTGCAAAACATTTTTAAAAATGATGAAATAAAAGCATTTTAAAACAGTGTTTTTGGTGAAAAAAAATAAAAATGCATGATTCATTTGGGGGTCATTTCAATTTTCAGTTTGTTTATAGATTTCTCTTAATAAAAATTGTTTAACACCTGTTAGAGCATTTTAATGCATGGAAATAACTGTGTGCATTAATTCTTAATCTGCATTCAATAGATTCTCTATGCACTCATTTTTTAAGGTGAGCTAGAAAGTGCACATTTGTAAAGCCAATGAGTGTATTTTATGCAATGTTGTATGAGACACATCTTAGTGGAAAGGAGGACAAAGACCAAATTGGAGTGTTTTTAATGCATTAAGAAGAAAACTGTAGGTTAGTTTGATAGGTAGGTTATTATTTGCCTAGGTAAATAACTTTGTAATGTTATTGATTTAATTTACCCGATGTTTGCTTTTGAATTCAAAATCTAATATCTCTAATGCAAACTACGAAGTACCACACAGTCTTATGTTAAGAGGTAAGAGACTTCAGATACCCGGTGCAAATTCACTCTGTATTGAAAAGCACCACTCCTCTCCGCCGTTGGTTCGTTGATTTACCAGTACGGTTACAGGCGGGCATCCTCATCAGTCTAAAATCCTCTTTATGTTGCTAATTCGCATACACTTTATATATTTTATATGCAACTACACTACACTGGCTACCATTGAAAGAACGAACCACATTCAAAATCTGCACAATAGTTCATAAAATCATTTACGGAGATGCCCTGACCTACATGCTAGGCCTCGTAGACCTGCCACCCAGAAATGCTAAGAGATCCACCCGCACCTTTCTTAACCTACACTCCCCCAACTGCAAAGGAATAAAATACAAACTAACACACGCGTCTAGCTTTTCTTATATAAGCACGCAGATGTGGAACTCTCTTCCAATAAACCTAAGAACGATCAAAGAACTGACCGATTTTCACAAATCCCTGAAGACATACCTCTTTAGCAAAGCCTACCACGAAAACCCTTAACTAACGACAACACAATACCTAACCAAAATGGCACAGAATGTATTTTCCAATAATGACTTGTTCAAACCTACCTGTATTCCTCTACCTCTATATAATACCAATTGTTTTCTTTAACCTGGTATAGTTATGCTATAACACAGTGGCCTAGCCAAGGGTGGGCTTGGGTGGGCCCAGGCGCACCTATTTTGGGCTCAGGCCCACCCAGTAGCAGCACATCTATTATGTGGCTGGCAGGGATTCCCCAAGCCCCACCAGCCGAAAACTCCCAACAACTGTCCCTCATACCTTGTGAATACCAGATGCCTGCAGTGAGCAGTGACTGATACATACTGCTCGCACCAGCCCCACAGCCTTCCCTCTGATGTATTCCCGCCTATGCGGAAACTGGAAGTTACATCAGAGGGAAGGCTGTGAGGCCAGCAGTGTGTGTTAGTTGCTGCTCGCTGTCAGTGAAAATCTGCTATTTAAAAGGTATGCATTGGAGGGGGTGATGTTTGAGAGACCATATGGCATGCAGGTGAGAGAGGGAGAGACCAAATCACTTGCAGAGTACTTCTGCCCACCCATCTTGGGCCCAGGCCCACCCAAAATTGGGTGTCTGTCTACGCCCCTGCTATAACAGGTCTCTGTAAGCCACATTGAGCCTGCAAATAGGTGGGAAAATGTGGGATACAAGTGCAATAAATAAATAAACTATTCACACTTATCTTTTTGGACATTTTCTAGTAGGTTCGCTTATAGTTTGTCATACTGTGTGCACCAATCTAAATTCTCATGTACTCACGTAGTCTGTATGCCTACTGCCTTTACCTCTCGCAGTGCCTGCTGTTTTATAGCTCTCCACCGCTATGCTGTTCACAACAGGCTAGGTAAATAACTTTAAAAACTGTCCTAGCACTACTTGATTGGCCCACCCTTGCCTATAAAGCGTTCCTTTCTAGGCAATGTTTATTTTGGCTGTTATAAACATGACTGAAAGTTATGACTTAGTGGAGTGGAAAATTCCAGTTACTCTCAAAGTTTATTTACTAGAATTTGTCCGCAGTTAAACTCAGTGCACCATCGTTGTAGTACCTTCCTACTGATCAGTACAACAGAAAGCACCATAGCAAATAAACAACGTTTAGTTATGATTCTGTGCTTTGTAACTATTAAATTCTAATATGCTGGAATAGCATAAAAAAAGCATTGTCACACCAGACAAAATGTAACAGCAGTTGTTGTATGTTTACAGATTTCCAGCTTTATGCCATTTCCAAATAACCAATATTTTGTAATAGCAAGAAAGAGTACTCTTAGCTATCCAAACAACCTTTGTATAACAGAAACCAGACATATGAAGGTCAATTCAGTATTAATGATGACTTGCAAACCAAATGTAATGGTAACAATTGCCTTACAGGAAAAGGCCAGCTGTCTGCAATCATGTTGAGGCATGTTTGATGAAAGTGTGCTTCCAGAGAATTATGAGTCCATCCATATTGCCAGTGATGTTGCCAACTTGCTCCAAATCTTCAGAATGGGCAGATCCACTTCTAGTTTTATCCTACTGCTTATATGGTGTTGTAAAGGGTAAAGGGTCATAGATCTGATATACCACCTGTCTGTGGTTCAACCTCTTGCTTTTCTATGAAAAATCAATGATGACACCAGAATTACATACCTCTTCAGGCAGAGAGGTAAATCCATAACTGAATCAGCCTGTCCTGACAACTTAAAACCAGTTGACAACCGTAATTCCCAGTTTGAAAAAGGACAGTTACCATGTTAAAGTACAGTGGGGCAATAATCATCCGAAAGGTATTCCAATAAAATACCTGGTCATCTTTGTGTAGATTTTCAGTCAGCCTATCTGTTAGACTGTTGAATATGCCAACCTAAATTTATACATAGTAACATAGGCTGGCCCCGTAAAGCAGCATACCCAACCGTATTATCGAAACAAGATGGCCAGCTATCTTTCGTTTCGATAATACGGTCGGGGCCTGGCAAATCTCAACATTTGGGCCGGCCTTAGAGATTGCTGGTGTTAGAGATGGCTGCCATTGGTTTTCGCCAATAATGGAAACTAATGGCGGCCATGTCAAACCCGGCCAAATCCAAGCCATTTGGTCATGGGAGGAGCCAGCAATTATAGTGCAGTGGTCCCCTTCACATGCCAGGACACCAACCAGGCACCCTAGGGGGCACTGCAGTGGACTTCAGAAATAGGTCCCAGGTGCATAGCTCCCTTACCTTGTGTGCTGAGCCCCCCAAGACCCCCCAAACCCACTACCCACAACTGTACAACACTTCCATAGCCCTTATGGGTGAAGGGGGGTACCTACATGTGGGTACAGTGGGTTTCCGGTGGGTTTTGGAGGACTCACATTTACCACCACAAGTGTAATAGGTGGGGGGGATGGGCCTGGGTCCGCCTGCCTGAAGTGCACTGCACTACCCACTAAAAACTGCTCCAGGGACCTGCATAGTGCTGTGATGGAGCTGGGTATGACATTTGAGGCTGGCACAAAAATGTTTTGTTTTGTTTTTTTTGGGTGGGAGGGGGTTGGTGACCACTGGTGGGGTAAGGGGAGGTGATCCCCGATTCCATCCGAAATCTGGTCTGTTTGGGCACTTTGTTGAGGCTTGGTCCTAAAAATAAATGGACCAAGTAAAGTCGGCCAAGTGCTCGTCAGAGCTGGCCTTCTTTTTTCCATCATCGGCTGAAGCCGGCCATCTCTTAACCACGCCCCTGTACCGCCTTCGGTACCCTGCCGACACTCCCCTTTCAACTTTGGCCGGCCCTGCGACGGAAAGCATTTGAAGCCGGCCAAAATCAGCTTTTGATTATACCAATCTGTCACTTGTATATTCTTTGGAGTCATGTAGCAATATTCTGTACTCCCAATGAGATATCTCTGATCTGTTAATTGTACAAATACTTGATGAGGTATCTAATAAAGAGCAAACTGGTGCAGCCTTGAGTGATTTATTTACTCCTAGGTATTGGTGGGTGGACTACCGTCTTGGGAGGGATAAATATACCCTAAAAATTAAACACCCCTTACCATACAGCCATGCAGTTTGGAAGGAACAGGTGGCCTTCTGTATGGCCACATATGTACCAAAGTTTCTCTATCACAGTTCATCTGTCATGCAACCCAGATTGCTGCCTCCTTTCACATCAACCCCAGCATTTGATAATATGTAGTGCACAAAGTAGAGACACACACCCTGTTATATAGAAAAATATCAAATGTGTATTTAGCAAAACAAAAAAATATAACTATTTACAAATTTTTTTCAACAGTCTCTCAAGAGAGGCCATGTCCTCCTCCCTGCATGGCGTTTTGCAGCAGGCTAACGAGCAGCACCAGGAGCAGCCTCTGTGCCCTAAAGTGCTGCTCATTAGCCTGCCGCATCGCCGACACCTCCTGCCTCATCGCTGACACCTCCTGCAGCAACTGGTTTTGGCTATGCACTAGTTGCTGCAGGAAGTGCAATGCTGGGGATGGGGATGGTGATGGGACTGGTGATGGGGATGATGTGGAGAGGGCTGGTGGTGTTGGGCCCTCCTCCTCCTCCTCCTGCTTCACCACCAGTGCAGGCAGTCCTGCCTCCTCCTCCTGCTCCTCCTCCACCACCGGTGCAGGCAGTCCTGCCTCCTCCTCCTCCTCCTCCTCCTGCTGCTAGCGCCCTGTATATGTAAAAGGATTGTCCTTGAGATCAGCACATTCAACATGGCTTGCATAGTGCAGGAGCTGGCTTGCTGGCATGAGGCAGAAATGGGGAAAGGTAGGGTCAGTGGTGAGCCCTGGGCTAGACACATGGGGTGTGAGATGCATGAGATGACATGACAGGGAACCCTGGAAGCTGGTCTGAAAAAGGAGTACACTATAAGATGTGTTGGCAGGGAACACTCATTCCTCAGCAGCATGTTAGCATTTTTAGTTGTTACTATGGTAGGATGACCATTTTTGGGGGGGAGGGGGAGGAGGTGGGTGGAATCACTATTTCTTTACATTATTTTCAAATCATGCTATGACATCCACTAAGAGCAGGACATCAGGCAAGAATACCATGAAACCATATCCACCCCAGAAAGGGGGATACAGAAGTGAGGCATGTCATCTCATTCATCTTAGAGGAGGTTAGTTGGAAGTTACAGCCACACTCATGGGAGGGTAGCTGCAACCTCAGGCCTTGATCTGGAACAGAGGTGCCGTTGCACGCTCCTGATAGGGTTGGGGCTGTCCCATCGTATACTGCGGAACCGGTGTCTCAGGGACTCCAGGTCCCTCTGAATGCCAAAACGTCTGCAAGATACAAGTTTGTACACCAGGAGTCAGGGGATGGCCCTTCTTGCTTTCACAACACAAATTCACAGGTGATGTCATTGAGGTGGACATGAGGACAGAGAGTACCATTTGTGTGCAGTATTGTAAGGATGTGGGAATGGTTTTCCTTTCTAGTACATAGATTCTATTAATGAATGTGAATGTGCACATATCACTGATTACCCTTGAATGCAGACTACAGTTAGTGCTTACATTGCTGAGGGAGCTCTTAAATGTGGTGCTACAGGAGGGGGACCTGATAGCCCAGGAACAGTGGGAGGGGGGTTGAAAAAAGCAGTTACCTTTCTAGTCTGTGTCTTATCTGTGTCCATGTTCTAATAGACACAGTCCTGGGGGGCAGGTGGTGGTGGTGCATAAACAGCCTGCGCCGGTGCCTCAGGCACAGCTGCACTAGGAGCAGACTCTCAGCCATGCTAAAGTTGGGCTCGCGTCTGAGAGCTATGTTTCTCAGTGAATAACCGTTGGAAAACGTGCATCACCTTATATGGACGCCAATGCGTGATGGACGTCCTTACATGCACAGTTCCATATATGGATGACCAGCCCATATATAGAAGGGTCAGCACGTGGACGTCCTGCCCCATATATGATGGGTCAGCACATGGACGACCATGACGCATGGACATCCATGACATGCATGGAACGTCGTCACACGTGCGGGGCCTTATTTGGATGAGTATGTGTTCACACGTGCGGAGCCTTCCTTATATGGATCATTATCAAGTGTGCAAACCTCTTCATATATACACAATAAAATATGTATGTTCCTTATATTTTCCATAGCTGCATGTTCTACAAGTACAGTGCATGTAGTTGCGGACATCCAGATACGGGAAATATAAGGAAAATTCATAGTGATAAATACAGTAACAAAGACGTGTTTGTCACAGAACTGCCGAAGGACGTCCCTCTTACAGGCCCGCCCCTCCAAGCCTACTTTTTTAACAAGGTGTCTTTTCTCTATGTTATGAAAGCAGCGTAGGCGCCTATGTGCCTTAATTGAACAAGCTTCCAGAACCAGTCTCAATAACATGTATACTCACACACACAAGTTGCATATTTTATAAAATGCATGTGCACATCACTACTCCACCCAAACCCTGCACTCAGGAATGCCTACACATGACCTTTTAGCATGCACATGTTTATACGATTATAAATGTCTATAAAAGCCCTTTTCTGCAATCAAAATAGGCTTTACACACAGAAAAACCTTTGTAAAATTACCCCATATCTATGGATAAGTGTATGCAAACAGCAGTATTTACTGAATTAAATTACATGCAACATGATCATGCATTGCTCCACGGCCAGCAGATGGAGCTCCATGTGCACAGTCCAGAGCTGAGACAATGACTTTCAAATTGAGAGAAATAAAAATATACATTTTTGATTTGAGAATGAAGGAAATTATTGAGTAGCTTTAAACCTTGTATCTTAGTAAATTAATAAAATAATTGCCACTCAGTATTACTTAATTTTGTAATTAAGTATTTGAGTACAAAAAAGTAAATTATATTTTCACATACATTTGAGTAATTATTGTTTCTCTTGGGAAAAGTGAGTTTCTTTTCTGTTGGGTTCTGCTTATTCCTCCAATGCACAGTCACAGAAAGAAAATTATAAAGCCAGTAGTGCACACGTGCCTGCTTTATGAAAAGAGATGTGATATTGCCTATCAAACAATAACAGGATAATTTCTTAGGCATTATTTTGCAAGCATTACGAAACAGAATACATATTGCCTAATACAATGTATATGACTTGCTAATTTGATGCTCCACTCTTTCTTGGTCACCCTCAGTGATGAGCTCCTCCAGTGGGGTGCCTCTGAGCCGTCTGTAACCTGAAATCTCTCTTATGATCTAATTCATATGCTCTCTTTTGTGCCTTCCTACTGTTTACTTAATTCAAGTCAAAAATATTTTGAGTGAATTAAGTCCCATTTTTTGCATATCAATAAACATAAACCCCTAAGGCAGAGCTAAACAAATAGACCTAAAAAAAAGCTCCTGAAAATAAAATTAAAAAGATAATTTATTCTAACAATGATAAGCGTTAGAAGTTGAATGGAAGCATATTTCAATACCCTAATATTCTTCACTACAAGACATGTGCACCAGAAGCAGCCCTCATTGCCTCAGAGCAATTTTTTTTCTTCAAATGCCTGATGGAATCATCATTGACCCTCATGGCTCAATACGAGGAGACTTCCATATGGCCAGTGACAGATGAAGCAATGAAAATACGCATTAGCCGATGGAAGTCAATGATAGAAAAGATAGAGAGTCCTTGTGCCTGAACTGACCAAAGGGGAGGAAGCAGCAGCAGATTACAGAGAAGGAGAAGGCACAGGTAGAAATTAAGACATCAGGTGCTACCTCATAGGCCTTGGAGATATGCTGCCTAGCTGGGATCCCACTCAAAGTAAGAGGCTCTTACTGGAGAGTGAGGAGCTTGAAAGGATCCTGCTGCTGGGGGAGGAGGGCTTGAAAGTCTTCTGCTTTGAGGTGAGCCTTGAGAGGGAGACAGGGTGGTATTGGAGGGGGTGATGAGATAGGTTTCAGAGACAGATGCTGTTGGTGACATAATAGAGATGCTGAGAGAGAGAGAGAGACTTCTGGGGACAGAGCATCATTGGGATGTATCAGTCAGCAGCTGGTCTACAGCCTGGTGCAGAGATTTGGGTTTGCTCTCCTCCAAACCTCTTAAAAATTATAATTGCTACATTTTACAGACCAGATTAAAGGTGCGCAAGGGCATGCATGAATTGATGTTTTCTCTAAGACAAATTACAAATCTCTAGGACCAGATTTTATAAATTAATAGATCAATTTTCTTAATATCTAATTGGTAGACCATCTATATTTTCCAAAATGAATATATGTCCTATCTTAGCACTTGTATTTAGGCACCTCAGAAGTAGGCATGGTCAAGGAAAGGAACCGGCCAAAAAAATGAAATAAAATGCTCAGCATTGATTTCCAGTATTTAGTGCATAATTTTGGAACCTCAATTTCGGCAATCCCATAGAAAACTTTCATTTAGGATGTACCATTAGTACTCAGCATGCCAAAAAAAGATTTATTTGGCAGATGATATATCTCTCAGCTATTTTTCAACAGGTGACACTGAGGGAGGAACAAATGGGGTTACTCCTTTCTACAGAATTGCCCCTTATTGGGATGAATTGTGGTCCAGGATGTCCTACAAATTTTATTAGGAAGGAAGCAGAGTTGGCAACATGAGAGGCCCATTTTGACCTGATGTCACTGATCAGGGCTGGGGCAGTCTTAATGGCCACTAGCTCACCAGTGATTTAAGGCCCCTAGGAAGGAGGAAGGGGCCAAGGACCACTAGGCCATCAGGCTTTTTTTTTTTTTGCTTTGGTGTCGGGGTGGGCACAGGGGGCTTTGCCTCCTCCAGTCCGGCAGCCAGAAATCTCCAAGCTCTGCAGCTGATGGCAGCATCCCTGAGTTCATTTTGCCACCTGCCCCTCCTTACCACACATGTTCAGTTTTCATACATGTGTGAAAGCTGAGCAGGTATGGGGGGAGGGGGCAAAGGCACCTCTGAAATACTGCTACTGACTGCAGAGCTTGGACAGTTCTGGTCACTGGATGTGAGGAGGGGAAGAAGGTGGTCATTAGCTGGTGAGGCTGGGGAGTCCCACCAGCCACAACATGGGAGATGTTCATTTTGGGGGTCTAAGCTTCCTTCCCCCCCACCCCTTTTGTGGTTATACCACTGATTGTGTTCAATACAAAATGAAGTGCTTTTCTAATTTTGTTTCTCCAGTGTTGCAGTACTTGATGAGATTAACTTCTTGGAGTTCCCGGTTCCATTTTGGTGTTCGTTTTTCTAATTTGTGATCCCTTTTTCTGTATTTGTTAAAGGTCTGTCTGTGTTTTGTGTGTGCAGAAGTAATTTAAAGTTGTTTCATGTATGGTAGTACTGGTGGGTGGGGTAATCAGGAGAGGAAGCAGGGAGGAGAGGAGATTGGAGGCCCCCTCCTTAATTTCTGCCCCGGGCCCCGGAATGTCTAAAACCGGCCCTGTGTGGATTCTTGTACCTGCTTTTTCTGCAAGTAAAATTTCTATAGAAATCAATATGGTTAGATTTTAAAATCTAATCAATTTATTTTTTGATCCTGTCCAAAATATCCTCCCAGGAATGTCATCCCTGAATGCAGCTAAAAGAGAATGCATTATGACATAGCACGCATACTTTCAGCACATTTGGGGGTGAGGGGTGGAACAGTTTTCAAAATTGCTGTTCGCCCAGCCCTTACCTATATAAATATCTTTGAAAACTGGTTTACACCCTTTAATAAATAACCTGTAAACATTCTGTAATAGGACATATTTTAATTCTTTGACTTTAAAACAAGATAGTAATCAGTATAAAAAAATGTTTGTTTTACGAGGACTTTTTGTAATAAACTATAACCTTTTCTTCTTTCTAAGTGTGTTTTTCTTTCAAAATCAGTTTCTTCCTCTCCCCATAAACAAGAAATCTAAAAATAAACACTTCATTGAAAAAAATCAGCATCTAATCTACAGTAGTGTCATAACTAATGGATGTGCAAAACAATTAGGAGTCCTTTTACAAAGCTGCGGTAAAAACTGGCCTTAGCACGCTCTTAGGTGTGTCTTTCCCATACACTAAAGCCTGTTAAATTGTACAGCGCTGCGTAACCCTAGTAGTGCTCTAGAAATGTTAAGTAGTAGTAGTAGTAGTTTTTACCACAGGTGTAAAAAAATTTTTTTTTTCTATTTATTTACTAATGGTTGTGCACTAATGTTCTCCAGTCTATGTTAACAATGAGACCTTTAGGTTGTACTGCATCTAGATGGGATATCCATCTTTGTTCCTGATGAAATAGCAAGTTGCTATTACGTTGGTAACAAAGATGGGTATCCCCTCTAGATACAGTACAACCTAAAGGTCTCAGTGTTAACATAGACTGGAGAGCTTTTTATTGAGTTTATTTATTTTCTACTTTTTTACATTTTTTTGATGTGTGCTAACGTTGCCATTCGTGTGCAACCATTTGCAAAAATTACCGCAAGAGCACTTACCACCATCTATTTTGGTACGCTAACCAGTTTGCACATGGTAATATAGATGCCCTAACTGGTTAATGCAGGAATGCCCACTATCCACCCCCTACACGCTCCCCCCCCCCAAAAAAAAAATTATTTAGCACGTGGTTACTGCATGCAAAATGTAAAAAAAATACTGCCCGACATGCATGTTTCGCCCTAAACCGGGCTGTCTCAAGGACATCCCCCCATAGTCTTTTTAGCGTCAGCTTATCAAAAGTAAAAGTAATTTATCAGCTGATAAATTACTTTTGCTAAGCTGACGCTAAAAAGACTATCGGGGGATGTCCTTGAGACAGCCCAGTTTAGGGCGAAACATGCATGTCGGGCAGTGAACCCCTGGTCCGGCAAGACTAAAGATTGCTTATAAGATAAGTTTGTAAAAATCTAAAACTGAATGAAAACCAGAGAAATTGATATTGATAGATGAACCAGTGAAGAGGTTGATGTTTATAGATCGCTAAAACTTTGAAATGATTGGCGATCAACATCACTGAGGTTCATGGGAAAAACGGAGGTGTGAGCTGATAAGTGAAAAAGTGTAAAAAAAAATTTTGTCTTTTGTTAAGAATGCTCATTTAAGTACCAAGTAAATATCTACTGGATATCTAAAATTTATTTTGATGCTAATTTTAGTGCACACTAAAAACACTAGCGCACCTTAGTAAACAGGGCCCTATGAATGTATAAATCCAAGATTATTTCTGGCATAACAACTGATTTCATACTATACGGATGTGAACAATGGCCATAAATCATGATGAAAACTGTATTAGCCCTTAACCATATCCTTGAAAATAATCTTGGAACAACTTGTGAACTGTTTTTCAAGAAGCACTAATGTGTCTAAAGGAGGCTATCTCCCTCTTGTGGGTGCAAGTGAAATTAACCAGTAGTGATGGGGATATACCAATAAATGAAAGTCCATTCAATGAGATATAAGCTTGGATAATTTAAAAACTTCAAAAAGTGATTAGGGTGTTTTACATCCCTTGTTCCCCCAGCTCAAATTCTCACAGAATATTTGTAGAGCATAATTCATCTAATTGCTGGTTCCATATACCTGTATAGATTCATTGTTTCAGAGCTCACCAAGGCTTAATGATAAGTTTGTTATTTGAGAGCATAATTTAGATTTTTTTGGTCAGTCATTGAGGGATTCTCAGGTTCATCCAATCCTTTAAACTTGTTCACTATTTAAAGTCTCTTTATTATCTGAGGCTGTGGCCACCCCATACTTCTGGAGTTTCTTTGAGACACTTACACTGCTAGCTAGAAAACCTTTCCCTGAGAGAAAGAGGTAGTGTCACCTTTTCTCTTAGTAGCAGTAGGAGATGTGCCAATAAAATTGCAGAACATTCCTTACATGGTTGACTTTCTCAAAAATATGCATCCTTAATAGAAACAAACTGACGGACCATGTTTCTGCTATGTGTGCTTGCATTCTCTCATCTCTGGTCTTTTTATCTTTATATGATCTCATTAAGGCTCTCTATGTCCTTATCAAGGTTAAGTGAAGCAACATTCTTTACCTTTTAGAGATCTATTGTTCTAAGAGCCTTAGGTTGCATGCATAGCTATTCAGGGCTGGCTCCAGGAGTGGTAGCACCCTGAGCCAAGTTTTGCATTTGTGCTCCCATCTTTGGGCCATTCTACAGTATGAGCCATACAGATAAGGGTATATTTCCAGCAAGCATAGTCATCAACTTAAGGTAAATTCTGGCACCTGTGTTTAACTTAACTCATATATCAGCACTGCTATCTCTATGGCTAACAACACTTAGAGGCCCTTTTACTAAGACGCGTAAGCGTCTACGCGTGCCCAACTTGCGCCAAAATGGAGTTACCGAGTGGCTCTTGCAGTAATTTCATTTTTGGCGCACATCCAATACGCGCGTCTGAAAAATATTTTTTATTTTCGGGCGCATAACGGACGCACACCAAGTGGCATTTAGTGCGTGTAGGTCATTACCGCCCGGATTCTTTACCATTAGGTCAATGGCTGGCAGTAAGGCCTCAGACCCAAAATGGACGCACGGCAATTTTGATTTTTGCCGCATGTCTGTTTTTGGGAAAAAGAGAAGGCATTTTTTTGTAGGTGCGCTGAAAAATAATTCCCAAAACACACGTCTACACTACCGCAGGCCATTTTTCAGTGCATCTTAGTAAAAGGATCCTTTAACATATAGATTATGCAGTGGCTGACCTCTAGTGGCCATTTTGAGACCCAGGATTGTCAAGGTGGGAGCAAGTGGGAATTACTCCCATCCCACTAGACAACAGGGACCCCTAGTACGGCTGGGATGAGGATCAAGGGTGGAGATGGATGGTCAGCTGGAGGGGGAACCTCAAAGGGGTACTGTTGCTGGGGGGAGTTTGACTTCATGAGAGGCTGCCAAGTGATGGGGAGGTTGTGACCGTGTTGAGCGGTTGCTGCCTCAGTTGGTTTGCCTCAGAGGGGCTGGTGGTGTAGGTCAGATGTCAGGAGGTGATCATGAAGGGGCATCCATTGTAAGGGGGTAATCCTGTGGGGGGAGAGGGCAAGCACTTATATATGACTTTGGGCACTTGTAAATGCCAACATCTATGTTTTGCAATACAGGCATGGATTTCCTTTCTGAAATGGGGTATCCAAGTCTGTATTGTAGGCCTGCCTGGGGCATGCCCTCTCCCTGCCTTACCTATGCCCCCTTGACTTCCAGATATAGATAGCTTCCTCATGGCCTCTGTTGTGAAATGCCATTCTAGTACATCAAATCCAAACTTATAATAGTATTTTAAAGGTGAGATCACATATAATAGTCACACTACTGCAAGTGTTATGCCAGTCATCAATATAAGCATACTGCATCTATAGATGTTCTCATGCAAAAGAACTCTCTTTTGTAAACATGTCTTCTTTTTTGATTTTATATACTACCTAGGATGTAATTTCTAATCAAAATCAAAATATAAAAATAGCTTTTAAAAATCTGCTTAAGCACTGGGCAAAGTATCTGAAGAATGCACTTCTACTCAGTGCTTTTTTTGTGCCGGTACACGCCGGTACAGCGAATCGACACCTTTTTTTCCTAGGTCCAGCTCACCTGCCCGTCCTTAGCTCCCCAACAGCCCTGCTTTCTGTTCCTGCCACCCCGCAACACGTTTAAATCTTTTTTTTTTACCTGAAGTTGCAGCACCGCCAGCTACATTGGTGATAGCAGCAGGCTCGCCTCCTCCAGCCTTCCCTTCCCAAGTCTCAGTGTCCTGCCCTCACAGAAACAGGAAAGTACGTCAGAGGAAGGCAGGACTCTGAGACTCAGGAAGGGAAGGCTGGAGGAGGCAAGCCTGCTGCTATCACTAACGCCACCGCGGACGCTGCGACTTCAGGTTAAAAAAAAAATAAAAGATTTAAACGTGTCGCAGGGCAGCAGGAAGAGAAAGCAGGGCTGTCGGGGAACTAAGGGTGGGCAGGTGGGGCTGGGGTTGGTACTAGAACTCAAAGGGGCTGAAAAGGGGGGCAGGTAGAGGCTGGGGTGAGTTACTGGACATGGAGGGGAGGATAGGGGGCAAAGGAGAATCGCTGGACATGGAGGGGAAGGCAGAGGAGAATCGCTGGGCAGGGGAGAGAGGAGAAATCGCTGGACATAGATGGGAGGAGAGGGCAGAGGAGAATCACTGGACATGGAGGGGAGGGCAGAGGGGAGAGGAGAATCACTGGACATGGTTGGGAGTGGAGGATAGGGGCAAAGGAGAATCACTGGACATAGATGGGAGGGGAGGGCAGGGGAGAGAGCAGAGTTGCTGGACATGGATGGATGGAGGGAAGGGCAGGAGAAATGCTGGACATGGATGAAGGAGAGGGAAGACAGGAAGGAGATGCACATGGACAGAGGGGAGGGGAGAGAAGAGAAATGCTGGACATGGATTGAGTGGAGGGCAGGGAAGAGAGGAGAAGTGTTGGAGGAAAGGAAAGACAGAGGAAGGAGATGCACATGGTTGGAGGGGAAGGGAGAGAGGAGAAATACTGGATACGGATGGAGGGAAGGGAAGAAAGAGGAAGTAGAAGCAAATGGATGGAGTGGAGGGGGAGAGGAAAAATGCTGGACATAGATGGAGGGGAAGAAAGACAGAGGAGGAGATGCATGTGGATTTAGGGGAGAGAGGAGAAATTCTGGACACGGATGGAGGGGAGGGAAGACAGAGGAAGTGAGATGAACATGGATGGAGGGGAGGGAAGAGAGGAAGTGAGATGAGCTTGGATGGAGGGGAGGGGAGAGGAGAAATGCTGACAAATGGAGGGGGAGAGGAAAAATGCTGGACGTGGATGGAAAAGGAAGGAGATGCATACTGACAAGATGAAGGAAAGGGAAAAGAGAAGGAAAACTGCACATGGATGGATAAAATAGGCAAAAGTTGGATCCACTCTATACCTCCTCCAGTCAAGTCCATGGAGGACCCATCTTTTACCTTTGGATGGAGGGCAAGAAATGAAGACGAAAGGAGGAAAGTAAAGAAATAAATGGAAATTAAGTCCTGGAAACAGAGTTAAGGGAACAGATAGAGAGCAGCAGAATCAGAGACTGGGACCAACATGATCAGAAAAACAAAGTCGCCAGACAACAAAGGTAGAAAAAAATAATTTTATTTTCATTTTAGTGTTTGGAAGATGTCCAATTTGAGAATTTATATCTGCTGTCTTATTTTGCACTGGGTATACTGGAGCTGTAACAGCTTATAGAAATCATTTATAATGAAAAAATATCACAAGTTATCCTATAGTGGTATAGTATTTCTAATGATACTGCTTATATGCACCAAAGGCTGGTATAAGGGGTGTGGCTACTATGGTTGTGGCTACCATATGGGTGGAGCCATAGATTGTGACCCCGCCCATAATGAGTACCTGTACATTTTTTCCTACAAAAAAAGCACTGCTTCTACTAAAGCTTCTCAATTGCATGACTTGCAGAAAAAGTCTTCCAATAATTTAGACCAGCTTCTCTCAGTTTGGTTTGCATTTTATCATCCAGGCTGCCTCTGGACAGAAGCATCTGGTTCTACAAACTGTTTTAGTCTGGTAGACAAATCACTTCTACTGTAGTATTTCACAGGTAAACAAACCATCTTCACCGATTTATTATCATCAGAATCAGTGATCAGACAGGGTGTTCATTTGCATCTGATCCAGGTAAAGGGCTAGCTCTTGTTCCTGTGGTTCAGGACAACCCATCAGAATCTGGGTTCATAGAGGGTGTGTTGCAGCTTTTCTTCCAGATGAAGAGCCACATCTCATGCTTGTGGCTCTTGAACCTCTACAGGAACTTGTGCCCACAGCAGGCCACACAGTGCTTGCATCTAGGGATATAATTTTAAAAAATGGACTAGGAGCTTGTGATGAGAAAATCCCAAATGCTTTGTCCAAAGAGCTGCAAGAGCATACAGTTAAGATAAAGAAACCTCATTGCCAGAGATATTAATGGAAAAGCAGTGTTTGAGTGTTGAGATACTGCCCTGTCAGAAGAGTTGACAGAGCTCCCAGATGAGGAGGCCAAAAGAGAGCCTGAAGTTCTGAGAAGAAGTGAAGGTGCCTGTTTCTTCAAGTGTGTTATGGACAAGTACTTCATGGTAGCTGAGTTGGATTCTGTGACAAATTTTGACTAGAGCCATCCTTAGGCAATGTCAGTGTTGGGGCCTATGAGCTTAGAATGAACTGGTCTCTATTTTGGTGGCGGCGCAACAGCTGGCCAGAACCGTATTTTCGAAAAAGATGGCCAGCCATCTTTTTTTTCGATAATATGATTTAGCCTGGCCAAATGCCAGAGTTTGCCGGGGTTGAGATCGCCGGTTTTGTTTTTCAGCGATAATGGAAAAAACTGCCGGCCATCTCAAACCCGGCAAAATGCAAGGCATTTGGTCAAGGGAGGAGGCAGCATTCGTAGTGCACTGGCACCCTAGGGATCAGTGCGGTGGACTTCAGAAAAAGCTCCCACATGCATAGCTCCCTTACTTTGGGTGCTGAGCCCCCAACCCCCCCCCCAAACCCACTACCCACAAATGTACAACACTATCGTAGCCCTTAGGGGTGAAGGGGGCAACTACATGTGGGTACAGTGGGTTTTGGAGGGCTCCCATTTACCAGCACGTGTTACAGGTGGGGGGAGATGGGACTGGGTCCGCCTGCCTTAAGTGCACTGCGGTACCCACTAAAAGTGCTCCAGGGACCTGCATACACACAGGCCTCTAGGACTTGTTGCTGCTGTATAACCTTGGCACACCAGTTGACACCTGAAGACTAATCTCTTTGAAAAAGTCCTTTATTTGAATAAGCACGTTTACTCACAGTTAACTGCAGATCAGAGGTTGTGCCCCACTGGCAAAGAGTCTCCCTGGTACAGAGATTAGCAGTAGGTCAGAGCTGGCAGAATGGTGTACAATGCCCTCTTTCAGCCACATTCAAGGTAAGAACTAAGTTCTCTAACGTGGGTAACACATGAAAGGGATCTAAAACTGGCTGACAAAAATGGCCACTACCTCATGGACTACCGGAAACAAAACTGGACACACTCTGACCCAGTTAGCATGGGGAAAAGCACCATGGGAGTAGAGCCCACTACCCTACACCCACCACAATGCATTGCTGATGTGACTCTGCAGTGCACCTAACAGAAAAGGTGTCACACTCACCCAAGAGCCACATCACAACCAGGGAAAGGCTGTCAGAGGATAGAACACATTCAGCTGTCATGGAGGTGGGTACAAAACCGGCGATCTCAACCCCGGCGAACTCTGGCATTTGGCCAGGCTAAACCATATTATCAAAAAAAAAGATGGCTGGCCATCTTTTTTGAAAATATGGTTCTGGCCAGCTGTTGCGCCGCCACCAAAATAGATTGCTGGCGATCTATTTCGCCGGCGATGTTCGATTATGCCCCTCCACGATGTCTAGTAGTTGCCTGAGAAGGATAGAAAATTAGTATTAGGAGTGGATAATCAAGCACAGAATCTGACAATTTATTTTCACACATATGGTGCTTGCCTCATTTCTTGATGCATTTAGATTGTTTCTGATACTTTTTACCAATACTCACAAACACCACGAGACGAAGTCAGGCTTAAAGCAGTTAAAGCAGCTTTATTACTTGCAAGGAGACAACATCCAGGAGATAAATCCAGCACACAGGAAATAAATCCAACACACAAGCAGGAGGTTGTTGTCTAACTCTATACGAATTCCCCTGCTATTATATATCTTCTTTCACCATTAGATCAATTCCTATCTTATTCCCTTATATGGTCTATCTGCCCAGTTTCCCATCTACATTTCTCCATGTCTTACCTCATTCTGCACCTGTATCATTACTTTTCATTTTCCCAGTAACCTCCTTTTAGATTAACTTCATGACTCATACAATTAGTACATTCTTGTATTTTTATTTACATGCAGCTGTATCGTACCTTCTAAACTTGGATAAATGTGTTATAAGCTAGCCAACAGCATGTCTAGGAACAAATTACAGTGTTTCTTGTCCAAAAGCTGCATATGTAAAAAATGATTAACCCAATACTTTTCCTACACTCATCACGTATAAAAGCAATTCTCTCTCTCTCTCTCTCTCTCTCTCTCTCTCTCTCTCTCTCTCTCTCTAGGGTTCCAGAAGTTACCCAGGGTTGGTGCCAGGCAAATCGGGAGATGGGTGTTCTTCTCTCAGGGTCGCCCAAAACGGCATAATCGAAGCCGATTTTGGGTGCCCTCAACTGCTTTCTGTCGCGGGGACGACCAAAGTTCAAGGGGGCGTGTCGGCAGTGTACCGAAGGCAGGACTGGGGCATGGTTAAGAGATGGGCGACCTCGGCCAATAATAGAAAAAAGAAGGGCGTCCCTGACGAGCATTTGGCCGACTTTACTAGGTCCCTTTTTTTTCACGACCAAGCTTCAAAAAGGTGCCCCAACTGACCAGATAACCACCGGAAGGAATCGGGGATGACCTCCTCTTACTCCCCCAGTGGTCACTAACCCCCTCCCACCATAAAAAACAAGTTTAAAAATACTTTGCCAGCCTCTGTGCCAGCCTCAAATGCCATACTCAGGTCCATCGCAGCTGTATACAGGTCCCTGGAGCAGTTGTAGTGGGTGCAGTGTACTTCAGGCAGGCGGACCTGGGGGAGGGGTTTGGGGGGGCTCAGCACCCAAGGTAAGGGAGCTATGCACCTGGGAGCAATTTCTGAAGTCCACTGCAGTGCTCCCTAGGGTGCCTGGTTGGTGTCCTGGCATGTCAGGGGGGACCAGTGCACTACAAATGCTGGCTCCTCCCACAACCAAAGGGCTTGGATTTGGTCGTTTTTGAGATAGACGTCTTTGGCTGAAAACCGGGGCTGACCATCTCTAAGGGCGCCCACCTCTAAGGTTGATCTAAATGTTGAGATTTGGGCGTCCCTGACCGCATTATCAAATCGAAAGATGGATGCCCATCTTGTTTCGATAATATGGGTTTCCCCGCCCCCTTCACCAGGACGTCCTTAGAGATGGGCGCCCTTAGAGATGGGTGCCCCCATTCGATTATGCCCCTCCAAGTGATGCAAGGCTTCATATTTGGAGTCAATACCCAGGAAAAGAGTCGAGGTATCATCATTCATGATACTGTGAAATCCCCTGCTCAGTGTGCAGTGGCGGCTAAGAAAGCAAATAGAATGTTAGGAATTATTAAGAAAGGAATGAAACACAAAAATGAGACTATAATAAAGCCTTTGTATCACTCCATGGTGCGACCACACCTCGAATATTGTTTGCAAAAAAGAAATAGCATAATTAGAAAGGACAGAAAAGGGTGATGAAAATTTTTGTGGTAGTCTTATTAGGTTTCAATTTGCTGTATTCAGGTTTTCCTCTTTCATTGTATTTATGTTTATACTTGTATATTTTACTATTGTGCTGTTAACAAAATTATAAATTTAATATTAAACTGTACCTACTGTATATCGCCTTGAGTGAATCTCTTCATAAAAGCGGTTAATAAATCCAAATAAATAAAATGATAAAGGGGATGGGACCCATGCTGACTCTGTCCCATTAAACCATGTTTGTCTATGTGTTCTGTAATTTTATTATTTATAATAGTTTCCATTATTTTGCCCAGCACTGAGGTCAGGCTTACTGGTCTGTGATTTCCCTGGATCACCGCTAGAACCCTTTTTAAAAATTGCCATTACATTTGCCACCCTCCAATCTTCAGGTACTAGGCACAATTTTAACAACAGGTTACTAACAGCAGCACAGCACAATGTTTACAGTGGTTGCATTCCACTTGTTATTGCTTCCTTTCCACTGCCCTCTTTGTGCCCTTCCTTGCTCCTATTGAAGTGTTCATTCGCTTGTCTTGAGGTGTTTTTCTATTTAGATTGCTTGAGATCCATTTCCAAGAGAGATACTCACACTGAGAAACTGAGCCATCTGATTGCTTATTCATTCAGATTTATCGTCACAGACATATTGTGAGAAATTCAATCAACAAAGTAAAACAATACTCCTATTTCTCTATCCATATTTCCTCGCCCATCTCTTCAATTTGCATATATATATATGTATGTGGAGGGGCATTTTCGATATGACATCTAAATCTGATTTTGGATGTTTTGTGAAAAATGTCCAAAATCCAGTAGCAAACATGTCCATCTACAAACCAGAAAAACATCCAACTTTTTGTTTTAGAAATGGCCACTTGCAAGACGTTTGTGTGCTCGGTGCATCTATCTTTTAGGACCTTTTTCGGGAAAAAAAGCCCAAGGGAAAAACACTGAAAAACAAGCCATGGGATGTATGGGGGGTGGAGGGAGAGGTGTCTTCTTAGTAGACTGGCCACACAGACATCCCAGCAGAGCACTGGGGCACCCTAGTGGGCACTGCAGTGGATTTCGCATAAAAGTTTCCAGGTACACATCTCACCATTACCCCTCTTATATTGTATAGTAAGCCCTCCAAAACCCACCAAAAACCTATTGTACCCAACTATACACTACTACAATAGCTCTTATGCCTACAGGTGTCACCTATATGTAAGTACAGTAAGTATTTAGTGTTTTTGGAGGGCACACATGTTCTACCACAAGTGCACCAGTTAGAGTGGGATATGGGCCTCAGTCCCCTTCTCCTCAATCTGCTGCACTGACTACTAGGCTACTCCTGGGACCTGCTCGCTGCTCTAATAGGAATGGGCATCATATCTGAAGCTGTCATAGAGCCAGGTATGTACTTAAGGGGCTGAGAAGGGGTCAATGGCAACTAGGGGAGTAAGGGGGGGTTATGCTTTAATCCCTCTAGTGGTCATTGAGGGTACCTTTTGGTCACTTAGGGCGTCTTTTACTAAGGCGCACTCACGTTTTTAGCGCACGCTAAAATTGTGGGCGCGCTAAATGTTAGAGACGCCCATAGGAACGTATTGCCATCTCTAACATTTAGCACGCCCATAATTTTAGCGCACGCTAAAAACGTGAGAGCGCCTTAGTAAAAGATTCCCTTAGTTGTGAGTGAAATAGGTCTAGTCAAAAAAGTCTTAGCTTTGGCCATAGACATTTTTCATTTTGTTCTATTATTGCAGAAAAATGTCTTATCTTTTGGTGCTGCCCATGTCCTGCCCAGAACATGCCCCCAACATGTACCATTGAAATTTGGATGAACTATGGAGCAAAAGATCTAAAATCGGAGTGTCAATATTCACAACTTGGACATTTTTAAGAAAAAAAAACATCCTTCTGCCACCTTATAACTTTTTTTTATTTTTATTTTTTTACTTTTTTTGTTTTGAAAATGAGCCCCATAACTTTTTGGATAATGCAGGAATTAGCATTGCCATGAGGTATGTAGTCAACCTTTTCAAGTATATAAAAGAGTGTGGGCCCAGTCTCAAATCTGATTGTGATTTATAATCCTCTTCTGGCTTTGCTATAAAGAGTCTTCATGCATTTGACCTTTGCAGTTTCCATTGGTTCATTCTTATGTCACTGGATCAGCAGTACAAATAACCCTTGGAGGAATGAGGAGAGACATTTTTTGTAACAAAAGCATAATGTCAGTATTTCCCATAACAAAATATAAAGCAATGTTTTGCTGTATATTGGAAGGATGAAGATAAGCTATGATAGCTGTTTTTACACGTAATTGTTTTACCTAATTTTACTCTTATTACACAGTCATTTTCTAATAAGAGATTGGCATGCTTGCTCTTGGTTTTAAGAACTGTACTAGGGCAATTTTTATGCATGCTGTATCTTGTTTTTGAGATGCTTAAAAACACAGGTAATCACGAATAGAAACACATTGGGAAATGAGATTGCAGTATATTCAATTTCAGTAGCAGATAATTTTAGGTAAGACTCCATTACAATGTTGACTCATTTGTAGTAACAAACCTAATGAGAAAATTCATAATATGATTGTGTGCTCCCAATTAAAAAAATTTTTTTCAAAAAGGTTTTCTCATTATGCAGTTCACACTGTAATATAAACCTCACCACACCAAAACATTGTGTCTGTGTTCTTAAAGTATCAAACCAGTAGAGTAGTGGAAATTATTTGTCTGTGCTCATAAAACAAACGTCTGAGAAGACAATGGGGTTAATAATTCTTAATTTTGAGGTATATTTATCTGCATTTGGAAAACCAAAAGCTCAAATGACTGGGCATCAATATACGAGGGAAATGTGTGAGAAGTTCCAAAAATACCTACTTTAAGCCTATTTAGAAAAGGCAACAAAGGTGCCCTACTCACCCTATAAAATAGGTTGATAAAGCCAGACCAGTGAGTTCCCACATGCCCAGGCACAAATGTACACCAGCTCCCAAAGAGCTCTAAATGCATGTGTATACTCAACATATCTAGCTGCAGATTTCATAAATAAGCATGTGCATTACAGTTCTGTCTCCACTCCACGCCCGGGAATGCCTACCTGCAGACCTTATAAAAGTAGACACATCCAAGTAACTTCCTTGAGTGTCCCCTAGTCTTTGTACATTTGGAACAAGTGAATCGATTTTTTTACTCATTCCAAAAGTACAACGACTAGGGGACACTCAAGGAAGTGTAAATACTTTTAAAACAAATAGGAGGAAATATTTTTCCACTCAACAAATAGTTAAGCTCTGGAACTCGTTGCTGGAGGATGTAGTAACAACAGTTAGTGTATCTGGGTTTTTAAACGGTTTGGACAAGTTTCTGGTGGAAAAGTCTATAGTCTGCAATTGAGACAGGCATGGGGAAGCTACTGCTTTGCCCTGGAATTGGTAGCATGGAATGTTGCTACTATTTGGGTTTCTGCCAGGTACTTGTGATCTGGCTTGGCCACTGTTGGAAAAAGGATACTGGGCTAGATGGACCAATGGTCTGACCCAGTATGGCTATTCTTATGTTCTCATTCTTTTCTAAATGTCTCATTTTTATGCCGGCTCTTAATGGAAAAGGCTATTTTAGCGAGCTTCCCCTGTAATCTTCACAACCTTTAACTCAGACAGCTCTTTGATTAGATTGCAAGTACATAAAATAAAACTATCTTCTTACAATTTCTCCCTGGATAGTGATTATTAGCTATGGTGCTCTTTTACTAAAACACACTAAGCACTTTGGGCCAGATTCAGTAAATGGTACTCACAGTTAGGTGCTGGGAAAAATTTACACTAAGCGCTATTCTATGTGGAGGGGCATAATTGAACGGGTCACCCAAGTTTTCCTGAAGGCGTCCTCGCAGGACGTCCCTGCGAAGGGGCGGGGAAACCATATTATCGAAACAAGATGGGCGGCCATCTTTCGTTTCGATAATACGGTCGGGGACGCCCAAATCTCAACATTTAGGTCGACCTTAGAGATGGTCGTCCCTGGTTTTTGGCGATAATGGAAACCGAGGATGCCCATCTCAAAAATGACCAAATCCAACTTATTTGATCGTGGAAGGAGCCAGCATTCGTAGTGCACTGGTCCCTCTGACATGCCAGGACACCAACCGGGCACCCTAGGGGGCATTGCAGTGGACTTCAGAAATTGCTCCCAGGTACAAAACTCCCTTACCTTGGGTGCTGAGACCCCCAAAACCCACTACCCACAACTCTACACCACTACCATAGCCCTTAGGGATGAAGGGGGCACCTACATGTGGGTACAGTGGGTTTCAGGTGGGCTCACATTTACCACCACAAGTGTAACAGGTAGGGGGGGGATGGGCCTGGGTCTGCCTGTCTGAAGTGCACTGCACCCCACTAAAAACTGCTCCAGGGACCTGCATAGTGCTAAGTTGGAGCTGAGTATGACATTTGAGGCTGGTATAGAGGCTGGCACAAAAATGTTTTTTTTGGGGTGGGAGGGGGTTGGTGACCACTGGGGGGAGTAAGGGGAGGTGATCCCCGATTCCCTCCGTGGTCATCTGGTCAGTTCGGGCACCTTTTCGAGGCTTGGTCTTCAAAAAAAAAAGGACCAAGTAAAAAGTCAGCCAAATGCTCATCAGGGACGCCCTTCTTTTTTCCATTATCGGCCGAGGACGCCCATCTCTTAACCACGCCCCAGTTCCGCCTTCGGTACACTGCTGACACGCCCCCTTGAACTTTGGTCATCCCTGCGACAGAAAGCAGTTGAGGACGCCCAAAATCGGCTTTCAATTATGCCGATTTGGGCGATCTTAGGAGAAGGACAACCATCTCCCGATTTGTGTCGGAAGATGGGCGCCCTTCTCCTTCGAAAATAAGCAGGATAGTTGAAAAGTGGGTGTGGTTATGGGTGTGGAATGGGTGAGTCATGAGCATTTCTACAATCTATGTGCATTGTTTTAGAATACACCCGCTCCACGGCTATTTAAGCATCGGAATTTACACCAGGTTTTAGTTGGCATAATTGACCGCGACTAAATTTGATTAGGTGGAGCACCGCTCAGTGTATTCTATATACTGTGCGGTAATTTAAGCCTATTCTATAAACTTTAGGCATAGTTTAGAGACTACACCTAGGCATGTGTTTTTCTGAGTGGAATTTTTAAACACCATATATAGAATCTAGCCCATAGTGCCAATTCTATAACAGCATCACGGTGCGTCTAATCCATTATAAAATACTAGCGTTAAGTGGCCTTGGCATACTGATATCTAGGCAAGGCATACATCATAGTATCCTACAAGTTGCATGATCCACACACTGGTATGGTCTACTTCAGTGGTGTGCTGGTAAATTTTTAACAACAGCCTCTCTCCCCGGGTATAGCCAGCCCTGCAATTTGGGAAGAGGGGCACAGTGGTGGACTGGGAGCCATTTTTAAAGAGCAATGCAGCAGCAGGAGGGTCAGCGGTGGCAGCAGGCGGGAAAGACTGGGAATCTTTCCTGCCCCGAAGAATCCACTAGACTACCTGGGCAGCTGCATTCAGGTATGTGCTGGGACCCTGCGGCTCGGGGGGAGGAGAGGCAAACCAGCTCACCCTGCCTGAACAACCGGCTCACAAAATGCTACAAAAATTAACAACCGGCTCTTGTGTGCCAGTACGAGCCGGCTCCAGCACACCACTGGCCTACTTGCTGTTGCTAAGCTAAATGCATTCCATGTTTACAGAATAGCGCCTAGCACTTACACACATATTCGCCTATCTTCATATAAGTCTTTCTGAGTATTACTGAAAACTTATTTTTTCAATTTGGCTTTTGGTCAATAGAGTTTTACTGCTCTAGCCTATGGGCTATTCAGTCTTCTCTGATCGATCTTTGCAATGGGAAAGAAAAGGAAATGAAAACGTGACTACTTACACTATATGGACAGAACCGAGTCGTTTTGGATTTTAGTTAAATGTTTGTGATTGGTATGTGGGTGTTTGTGTAAATGATGGCTGGTCTTGAGTGTGTGAACTATAGCATTCCAGTTTTGTTGTTTGTTTTAATTGCCTTTGCACATTGTAAACCATTTTGGCTTGATTACAAGGAAAATGGTATATCAAGTGAAAATAAACAATAAATGATAAATGCTAGTATTCTATAAATATTGATGCACAATTGGCAGCTTAATTTATTGCCACCTTATGGAATTTGACCTTCAATATATACCTGAGGCAATGAAGGATCAAATGACTTGCCCAAGATCACAAGGAGCAGCAGCAAATTTGAACCAAGCTTTGCTGCTTGTCAGGCCAGTGCTCTAACCAGTAGGTTACTTTTCTAGCCAAGGGTAGACAACATTAATCCAAGAGTCCCAAAGCAGTCAGAGCTGCAGGATATTCATAGTGAATAAAATGAGAACAGAAATGGGATCTGGAATCATTAGAATAAATAAAGATTATTTAATTATTGGCATTTTAGATGTTAGTTCAGGCAAAGGCACCAATTCAGGTGTGAAATCAAGACCCACCAACTCAAGGATTGGTTCTTTCACAAGAGACAGGTGTAGGTCTAGGACTATGGCTGCCAGGGTCTCAAATTGATCTAAAGATGAGAATCAGAGATTATCCTCATAGGAACAAATTCAAGGAAACTTTCATAGTAAAGATAGGAGTGTCCCAACCCAGGAATAGATCGAGCAGCCTAAATTTCAGCCTAAATTTCAGCCTAAATTTGAATATATTTACTTCATCAGATTTCCAATGCTTGAACTGCCCTTGGTGCTTTTTGTATCTTGATTGTAAGGAATCCTGTTTAGAAGGAATGGATCTACGGAATCTTAGCGGGGATTGGGTGGCGGCGCTGGTAATTGGGAAGCAAAACCGGTGCTGGGCAGACTTCTACGGTCTATGCCCTGGTCGTAACTGAATAGATAGGGATGGGCTGGAGTGTAAATTTGAAGGGGCTTCGACGTTAGCTTCAGAACGTTTAGTACAAGAACAGTGTTGGGCAGACTTTTACAGTCTGTGCCCTGAGAATGGCAAGGACAAATGAAACGGGTATACATATAAAGTATCACATAACATGTAAAATGAGTTTATCTTGTCGGGCAGACTGGATGGACCGTTCAGGGCTTTATCTTCCGTCATTTACTATGTTACTATCTCTGCTGTCACTTCCAAAAAACTGTCAGATTCTGTGCCTGAGTATAGTTTAACCACAGTCCCTTTCAATTTCTAAGCTTGGTCCATTTTAATCAAGAGGCTTAAATGAAGCAATTACACAGGTTCCCTTTACCACAGTTTCCACAACTCAAGTGCAAGCTCCCCACAGGGCATGGAGCACGGATGGTTCACACTCTCTTAGTAACAAGTCCAATTACTGCAAAGGCCTAACAACAGCTGAGGGATTTCAGATCCAAGTTGACACACAACCCACTTGTCCCTAGAGCAACCCATCACCCCTGTTTCCACTGTCAGTGTTGTCGGAGAAAGATATGATGTTTTTTTGACCGGTCACAGCACTGCCTTGGCAAGAGATACACAACAGCAACTCTGTTTCCCTGATGCAATGACGCAGCCAGTGGTTCTCTCAGAGGTAGAAAGGGAAAATTACAGCAAAGACGTTTTCCAAACTACTGTTAAGTCTTCTAAGTAAAATTTATATTTACATTTCCATCTTCATAGAATTAACCCATTCATTATTTTGCTGAGAGTCTTCACTTAACATTCCTAAAGCTAACATATTCCATTCACTTAACTGAAAATAAAATGTATTGATTTACTTTTGTTGTCTGGGCATTTTATTTGTCTAATTATGTTATTCCCAGTCTCTTTTTTTCTGTTTTCCTGTCTCTTCCTTCATAATTCTTTTGCTAAGGGTGTCTTATCCATTTGCTATCTCTTCTTCCTCAGCTGACAGTCCAAAGCATTGGACCCTTCTTTTTTCCCATCACATACAGGTGACATGAGGGTTCAGCTCAGGAGCATTGTCCCAACACAACCATCTTGGAAAAATTATTTGCTGGCTATGGATTACTTCTGCCTCTCGCTCTTCGTTGGCACACCCACAGCAGGAGATAGAGATAAGCCATTTGAACAACATTTAAATTATCATGCAATTACATTCATGCATGCAACTTAGAATATCAGGCAATTAAATACAAGAATCCCTTTAGATCTATCTAGAGCATTTCAGGGCGGGTGTCTAGCCTTTTGAGTCACACAGCTCCTGCTATTTCTGCCTTACTCACGAAACACATTGTCTGCCCCGCCTGGTCATAATCCGTAGAAGTGCCGAGGCACTGCCATTACTTCTTTCGTCAGAGGTTGCCTTAAACGCACATTCCCATCCTTAACCACTGACTCTTTTTCTTGATGCCTTCAGCTCCGTCCAAGTCTGGGGTAGGCACCACTATCCTTCTGGTATTCTGGCACTGGCCCCCCTCCATAGAAAAGGGGGACTGCCCCTGGTTTTTTACATCATCCATGTCACTGCTAGCATGTGGCAAAACAATTTCACATTTGATCGCAGTTAAACCTTGATTTGGTCTAGACATACTGGTGTGTGTTCTATCAGGCTAGGACCCACAACTGAATGCTGCAACATGACCCCTACCTCCCTTAAATAAGGACGGGTGGAGTGGATGAGCCATAGGAGCCGCATGCAAAAAATGGTGATTGAACTCTTAGAATCGCCTCTCTTTATGGTCCTAATGGCCACCCTCTTTAACCCGCCTCTTGGACTTTCCCTCTATCTTATCTGCAGCTGCCCCTCCCCCTCTCTACCATTGCATACCTCCCATTTTCTATTTTTGTTTATTTATTAGGATTTATTTACTGCCTTTTTGAAGGAATTTACTCAAGGCAGTGTACAAGATCTCTGATCTAACCTGCTTAGACCCACTGGTGACCCCTTGCAAGTCTCCAGGCCTTCCTTTCTAACCTGTCTCACTACCCTCCCTCCACACTGCCCCTCCCCCAGGACCTTTTCCTTTGCCATGTCGAGCCGTCGCCCATTTGTGTGTCTGACCATCTTATGCAGCTAGGCCAGCTCCTTAACTTGTCTCTTTTGTGCAAGCTATTACTGAAAAATAAATGCAAAACATTATTTTTTCATTATTCTTTTAAGCATATGAGGACTAGGATTGCTAGGCCCTTCCTTTCTGAGCACACTACCAAAAACCTTATCCACACTCTCATCACTTCTCACTTAGATTAGTGCATCTGTCTTCTCCCAGGTCTCCCACTAAGCCATTTCTCTCTCCTTCAATCTGTTTAAAATTCTGCTGCTGCACTTATATTCTGCCAGTGTCACTATGCTCATATTATCCTTCTCCTCAAGTCGCTTCATTAGCTCCCTATCTGTTTCCGTATACAGTTCAAGCTGTTCTTAATGACTTGTAAGTGCATTCCTTCTGCAGCTCCCCAGTATCTCTCCACTCTTATCTCTCATTTCATTGATTGGGTAAGTGTAGGATAAATTCTAGGGTGTTCATGCATGCATCTACTAGTGGAAAACCTAGACTGGAGTAACCATGCCATTTTTAGAGGCAGCTGCAAGGTTTGGGGGGGGGGGGGTGGACAAGGAAGGATAATGTAGCATACAAGGAGGAAATAGTAATATATATATTCATAGACAACATAGAGATGATCTCAGTATCCAGAAAATAATAAAAGACAATATAATGATGGACTGGAAAAAGTGGGAACCACATCAAGACATGACAGTTATTCTTAACACAAACAGCACATGCTTTTCCTAAACATACTAGAGGGGACCCCACCTAAAGCACAGACCTAAAACTGTACCAGAGTATACAAAGGATTGATAGACAGAAACAGCAGCTCTCCAGGTTTCAATACTTTAGTCTATAAAGGCATCTACACAGGTCATCCTCTTTATCTTCCCTCATCATTCCTTTTACTTTTGGGGGAGTGGCCATGGGAAGTGCATGGACAGGTAACAGGCATTCCTAAAGTCTGTGCGCATTGTCATAGAATTCCATTGATATGCACCCAAATTGAGCGCTGGGAATTACACCTGGATTTAGCACTCAGATTTTGGCACTGAAATCTGCTAATTCTGTAATGGATGGTCATCTTTGAGTGCCCATTATATAATAGCATTGAGCATCGATTTCATTTTGCACCAATTTTGGAGCGCAATTTATTGAATCCAGCCCACAATGCAATCTCTTTCCTGGGTCCAACACTTTGGAATTCCATTCCTAGCTCTTCAAATTGAGTCTCCTTATCTTAAATTTAAGAAAATAACATAATAGCCACACCGGGTCAGACCAATGGTCCATCTAGCCCAGTATCCTGTGTTCAACAGTGGCCAACCCGGGTCCAAGTACCTGGCAGAAACCCAAATAGTAGCAACATTCCATACTACTAATCCCAGGGCAAGCAGAGGCTTCCTCCATGTCCATAAAAAACTTTTCCTCCAGGAACTTGTCCAAATGTTTTTTTAAACCCAGATACTCTAACCGCTGTTACCACATCCTCCAGCAGTGAGTTCTAGAGCTTAACTATTCTTTCAGTGAAAAAAAAATATCTCTTCCTATTTGTTTTAAACATATTTCCATGTAATTTCATTGTCTCCTAGTCTTTGTACTTTTTGAAAGAGTGAAAAATCGATTCACTTCTACCCATTCTACACCACTCAGGATTTTATAAACCTCATCTCTTTTCCAAGCTGAAGAGCCCTAACCTCTGTAGCCATTCCTCACATTGGAGGAGTTCCATTCCTTTTATCATTTTTACAGTCCTCGCCCGCCTCAGGTGGCCTAATGGTCGGGCCACCCTTGTAAGTACCCACAAGAAGGAGAGTGATAAGAATATTGGATATCTGTTTAATGGAATGGATTGCTGCTTATAGGTGACCTTTTACTAAGCTGTATTAGGTGTAATGCGCTCCCAATTCAGCAAAAATCACCTAACACAGGATGCATTAAAGCATTCTGCATTAGTTTTGCCATCTACACACGCTGACCATGTGGTAATTTTATTTGGGGGGGAGGGGATATGTCAGAGGTGGAGAATGGGCATTGATGTGCTATTGAATTAGGGCCAAATTCTATAAAAGGCGCCTAAAACTCGGCAATGAAAAAAACACGCATTTAGTGTGATTCTATAAACTACACCTAAAGTTAAGCGTAATTTATAGAATATGTGCACATGCCGTTCTTGTGACTAAAATTTAGGTGCACCCATTTAGGCCACCTAAAGCCAGGTGTAAATATCTGCACCTAAATTAGGCGCAGATCGGGTGTATTCCTTAACAGTGTGCATAGGTTTTTGAAACACCCACAACCCGTCCATTCCACACCCATGGTCATGTCCCCTTTTTGACTGCATGCGTTAGACTTTACGCACACCACATTGTAGAATACGCCTAGAAAGTTGTGCGTGTAAATTCTAATTAATTAAAGCCAAATAGTGCCGCTAATTGGTTGTTAAGTACCAATTATCAGCGCTGATTGGCTTGCTAATCAATTGTGTGTGCAAAGTGGCCATGCGGCCAAATTAGTATGCACAACTTAAGGCACTATAAATAGAATTTTGGGGTTAATGGACTGACAGTAGTGCACACTAAGGGGCCCTTTTACTAAGGCACACCCAAAAGTGGCCTGCGCTGGTGTAGGCACGTGTTTTGGACCCACGCTGGTCCGTTTCCTGAGCGCACCTGGGAAAAAATGAATTTTTTTTTTGTGCCGGAAAATGGACATGCGGCAAAATGAAAATCAGCATGCATCCATTTTTGGCCTGAGATCTTAATGCCACCCATTGACTTGACTGTAAGGTCTCACACGCTAACTGGGCAATAAGTGTCCAGCGAATGTCAACTGCCGATTACTGTCGGGTAAGCACCCCGTGGTAGAAAATAGAAAATATTTTCTACCATGTGTTTTGGGCGCACGCCAAAAATGGAATTACCACCCGTGGCATGCGGTAGCCAGGCGGTAGTGCCAATTTGATACGTGTTGGACACACATAGGCACCTGTGCGCCTTAGTAAAAGGGCCCCTAACGAATAATGCTGACTTAATGCGGAAGCCCTTACTGCCTCCAAAAATAGCAGGCAGAAAGGGCTCCTGCAGTAAGAGCTCCCGCGTTGATTTTTTTAATGGCTGAGCGCTAATGCTAACATTAGTGCATGGCCCCCAAAAATATAATAAAAATGGCCAATTTTATAGCTGCACTAGAAATGGGCTTAGCATGCAGGACAGACCTACAAAAGGGCTCACTAAGACCATTTTGTTGCTCAGTTTAGTAAAAAGAAAGCCCCATAGAGATTTTCAACTCCCTGTTCATCAGAAATTTGGCGACCCTTTCTTCAAATAGTGGAAAGCACAAGGTGGATGAGGAGAGTTTCCATTGAGAGGTCGCAGTAGGAGGGCTGGAGGATTAATTCTGGATTCAAGGAAAAGGGGGCGGGGCAAGTTTGATACGCAGTGTAAGAAAACAGCGGTCACATTTCAGATTTATTTAGGGGCCCTTTTACTAAGCCACGGGAAGCACTAACCCGTGCTTACCACAGGTTAAAAAGCATTTCTGCAGGGCATGCTCAGGCGTCCTGCGGTGGTTTTTGGATCAGCGCGTATTTCCCACGCACTAAAAAATGCATTTTATTTTTTAGCGCTGAGGGCATGTTTAGGACTGGAGAGTAGGTGTGTTCTGTGCTAATCGGTTTGCACAGCTACATTGGCGTGCCCCCACCAATTAGTGTGTGAATAGTGTGAGGGATCTTACCACCTAGAAAAATAGGTGTCAATAAGAGTTCCCACACTAATGGCCACATATTAATGGGGAAATTAGCATGTGGCCATTAATAGAGAAAATGGAAAATGCAGCCATTTTACAGCCACGCTAAAAACAGCCTCAGCCCTACACTAGTGAAAGCACCGGATACTTTTTAGTGCAGCTTTGTAAAAACACCCCTTAATATACTGCAAAGAACAGAATATCTTAGCAATTTACACAAAATAACAATAATCAGGTCAACATTCAAAGCAATGGCATAGCCAGACCTTGACATGGGGGAGGGGTCCGGAGCCCAAGGTGGGCAGCACATTTTGGCCTGTTTCCCCACCGCTCCCCCCACCGCCGCTGCCTCACATACTTTGGCTGGCGTGGGTCCCCTTCCCCCGCCAGCTGAAGCATTTGTCCAGTGCTGATCCCTGCCGCATTGCCTGCCCTGCTCTTCCCCCCCCCCACACACACACACACACATTGCGTACACACTCGTTTTAATGAAACTGAATATGCACAGTGTCGCGCATGCTCAGTTTCACTAAAACAAGCATGCACGTGACGTGAGGGGAAGAGTAGGGCAGGCAATGTGGCGGAGAGCCAGAGACCAGCACTGGACAAACACTTCAGCTGTTGGAGGTTGGGGACCCCCAGCCAAACCAGGGGCCCCAGGGCCAATTTAGGGGGACCCTGGATGCCCCCCCCCCCCCCCCCCCCGTAGCTATGCCACTGATTCAAAGTGATTTAACCAGTCAGAAATGGCTCCTGGCCAGTTAAATTGTCAGTTTGGGGCTAACTGGTCATTTTCAGTGGCACTTAACTGGCTAGTGCCTATCTCACAACTGGCTATTTTGAGGGAGAGGAGTCAGCACTTGGCTGATTAAGTGATGATATTCAGCCCTTAACTGGCCAAGGGCATTAAAGTCAGTTCTATCTTTATGTGGTGCTCTGTATCTGATTAAGTGCTGAATATCACACTTAGGGGGGGTGGAGGAGTAGCCTAGTGGCCAGTGCAGCAGACCCTGATCCTGGGGAACTGGGTTCAATTCCCACTGTAGCTCCCAGTGACTCTGGGCAAGTCACTTAACCCTCCATTGTCCCAGGTACAAATAAATACATGTATATAATATGTAAACCACCTTGAATGTAGCTGGAAAAACCACAGAAAGGCAGTATATAATTCCCTTCCCCTTTTACTAAGCTGCGGTAACATTTTTAGCTCACGGAAGAAATCAGCTTGCGGTAAAAGCCAAGACGCCCATTATATTCCTATAGGCATCTCAGCGTTTACTGCCAGCTGATTTCTACAACGAGCTAAAAATGCTACCGCAGCTTAAAGACTCCATTAACTGTGTAAGCTTTAGCCAGCTCCGCAAACCCGATACTCAATGCTGAATCCTGGCCAGAGTCCTCAAAACACTGAGGACTGCAAGCTGAATATCAACCCCAATACTAAAAAGAATGGGAAAGGAATACTCCTAGGGAGGCCTAAATTACAATAGAATATAACATTATCATGAAAGCAGGAAAGGGATTAGAGGATAGAATTACTCTAAAACACACAAGGAAGGGAGGCTGTGCAAGAAAGTAAAGACAGACATAAGTGAATTTTACTGCTCAGCATCATGTTTGCAGACTAAATTATGATCCATGTTATGCAGTCCTAGAAGGGGCTACATTTTAAGAAGCTTTGAACTTCTTAAATGACAATTTTTGAAGTGTACACAGTGGTTTTATGTTATGCTTTCCATAAATAGTGAGGGTATCCTGCTTTTAACTGTCAGTTTTAGCTAGTTCTGCGATTGCTTAATTAATGCTTCCATGGCTTGCACTCTGTCAGGCTTTATACTAAGCTTTGTTTGTTCCCACGTGGCATGTGCACTGGCCTCAGGAGAGCCCAGAGCATTCATTTATTATGCAATAAAGCACCCTCATCAAAATCATATTACTGCTCAGTTCACAATAATCCAAGAGATAATATACATTATGCCCGATAAGCAAAGACCTGAAGTTATCGCTCTGCCCATCTCTGCTACTAGCGGGCTGCCTGTTATAATAATATTTCTAATAAAATGTAACTTAGGATGCAGCTCTCAGTGGCAGTATTAATTTCAGTTCCTGAGCTTGACCTTGGTTTTTCAGACAGGGCTCGGGAATGCTGTGAAAACAATGCCACAGCCTATTGAAAGCAGTGCTGAGTGGCAAGATCTCTGTGGCATTAATGTTCAGGAGGAATGAAGGAAAACTCTGGAATGAGAGGGCATAGGATAAAATTTAAGAGGTTATAGGCTCAAGAGTAATCTAAGGAAATGCTTTTTCACAGAAAAGGTGGTAGACATGTGGAATTGCCTCCCAGTGGAGGTGGTAGAGACAAGGACAGTGTCTGAATTTAAGAAAGCATGGGACAGGCACTTGGAGATCTCTTAGGGAAAGAAGGAGATAGAGGCTGAGGGTGGGCAGACTAGAAGGGCCATTTGGCCCTTATCTGCCATCATGTTTCATGTTTTTAAGCGTCAGAATGTACATATGCCAATTTCAAGACGATCCGGCAACCCTCAGGTGGAGGAATGCTGGCTTCGGCCTAACCACTGGTAAGCCTTTCCTCAGCTGAGAGGTGCCCAGCTCTACCACTGGCTACCTTTCAGATGCTGTGGAGGACTTGCAGCTCATCTGCATATCCTTTACAGCCTTCTCCAGGGTGACTCCCAGGTCCACCCCGATCTTCCCAGGGCCCTCGCTCCAGGTGCCCAGGGTTTCCAGGTGCTTTTTGGCTAGGATCAGGCGACCCTCAGGGGGAGGAATGCTGGCTTCAGCCTAACCCCTGGTAAGCCTTTCCTCAGCTGAGAGGTGCCCAGCTCTACCACTGGCTGCCTTTCAGGTGCTGTGGAGGACTTGCAGCTCATCTGCATATCCTTTACAGCCTTCTCCGGGCCCAGGTCCACTCCGATCCACTCAGGGCCTCTGCTCTAGGCGCGCGAGGCATTTTTCTCTTTACATTTATTTTTCTCCCATTTACTACTTATGGCTCCAGTACACTTTTTCTTCCTGGTACTGTCCCTTCCTAATCTGTTTCTCCATCTGAAACCACTGTACACTGCAGGAACACATTGTCCATCCTCTGTATTCATCATCTCACCATCTCTTTTTTCCTCTTCCTTTTTCTCAGCTCTCAACCTTCAACATTTCCTTCCTTCCATTCATCCATCTCCTTTCTATCTGAGTACATCTTGCCTTCGTCACTGTCGTCATACCTCTCCTACTCTTCTCCGTACTCTCTTGCTCCTTCTCCTGCTCTCTGCTGGGGGCATTAATCCCAATCCTGGTCCTCCACATCAGCTCTCATCCTATTTGTGCAGGTCACACCGTGATATCTCCAATCTAATTTCTGTTCCTCTCCTCCCCCCTTCTTCCCTGCCTTTCTTTTGCACTCTGTGGAATGCCTGCTTTGTCTGTAACAAACTTTCCTACATCCATGACCTCTTTATCTCTCGTACTCTCCATCTGCTTGCCCTAACTGAAACTTGGCTTTACCCTGAAGACTCTGCTTCAGTCGCAGCCCTATGCCATGGAGGTTATCTTTTCTCCCATACTCCTCACCCGTTTGGCCGCGGAGGTGGTGTCAGGCTACTACTTTCACCCTCTTGTAGATTTCAACCTCTTCTTCTACCTCAATCTCACTGTTTTTCTTCCTTTGAAGTCCACTCCATCTGTCTATTTGCTCCTCTGCCTCTCCGAGTAGCAGTCATTTATCGACCCCCTGATAAGTCCTTTTCTTCTTTTCTCACTGACTTTGATGCCAGGCTTTCCTTCTTTCTTAAACCTTCATCTCCTTCTCTCATTCTTGGGGATTTTAACATTCATGCTAATGATCCCTCTGACTCTTATGCTTCTCAGTTTCTTGCTTTAACATCCTCTTTCAATCTTCAACTGTGCTTTACTGCCCCCACTCACCAGAATGGCCACTGTCTTGATCTTATCTTCTTCTCAAACTGCTCACTCTCCAGTTGCTGTGCCTCAACTCTTCCCCTCTCTGACCATCATCTGATGTGCTATTTTACTGTTAAACTCAGTTATTAGTAACTAGGTCTCACTGCATAAAATGGGACCTGTGCTAAAATAACACGAGTCTGTTGTAAAATAACATGGCTTAACGGTAGCCCATGTTGTTAACACTGCCCCTTATTGAAAACGCACCCAACAGTTAATGCAGACGTTTTGGAATTATGATGTATTAATTTTGGCTATTAGTGCACTATTAATGCAAAAGAAACTGCAAAACCTTAATGCACCTTAGCAAATGGTGGTGGTGGTGGGGGGGGGGGGGGTAAGATTGTTTGCAGATCATAAAATTTACAAATAGATTTCTCTCTAAGCTTGTCTTGAAGTTCACCCAGTTTTTACAAACTAAGGGTCCCTCTTACTAAATCTTAGCATGTGGTAATAAAATTAGGATGTGCTAAATGCTCAAAACCCATGTTAAACTTATGGGCTTCTTAACATTTAGCGCACGCTAATTCCATCAGTGTGCCCTAAGCTTTAGTAAAAGGGCCCCTAATTATTTACTTTCCATGGAACAATCAAAAGAATTGCTTATAATTCTTTATATTGTCGCGTCTGTGGAATGAACTGCCAAAAATGGTGAAAACAACTCACAATCACCTAAAATTCAGAAAATTATTAAAGACTCACCTATTCGGAAAGGTGTATCCGAATGACCCAACTTAAATGCCTCAACCCTGCAACACTTCACTATCAAAGATCGTATTGGACATTATCAAACCCTTCTACCCTAACCCAATTTGACTGTATCTTATCTTCTCTATCCCATTATAACATCTTTTCTACTTGTTCCCTACCGGACTTGGCGAATGCCTTTACGGTATTATGTAAGCCACATTGAGCCTGCAAATATGTGGGAAAATGTGGGATACAAATGTAACAAATAATAATAATATAAAGAAACTGCAAAGTGAAAATGTGTTAGAATCTGCAGAATATTTGTGAACAAATTTGTAAACTTACTTTCTTATAACACTTCTGGTTAAACAAAATAGACCTTCGCAGAAGAACAATAGTGCATGTTGCTATGTAGAATGCAAACCCAGTAGAAGAATGGTTCTCAGCCCAGTCTTTGGGATAGTCTGGTTTTCAGGATATCTATAATATGCATAAGGTAGATTTGAACACATTTTATTTAGGATTTTGCTCACACCTTTTTCAGTAGTTGCTCGAGGTGAGTTACATTCGGGTACACTGGGTATTTCTCTGTCCCTGGAGGGCTCACAATCTAATTTTGTACCCGAGGCAATGGAGGGTTAAGTGACTTGCCCAAGATCACAAGGAACATTGTATGCAAACCTATATCATGCATATTCATGTGAATATCCTGGAAGCCAGACTGGCTGAATGTGTCCCAGGACAGTGTTACGAACCCTTGCAATAGACCATGGCAACTCTTCTCGAGCACCTTTAGTACAACGTCTGAAAAGAGGGAAGCTCAAAACAAGCAAAATAATGTAGCATTCCTCTTGCTCTTTTCTCGGAGCTCTTGCTGGTGACTTTACAGGTGAATAGGTGCTTTTGGAAGGCTTAGTACAACAGCCGTGAATCATTCGTGGCTGTTCATTTACTACTAAAATTTTGAAATACATCTGCCACCTCCAGCCAGGTTCGGAAGCAGGCCAGCCCTTTGTCTCGAATCTGCTTTCTTCCTTTGTCAGTAATGACTTCTCCATTTTGTTTCACTATCACCAGTTTGGGAACAGTTGTTACGCTGTACTTTTTCTTCAAGTCACTGAAAATGAGAAAAAAAACCACTTAGCCAAAGGGAACAAAATCCTTCAGAAGTCTTCCTCATTGTTCAGCAATGGGTATAATGGATGGATATAAATCTTGGCTCACTGCTTTTCCTGCTATCACATATCAAAATTGGATACAAATAAAGCTTTACCTGGAAAACACTCAGAATCATATATTTAGAAAGCAGACACTGGGAAAGGAGCAGGGCTGCTGTCACTGACTTTGAAGATGTTGTATAGGTTGGTGGGTTATAGACTTTTTTTTTTTAATTATTGTTGAATGGATGGAATAAAGGCTCAATTCTGCATTAAAGAGAGTGAGGCAGGGAGGAACTTTGCCATTAAAATATTCATGTATTATTGCATTTTTAAAATATGTTTACATCTTTTTTTATTATTAAAGCTTCAAACCACAGAGAACCAAGATACATGAACAGTTTCTCCATCATACACAGCAATGATCAGAAGCCACAATTACATTTTTATTATCCACCCCCTAACCCTTCCTCCTCCCTCACTATCCTTCCACCCCACCACCTCATAAATTGAAATTCAAGGTTAAATGTCCAACAAATAGCTGCATTTTTTAAAAATATATACAGTGCAATCCGCTTAAGTCAGTGGCGTACCAAGGGGGGCGGTGGGGGCGGTCTGCCCCGGGTGCACGCCGCTGGAGGGGTGCCGCAGCACGCGCCTGTCTGCTCCCAGTTCGCTACGCTCGCTAAATTCTCTCGTTCGCTGCAGCTCCCTCCTTCTGCCCCGGAACAGGTTACTTCCTGACATCCAGTGGCCTCCAGATAGGCCCGCACGGTGTTGAGACTCTCCAGCACTCTTGCAAAAGTGACAGGAGGTTGTTGAATTTCGTCAGCATGTGCCTTGCTGCTCATTTAATCATCTGTTTCATCATCAGCCGTTGTTGCCTGCGTGTAGGCGCATATCTGGACATCAGTGCTGTCATCAGCTGTTTGTAGATCGTAATCAACAGCTACATAGTGATGAAACTCCTCTTCAGTAACACCGGCTGGGATGTCAATAGCCTGTTCATCTGACGCGTTTGCAACAACTGTATCTGCTTCGTCCCTCTCCACATCCCTTACAAAGCTTGTCCGCTTATAGCAGTTCACAATGGTTGCCTGTGTAACATGATTCCAGGCTACTTTCTGCATATGTAGGGAATCCAACAGTGATAGATTACGAGCCAGTTCAACAGCACGTTTATCCTTGCCAGTCTGGTCATCCATAATGCTCATCAGATGACGTAGAACAAGAGCCCGATAATGTTGTTTGAAATTGGCTATTATGCCCTGATCAATAGGTTGGATCAGAGATAGTGTTTGGTGGCAGGAAGACCACCTAGACGTTAGCCTGACATCATCACTTTGTGCAGCACAATTATCACAAAGCAACAAAATCTGACACTTTTCTGCCCGCATTCTAGTATCTAACTTCTTTAGCCACTGCTTCCAAATTTCCCCAGTCATCCATGAATTTGCGCTAGCCTCGTATGACACAGGAAGTTGCTTAACATTCTTGAAGCAACAAGGGCTGTTTGCTAATTCCAATGACGAGTGGTTTATTGGAAGGGCAAATTAAATTAGCTAAATGTTCTGAAGCTATTCAGTTGAAGTTGGAACAACTGGAAAATTAAATGAGAGCTTGCAATCTTCGGTTTCTGAGTCTTCCTAAAATTCAGATATTATCAGCTAGGGAATTGTTTAAAAAGTATATGTTAGAGATCTTGAAATTACCTGTGGAGTCATTTCCACCAATAAATAAGATCTATTACCTTCCTCATAAGATTGGGAACATCTAGAGTGGACTTAAATGCTGGAGTAGAAGTTGTCTCCGCTGACATTTTAAATGTGACCGAGTTTTTGGAGACCTCTCAGGACTTGGTAAAAATCCGTGCAACACTGTTGGTGTCCATGTTTGAATCTGGCAAGAATTTAATTTTGCGACTGTTTTTAAAAAATAGAATGACTTTGTATATGTGCCAGAAAATATGTTTTTTTCCTGATGTGGGCTGGAAAACCCCACAGAGACGTAAGTCTTTCCTGGATCTCCACCCATGAGTTCAACAAAATGGTGGTTAATTTTTCTTGTGATTTCCAGTGAAGAGTTTGGTTAAGTTTCAAAATGTTAGATATATGTTTTATGACCTAGTACATTTAAAACAATTTCTTGATAATAAATTTCCCTTGTAGTAGGTGACTGTCAGCGGCAAAATCGAAAAAGAAGGACGCCCATCTTCTGACACAAATCGGGAGATGGGCGCCCTTCTCTCAGGGTCGCCCAAATCGGCATAATCGAAAGCCGAATTTTGGCGCACTCAACTGCTTTCCGTCTTGGGGACAACCAAAGTTCACGGGGGCATGTCAGCAGTGTACCGAAGGCGGGACGGGGGCATGGTTAAGAGATGGGCATCCTCGTCCGATAATGGAAAAAAGAAGGGCGTCCCTGACGAGCATTTGGCCGACTTTACTTGGTCCAATTTGTTTCGATAATACGGGATGCCCCGCCCCTTCGCGGGGACATCCTCAGAGATGGGCACCCTTAGAGATGGGCGTCCCCGTTCGAAAATGCCCCTCCACGCCCCTTATTTAGAGAGATTAAGAGGTATATTATAATCAGGCATTAAGGGGCTCTTTTACTAAGGTGACCTGAAAAATGGCCTGCGGTAGTGTAGACACGTGTTTTGGGTGCACGCAGAATCATTTTTCGGCACACTTGTAAAAAATGCCTTTTTTATATTTGCTGAAAATGGACATGCGGCAAAATGAGAATTGTTGCGTGTCTATTTTGGGTCTGAGACCACACCACCAGCCATTGACCTAGCAATAAGGTCTCACACTGTAACCGGGCGGTAATGGTCTACGCGTATAAAATGCCAATTAACGCCTGATTACCACCCATGCACGGGCGCATCTGGCGCACATAGCAGACGCGCGTCAAAAATGAAATTACCACAAGGGCCATGTGGTAGCCAGACAGTAACTCAAAATTCATGCGTGTTGGGCGCACTTAGGTGCCTATGCGGCTTAGTAAAAGGACCCCTTTGATTGTCATTCTTGTTTAGACCATAATTTAAGAATATATTTTTTATTTAATGTAATATCTCTCTGTGATTACTGTGGGATCCCTTCTTTCAGAACTACAAGAGAATCATTATATCGCTTATTAAGTTGCATTTGTTTCTGGAACTGTATAGAAGGTAGATTCCTTTTTTCCTTTCTCACCATCTGTAAAACTTGTTATTTATTTGGTTATGCATGAATAATCTAATAAAAATAAAATAAAAAAAAGAAATGAAAGATTGTGGGTATGGAATTTCTAGAGCATTGTGTGCAAGATAATGGGAAACTCTGCTCTTTGATCTGGGAGACAACTATGCATATTTTCAATTAAAACACTATCAGGCTTATTTTCGAAAGTGAAGGACGCCCATCTTTCGACACAAATCGGAAGATGGGCATCGTTCTCACAGGGTCGCCCAAATCAGCATAATTGAAAGCCAATTTTGGGTGTCCCCAACTGCTTTCCGTCACAGGGATGACCCAAGTTCACAGGGGCTTATCGGAGGCATAGCGAAGGCGGGACTTGGGCGTGCCTAACACATGGACGTCCTCGACCCGTAATGGGAAAAAAAAAAGGGCATCCCTGACGAACACTTGGACGACTTTACCTGGTCCTGTTTTTCTTACGACCAAGCCACAAAAAGGTGCCCGAACTGACCAGATGACCACCGGAAGGAATCGGGGATGACCTTCCCTTACTCCCCCAGTGATCACTAACCCCCTCCCACCATCAAAAAACATCTTTAAAAATCTTTTGTGCCAGCCTCTATGCCAGCCCCAAATGTCATACTCAGGTCCATCGCAGCAGTATGCATGTCCCTGAAGCAGTTTTAGTGGGTGCAGTGCACTTCATGCAGGTGGACCCAGGCCCATCCCCCCTCTACTGTTACACTTGTGGTGGTGAATGTGAGCCCTCCAAAACCCACCACAAACCCACTGTACCCACATCTAGGTGCCCCCCTTCACCCATAAGGGCTATGGTAGTGGTGTACAATTGTGGGTAGTGGGCTTTGGGTGGATTTGGGGGGGGGGGGGGTCAGCACACAAGGTAAGGGAGCTATGTACCTGGAAGCAATTTATGAAGTCCACTGCAGTGCCCCCTAGGATGCCCGGTTGGTGTCCTGGCATGTCAGGGGGACCAGGGCACTAAGAATGCTGGCTCCTCCCATGACCAAAAGGCTTGCATTTGGTCATTTCTAAGATGGGCATCCTTGGTTTCCATTATCGCCGAAAATCAGAAACGACCAAGTCTAGGGACGACCATCTCTAAGGACAACCTAAATTTCAGGATTTTGGCGTCCCTGACCGTATTATCGAAATGAAAGATGGACATCCATCTTGTTTTGATAATACGGGTTTCCCCGCTCCTTTGCTGGGATGTTTTGCGAGGACATTCTCAGCAAAACTTGGGCGTCCCTTTCGATTATGCCCCTCCACATTACCTCCTTAAGACCCTGGTCTCTTTCAGCTGGTTTTGTTGCTAAGTTGAAAGATCTTTTCCATACCCATGGTGGGGACCCTCCTTCAATCTCCTCTTTACATAAAGCTCTTTGGAAATTGCGACCTCATAAGATATATGATAACCTCCTCCTAGCATGGGAAGCAGAAATAGGTGTGTGGGGGGGGGGGGGGGGAGTAATTTTGTTTTTTCTACCATAATGAAATGGATTTTCCAAGTCTTTTTTTGGTGCTGACTAGATGGAGTGCATGTATAGGATTCTTCACAAGGCTTAACTTTCCCCATATCGCATATCTAAGAAGGGGAACTCTAACCTCATAAAATGCATTAAATATGGGTATACTTAGGAGACTTGGGGCATATGTTTTGACATTGTCCTTTGATCCGTTCTTTTTGGGGTGCCATTGTTCATTATCTATCTAGTCTCACTAGCCAAGCTATATCCTTTAATCAGTGGGGTCTGGTGCTTGCCAACAGAAGATGAAGCATAGTTGAAATGCACTACCCAGAAAACACAAAGAAATGTAACAGACAGTACTATATAATATCAGCATACATGGGAAAGCATTTCATGGTAGTCAGTCCTCCAGCAGTTATGTTTTATTACTACTACTACTACTAAAACTACTTATCATTTCTGTAACGCTACTAGATGTACGCAGCGCTGAACACTAAATATATAAAAGACAGTCCCTGCTTGACAGAGCTTACAATGTAATCAAGACAGACAAATAGGACAAATAAGGGATTAGGGAATTACTTATGGTGGGAATGATAAAACAGACATGGCTACTGAACAAGTGACTAGGAGTTTTAAATGTGATTTTTTTCTGGGATATCTGAAAATTACCACCCAGGGTAATTAAGTAAAGTATAATTCCCTCTTTCACTCACCAAACCAATCTACCACATATGCACAGAAGTCTGAGTTCCACTGAACTAGTGTAGCAAACTCCAGAACTAATACTCACTGTTTATATGGGTCATGCCAAGGCAATGCTAACCAGTCCCCATGCATGTCATGCATGTAGTCCACCATATCCTCCGGGCTTTTATCTGATGAGATAAAGATAATCTCAAACTGGGCAGGGGGCTCTGACTCCTCCAACAGCTCAGTGTAAAAATCGCACAGTATAGGTGTGAAATCTCTACAAGGAGAGCACCAGCCACCTGAGAAATACAACCCCACTATTTTGTTTTGTAAAGCTTCTTCAGGATCCACCTGTTCCCCGTCTTTGTTTATCAGGATCCTGCCACAAAATAAATCCATTTCTCAAGAAGGAATGAAATAGGGTCAGTCATAAATGTTAGTACAGAATTAGGATAATGGGAACTTGTCTTTTTCTCTTTCACCTTCTACCATTCGATGTATGACAAGAATTTTTCAAAGTCTTCTAAGAAAGGTCTTGTAAACGTCTTGCAACTCATTAACACTGCAAAAAAAATGCATATAAAACTAGGTCAAATAGGAATGTTAATGATTCTGAACATTAGTACCAAATATGCAGCACAGAAATTAGGGGGCGAGTTATCAGTGTGGACTGCCGTTAAGATGTGTTATTTTACTGTTAACTCCAGTTACTAGTAACTAGTAGTCTCATTGCATAAAATGGGACCCTTGCTAAAATAGCACGAATTAGTGGTAAAATAACATGTCTTAACAGTAGCCCACATTGATAACCACACCCTATACTTAAAAGGTGGCACTTATAATCATGTGGGTCAGATTTACTTTCTTCCATAGATGTAAAATGGAAATGACTGCATAGCAAACAGACTGTACCAGACAAAAATATTGGGAGCCCAGCCCTTTGAGAATTCTGATTTATAATACACTTGGGTTAGGTTTTCCCTTGTTCCTACTATATACCCTAATCCTCTATCAACATGCCCGATTCCTGCATTCCTCCTAATATCAACTACTATTAGTACCTTCTTATCAACTCTGTTTTGAATCCATCTGCACATCAATTTTTAGCATACTACGACCTGTGCTTTGGAATTCTTTGCCATTTGACGTAAGACTTGAATCATCTTAACAAAAATTTAAGTGAAATTTAAAAAATTATTACTTTAAGAAAACATTTGAAAGTGAATATTGACTTTTAGTACATTTCAGTACAGTGAATGATGATGGATTTCTTGAGACTTTAAAGTAATCCAACAGTCTATTCCTCTTTCCTAAACTTTATTTTTAAATTGTATTTCTTTTCTTTTAAAACTTTTATATTATACAGTGCTAAGATGGTATATCAATTGGTGGTATATCAAAAATTGAATAAACCTTGAAACTTGAAAGAAACAATATTTATTATTTCATTTGATATACAGTCATTGCTATTAAAAAGTCACAGCGGTTTACAAAATACTAATAATTATCGAAGAAAGGAACAGCATAATTAAAAAGACAGAAAACATTCAGCCAAAAAAAAAAAATCAGCTCCACGCACACATAATCATGGTTTCGTAATTCTGATCTGCTGAGAACAGAGTCTCGGGTAACACCAACATCAGAAAGGGAGTTAAAGGTTCTGAATACAAACTTTTATGGGAAGCCAATGAAGACAGACAGAGGAGGGGAAATTGGGTCAGTTCTTTGAGCCTTACACACAAAAACGAACAGCAGTATTTTGAAGAGTTTGAAGATGATGAATTTGATATGCGGAAAACCCAGAGAGAACGACCTTACAATAATCCAATCTGGAAATCACAAACACATGGATAAGGTACGTAAAGAGGGGAAGATCAAGAACTTAGAGATGGCACAGAGACGGCGAATGGAAATTAATGCATAAATCTGCATATGGATGTTTTTCTAACAAAAGAATCCAAATTGGTATTTTTAAAAACAATTTTCAGATGTTTTTCTATGAACTCTAATCAGAAGTGCATTCAAATCACAAGAGGGTATGCCTTGGGCAGGTTAAGGGCGGGATATTTTTCTGTCATAATGAAACAAAACAAAAACATCTAGGGCTTTAAGTTGGACGTTTTGGTCTAGACCTGTTTTATTAATGAATAAGCCATAAAAAAGTGCCCTAAATGACCAGATGACCACTGCAGGAATAAAGGATTGACACCCCCTTACTCCTTCAGTGGTCACTGACCCCCCTCCTACCCCGCAAAGATGTAAATGCAACAGTATATACCAGCCTCTAGGACAGCTTTAGATGATAAGGCCATTCCTATTAGAGCAGCAAGCAGGTTCCTGGAAGAGCCTAGTGGTCGGTGCAGTGCACTGTAGAGAAGGTGATCCAGGCCCATAATCCACTCTATTACACTTGTGGTGGAAAGTGTCAGCCCCCCAAAACCTACTATAACCACATATAGGTGACATCTGCAGCCATAAGAACTATTGTAGAAGTGTATAGTTGGGCAAAGTAGGATTTTCGTGGGTTTTAAAGGGCTCACCATACAATATAAGGGGGTAACCTGGGATGTGTACCTGGGACCTTTTATGTGAATTCCACTGCAGTGCCCCACTACTCTTCTGGGATGCCTGTGTAACCAGTGTACTAAGAAAGCTGATTCCTCCTATGTCCCGAGACTGGGTGGCTCAGCCGAGATTGGGTGGCAGAGCCGGTGGGGGGAAGCGGGGCTGGTGGTTGGGAGGCGGAGCTAGTGCTGGGCAGACTTCTATGGTCTGTGCCCTGAAAATGGCAGATACAAATCAAGGTAAGGTATACACAAAAAGTAGCACGTATGAGTTTATCTTGTTAGGCAGACTGGATGGACCGTGCAGGTCTTTTTCTGCTGTCATCTACTACGTTACCACGTTACTATGTCCCAATGGCTTGATTTTGTGCATTTTTCACTTGGACTTATTTTTTTAATGGTCCAAAAAGATAGACATGCTAAGCACAACAGCATTTAGCATATGATCATTTTCAAGGAAAAAGGATAGACATCTTTCTGGTTTGAAAATGGTCATTTTCACTACTTGATTTTTTTTTTTTACTTTTTCAGCAAAATGTCCGCAGGGATGGAAGCAGTTCTGCGAGGTTCCCGAGGGGATGGAAGCAGTTCTGTGGGGTTCCTATGGAGATAGAAGCAGTTCCTGCGGGGTTCCCGTGGAAGTGTAAACTGCCCCTGCAACAGCCTCTCACCTACTGAGTACCAAGTTCTTTGAGTGCTGTCTCCTCTTCCTCCTCCTCCTCCTCCTCCTCCTCCTCCTTGCTTTAACAGCTCAGATGCGAAAAGCTAAGGAGGTGGTAGAGACATAAATAGTGACAGAATTCAAAAAGGCATGGGATGAATACAGAGGATCTCTGATTAGAAAATGGAAGTTATAAAAAACCTAAACTTAAATTGCTGCATGTATGTGAATGTGTCGAGTGACGCTAAGATGGTGACACTAGCTGTGATGAACTAAGGCCAATACCGGATAGACTTGTTTGGTCTGTGTCTGGTTTGGGATGGACTAGAAAGGGCTTAGACAGCAGCTTCAGTGGCTGGAATATGACGACAGTGCTGGACAGACTTTTACAGCCTCTGTCCCGCAAATGAGAAGACAAATAGGCTGGAGTGGGCTTCACCGGCAACTCAAGCAGTTGGAACATAAAGATAGAGCCAGGTGAACTTCTATGGCCTATGTATCAAAAACGCCAGAGAAAGACCATAATCAAGTATATAATATCACGTTCATTGTTGATTTAATCATGAACTGATAATGAGTATGACTAATGGGCAGACTGGATGGACCATTCAGGTCTTTATCTGCCATCAGTTACAATGTTACTATTAATCCGCTCTACTCCTGGGCTGATGCACAGACCTCAGCTCTGACACAGGCATGAGCATCAGATGTTACCTGACCTACTGGCACATGCATGTGGCGACCTCTCAGCACACAGTGGCAGTGAATCAGAGACAAGTCTTAAATGTGCGCACCAGAGTGTTCCAAGTTCCGACTTATGTTCCTCTATTGCCTGCAGTGCTGCGGCTCAAACCCAGAGAGAGACCAAGAGAGCTGACCAGCATTTTTTTTAATGTACCATTAAATTCTCATGGGACTGTATGGGGACAGGTTAAATTCTTGTGGGGACGGATGGGGACAGGTTAAATTCTTGTGGGGACGGATGGGGACGGGTTAAATTCTTGCAGGGATGGGTAAGATTCCAGCAGCGACGCATGGGAATGGGTAAGATTTTTGTCCCTGTACAATTATCTAATTTAGACATCATATCGAAAATGCCCCTCCATATAACTTTGTAAGTCTAAGTGCTTTGAAAATATGTCTCCAAGTGTGATAAATAAATAAATAAAAGTTGTTTCACTTACATTTAATCTGATGTGTGAGCCTGCCTAGTCCCGATCTCTATCCTATCTGAATCAAAAGATGAACATGGTGCTCCTAATATGTTTTCTCTCTCTCTCTCTCTCTCTCTCTCTCCCCCCCCCCCCCCCCCCCCCCTCAGTACAGGTACAGTCCTGACTCACCCTCTTCCCCCACCCCATTATTCAGTCTCACTTCACAGCCCTCACCCTTTAAGTTTCTCACCCCAAAACCTCCATTGTTCACTCCCTCCTCCAAGGCAAAGATTCTCATGATTCACTCTACCACCTTTCTTCCCCCCAATTCATCTTTTCTCATTCGATATAGCTATTTTTCTCTCCTTTCCTACGTGGCCAATTCACTGAAATATGCTGTCCACACTCCTGTGTTTCTCACAAAACATAGCAAGAATATCACAAAAGTATGGGTCTCACACTGCTCCGAAGCCTATGTGAGTTTCTCAAACCATTACGCTCAATCACCTCATCCCAGTCTCCCTCCATTGATGCAAGAATAGCACAGGAATATGGGTTTGAACTCTAGCTACCATTCTAAAACTTCTGCCACCTCCGCACTCCATTTATCTGACCTCCTTCCAATGATACAATCCTCAAGTGCAAGAAGCGTGGAGATGTAAGCCTGCTCTCACAGGCCTCGTGAGGCCAATGAGTACAGATTCGCTCCCTGTACTCCCTAATGTAAGGATCATTAGGGAGGGTTTGTAGGAGAGTGGGTCTGGCGGAGAGCAAACAGTGCACTGCTTGGATGTTTGGAATATGACGATAGGGCCTAGCCAAATCCTTCAATACCACTGGGTCTGGGGTGGTCAGAAGCCAGGCTTTGGCATCTGACAAAAAAATAATCAAGAGTGTAGTACAGGGAGGAGAACTCTTCTCCAACCTGGTTCGGACCCAACATTTGGAAAACACTGGCATAGTGAAATGCAATAAAAAGAAAATGCAAATATTTTCTCAGCTTCCTGTCAATAAATCAGGTTTTGGATGTATTGTTTTACTCAAATATCAATTATAATTCAAACTGTACAATTTAAAGAGTCGTTTTACTAAGCTGCACTAGCAAATGGGGGACTTTCCTGTGTGCTAAGCCCATTTCTAGCACGGTCATAAATTCAGCCTTTTTCAATTATTTCTTTTTCTGGCCGTGCACTAATGTTAGAATTAGCATGCAGCCACTGAACAAAAATTAACGTGGGAGCCTTCACTGCCTCCTATATGAGGTGCTAAGGGCTCCCACGATGTCAATGTTATTTTGTGAGTACATGCGGTAGCTGAATAGCGCTTCCACACCCATTCTCCACCACTGACACACCCCTCCAAACAAAATAAAAACACTGCATGGTTAGCACGTACAAATGGCAAAACACTTAAACCCAGCTACTTTTCCTGCGTTAAGCATTCATTAGCGCTTAACACAGTTTAGAAAAGGGCCCCTCTATGAGAAATCAATTTATTTGTTCACCCTATGTATTGAAAATATGCACCGTCCCAAAATTTTATTACAGGCACAGTTAGACCATACTACACAACTTTTACGTTTCCTAACTGTACAACATTAAAAGAAAATTAAAGCAATCCTAACATGATTTACTCTCAAAGCACTAACTGATAGTTCAAGCTTCAAAGAAACATTACCGCTGTCATGTCCAGTGTTCTAACTTTCTAGGGACAATGCTATAAATTAATTTTGAAGTTCAGTCTGAAAAACATAATTAACAAAGGAGGTCCTTTTACTGAGCTGTGGTGAGTACTAGTGTGTGCTTCCCATGGGATACACTTGGACATCCTGCAGTAAATACCAAACCTGCATGCTGAAAAATATTTTTCATTTTATTGCGGAGGGGCGGGGGGGTGTGCCTGAGGTCAGAGAGTGGGCATTTCTGCACTAATCAGTTACCGCAGCCACATAACCGCATTGCTAATTAGCACAGGATTAACGCATGAGCCCTTACTGCCTACAAAATAGGTGTCAGTAAGTTCTCATAAGCTCATTTTTTCAAATGGCCGCTCACTAATCCAATGATTCTGAAACCTGGTCCTGGAGGCTCCCCAGCTAGTCAGGTTTTCAGGATATCCACAATGCATGTTCATGAGAGAGATTTGCATGCACTGCCTCTACTGCATGTAAATCACTTTCTACTTGACTCCTCCTGTCCCTGTGCACTAGCTAGATTTTCTTCCCACAGACGCAGAGTACAACGGCGTACCTACTTTAATTGCCACCCGGGGCGGAGCACCCCCTTCTCCAAGCACGGAGGGTGCACGGAGCAGGTACGCAGCTGTCGGCTCTGCCGGTCCCCTGTCCCGGTACAGGAAGTTGACATCTGAGGGGGCAGAGGACCAGCAGAGCCGACAGCCGCGCAACCCCTTGCTGCCTGCACCCGGGGCGGACCACACCCTCTGCCCCACCCTTGGTACACTAGAAACAAAGTGAGAAACCCCTTTACTGCATCTGACAAGATTCGGGTTAGGGAGCACACATTATGTTATGGCACACTGCTGAGGATACCACAAAGAAATTAAGGACACAAATACTTCTCTTTGATTTTATGATTTTTTAGTCCAGCTTTCCAAATAACACACATCATACAGAACTGAATACTTTTGTTTTAGTTCTTTGACTTTAAAAAAAACAAATGCTATTTACCTAAGAATGAGACCAACAAAAATGACAAAAACAAAAAAAGGATTATCCAAAACTTTCTAACTCACCATTAATTCACAAAGCTTCCAGATGTGAGTAAAAAGAGAGTAGGGCAGCCGCAGCATCCGATTCAGCCCCATGCCAGGCTGCCTCATTGTTTTTCAAAATCTTTTTGTGGTGTGGAATCCTTCTTCTCAGTCTGAAGGCTCCGAGCAGCGGCCACAGCTCCTGCCCTCGCTAGCATCAGCCACTCTCAGTTAGTTGCACTGGCTACCTGCAACTCCCATAATAAACCGAGGGAGGGGCTTTGGTACAGGAAGGCTCAGCTTTCACACGGTGACACAAAGAAAGGAGAGCCCAGATAAGGTGACCGGTAATGTCAGTGTCAAGGTGTTTTTCTTTCTTCACTCCCATTCCACAACTCTCTTAGATTTCATTGCCTATATCCTGAAATGGGAACGCACTGGGAACATGAGCCAGATGTCTGTGGGGAGTAACTCCTGCTTTTTCAGCTCCTGCTCCACAATGTGGAACTTTCACCACATAAATGTTTTTGAATTGGGTGTAGAAAATCAAGCACTGACCGACCTGTTGCTAATGCTTTGCACAGTGGTAACTGGTCAGAGTAGGCTCAGTAACCAAATCAATCCATCGATGAGATTTTTTGGTTTTGGGGCTTTGTCTTTGTTCTTTATAGTGTTTTTGCTTTCCTGACAAATTAGGAATTTTGAAAACTATACACTTCTGAATTTCAGTCAGTCTATCGCTTGAAAAAAATATGGCAGATCAGCTGGAATGTGGAAGTGAAAGGCTTTAAATCCATATTATGGGTGTATTGCTGTTCTGCTCCATTCCCAGTTCAGCTCAGCAGTGTAAACAGACAAGGCTGAGGACGCAGGTGCAGAGTTGTCTGGCAAGCTGGGACTTCTGACATTGCTGTGTCCCTCCCTCCACCACAGGAACAGCCTAGGGACCAACAATAGACCCAGACTAGCAAGAGCCCAAGGAGCAATAACACTCTGTGGAACAGCAGCCTTTGAGAACCACATGAACACACAGTACAGTGTTCCTCCCCCTTTCCCCATGGACTTCTTTATCCAGTAGATGGAAATTGAGTTGGGGGAGGAGAAAGGAAGGGAGGAGGTTCCCAAGGAAACAATCACTGTAACACTTATCTCTATATACCTGCTGCTGCCATCTGAGTCCAAGTGGAAGGCAGAGGAGGCAATGGGAGAATAAAATGAGGTGTAACAGTGGAAGCGAAGTAGGCAGCAGGGCTGTGAAACAGCAGGAGAGGGAGGAATGGAGATGACATATAGGCTGTGAGGAGGCAGTATAGCTATGAAAGGAGGGTAGATGGAGAGAGCAGGTGGCTATGAGATGAAAAATATCTTCTCATATAACTCTTTCTAGCACAGAGATAGGTACAGATGTGGATCACTTGAGATCTTTTTTCCCCCGAGTTTATTTCCTGTATAATCTGTGAGTTCCTCTTGACAGAGAAACCGTTTGGAGTATATTTCTTGCAGCCTCTACCCAATTTATCTCACCAGTTGCTAGTTGCCCTCAACTAACCCTATACATATATCTAAAATAAAGCTCTATAGTATGGATATTCGCATGCCTACTTTAATAGAATGATACTATGGTGTAAATAGGCACCTGTAAAGTCTTTCACAGAGTGTGAAAAGTATAAAAAGAGTTCATCTTCACTTGCCATTAGATTATAAGCCTTCTTGACAGGGAAAACACCTAGCCTATGTAACTCACCTTGAACTCAGATTGGGAAAGGCGAATAATTAAACCTACAATCCAAATCCACCAGTTCATGCAGGGATGGGCCTCTTTAATGAGAGTAATTTTATCACATTGTGCCCAGGCAGAGAGGCCTATATTAAAAAAGGAAGTATATGCACCTTATGTGCCATTATAAGATTACCCCATTGAACAGTAAGTGCATACATTTGCATCAGCTCCAAGGCAGACACAAAAGACCCATCTCAGTAGATCTGCACATATTTGATAACATGTATCTCACAACACCACCCCAGTTCTGCCCAAGTTCCATCCCTGGAAATACCCACAGATATGCTATGTAAAAGTATTCCCAGAAGGGGCAATTTTATAAAATGGATGCTAACAATTAAATGCCCAACATGCATATAAATGATTAGTATGGCATATATGTGCATACGTATGCACGCACACACATCAACATTATTCTGTAAATACAAGCATATCATATATGGAGGGGCATTTTCGATATGACGTCTAAGTCTGACTTTGAATGTTTTCCACAAAACGTCCAAAATCTAAGTAGGAAAGAAGGTCATTTTTTTAAAAAAAGGAAAACGTCTATCTTTTTTTTTTCAAAAATACCATTTCAAGTAAGGTTTTGTAGTTTGTACATTTTTTTGGACCATATTAAAGGGAAAAAAAACCCTCCAAATAAAAAACGTGGAAAATCAAGCCATTCTGATATAGAAGGGGTGAACATTTGTACTAGAGTGGTCCCCCAGACATCCCAGGACAGCAATGGGGCACCCTAGGGGGCACTGCTGTGGACTTCAAATAAATGCTCCCAGGCACACATCTCACCATTGCTCCTTTATCGTGTCTACTGAGCCCCTCAAGATCCACCCAAAACCCACTACGCCCAACTGTACACCACTACAATAGCCTTTAATGGGTGAAGGCACCTATATGTGGGTACAGGTCGAGGTGAGACGCTATGATTTGAATTCAGGGGGGCCCGGCCCAGTGGTGGACGGAGGGGGGTGGGTGGAGGGGACTGCGGTGCCGGGCCCCCCTTGGAGGCCCGGGCCTAGGGAATTCTGTCCCTCCTGCCCCCCCCCCCCTCTCAGCGGCCCTGTGCTCAAGGCCTAGTCAGCCATGAAGAGAAACAACTTCTTGCTGCTTCTGAGAGCCCTTGATCCCATCTGGGCTCCTATAGCACCCTGTCAAGAAATGACACAGAAAGCATCCCTTTAGTCTCAGAATATAGTTCCCTTTTAAATATATGGAATGGGAACTCCCACTAGGGAGACAGTTCTATAACTGCCCCTGCCTCTATTTAGGTTCCCCAAGGATGAGCAATAAGACCCTATTCAATAATGAAATGAAGGTGACTAGGTTCCATTATAGAATACCAGTGTAACCCGATATTGGCATGCTTAATTAGGCGCCTGCGCTCAAGGCCGGCTCAAGGGATAGTGATGTCCTGAGACAACTTGCTTTGGCAGCACCCCCTCCCCCCATCATATTGCTTCTGGTGCCCCTCCCCCTTGAGTTTGGCATCTCTCCCTCCCTTGGGCCAGCAGCTCCCCCCCCCCCCCCCCCCATTCAGTCTCTCTTTCCTCTTCTTCTGTCCCCTTCCCCGCAGGTCTGGCACTGCTCCCTCACCTCTCTCACTTCCCCGTGGTCCTGTAAAGTTTACATTGATTGCCAGCTACAGCAGCATGATGCTGCCTTCGGCCAGCCCCTGGGTCTTCCTTTTGTCGTGACTTGTTTCCTCTGATGCAATTTCTTGTGGGTGGGACCCAGCAAAGGGAAGACCCAGGGGCTGACTGAAGGCAATATCATGCTGCTGCTGCTGGTATCACCAGCAACCAGTGTAAACTTTACAGGATTGTGGGGGATTGAGAGAGGTGAGGGAGCAGTGCTGGACCCGGGGAGGGGGGGAAGGAGAGAGACCAGACCTGGGGGGGGGGGAAAAGGCGCGGTCAGAGAATGGGTATTTTGGCACCCTTAAACATTGGTGCCCTGGACCAGAGCTTTACCTGATCCAGTGGATAAGTTGGCCCTGCCTGCACTTACACAAGCCATAAATGTGGGCACCTGAACATAACTTACAGTATTCTGTAAGTTTAGCACGTAAGTGGGACCTCTGCCTATTTCCCATCATACCCCATCCCCTTATGCATTATGCAAAATAGTCACTTATTTACAGAATGGAACTTAGGCGGTAGACTGGCATATACACGCATTAGTGTACACCAACACATGTATATGCTAGTACTCTAAAAATGTACACAAGTAACAGGCACATAAATATTAGCACCTAGTTTATTGAATTGCCCTTTAACCATGCCAGATATATGGAGATGTACTTAGACTTTTTCAAAGCACTTAGACTTCCAATGTTCCACAGGTTGCTATGTAACTTTGTAAATCTAAGTTCTTTGAAAATTAGCCCTTTATCTCTTCCTCCTCTTTATTACATTACTAGTAAAAGAGGCCCGTTTCAGAGCAAATGAAACGGGCGCTAGCAAGGTTTTCGTCACCAACACCCCCTCCCTCCCTGGCCAACCCCTTCGTTGTTGTGCCATTGCTCCGCCCCCAATGTCATGACGTTTGACGTGAGGGCGGGGCCCGGAGCGATGTCCCACCCCCCTCTGCCTCCCTGCCTCCCTCCCAACCCGTTCATTGTTCTGCCATTGCTCCGCCCTCGAGGGCGGGGCCTGGAGCAATTTTGGTGGCTTCACCACCACGAACCTTCGAACCTTTTTGAAGGAAGTCAGGGCTTGGCTTCACTGACGTCAGTGTCCTCAGAACGTTGAGGGTGAGTTTTATTATAGTAGATTATAAAGCGCAGACTAGGAGCAGGTGTTCCACAAATTGCCTTACTTAAAGGAGAGGACATTTCATGGTCCTACTAATCAGTCATTAACCAGTGCTGAAATTACCACAGGACAGTGAATAATCCTCAGTGAACCTTATTCAAAAAGGACTTTTTTTTAATAAGATGGGCTACAAAGTTATTTAATTAACGTAGTCCCAGACTGTGTTCTGAATTAGGGATCATGATCACTCAAAGCCTTCACACCCCATGCCATACCTCTAAACTATTGATCATGATTTTGGAGGCTTTTTTAAATCCATTTCTAGATAAAATAGGGTTGAATCCTGAAAAGACAATTTACTTGTTGGAAGCCTGGCTACCATCCACAGCCATCTCTGTTCTCACATTTGTTTGGCATGGATATTGCATTCGTACAGTCCTTTCATTATTTAGGGGTATTATTTGACCTGCATCTCACTTTTGAAATGCAAATTTGCCACATGATACAACTTGGTTTTATGACACTTCATCATCTTTGCCTGCTACCCAATATCATAAGTTTCTCTGTTCTGCACACTCTCAGTCAAGCATTTTAAATTTCCCATTTGGACTATTGTAACTCAGTCTATGCAGGTATTACTAATCAACAGTTGAGACGTCTACAAACTTTACAGAATGCTGCTATCCATTTCCTGTGTCATGCTCAAAGAAATGAACACATTACCCTCTACTTCACTCTTTACGTTGACTACCCATCATAATTCACATTCAATTTAAGATTTTATGTTTGGCTTTTAAGGTCTGTCATTCAGGAATACCTTCTTATTTGTCGAGTATGTTTATTCCATAAACCCCTACATGTTCACTACGCTGTTTTGATGATCATCGTCTCACTCTTCCTGCACCAAAGGTCTGCTATGAAAGTACCCGATCATCCACATTCTTTTATTTAGCTCCTAGACTGTAGAATGATCTACCTATTGGATCAGAGCTCCTGTTTTTAAAATTTAAATCTCACCTGAAAACATATTACTGTGATTTACCTTACAGACCCCTAATCCTATGATTTTTCTCTCATCATTCTGGTAAATCTGGAAGATTAATGGCAGTCAACCCATCTGTGTTCTCCCCCTCTAATCTTTTATCTTAGTCTTTCCTCTCCCTTCCTTCCTAGTTTGATTGTGCTGTCTTTCCTATCAATTAATGGCATTCCTTTCCAGTGATTTTATAGACCTTTAGTTATTGTTAACCACTTTGATCAAACTCTGATACATCAAATGCTTGAATAAACATAAACATGAATAGATCAGTTCAATATGACTCTCCCTATGTAAATTTGCCAATACTCAGATTGACATGAAAACATCATTATTTGTGTCTTCCCTCAGCCACATAATCAGAGAATTTATGTTGACACTCCTTGCGCCATCACTGCTCGGTACACTGAAGTCATAATTTCCATTGTGTTGTTAAGATATGAGGGTTTTTTTCCCCTCATGACTCAGAAGAGCTGTAAATTCAGTGCATCCACAGGAGCTCAGTAGCTTCAGTGTTGCAGGAGGTCTCCTGGTAGGATATCATGCTGTTACTCTGTTTGTATGCTCACCTAATCTCTCAGGATGATAATCAGAGAGATGTTTATTTTTAGAATCACTGATCCTTTCTCACAAGCTTATTAGCTCTGTGGGAGGCAAAGGTGGTAACCTGCATAACTGGTGGCTCAGAAACACAGCACATTCTTGGTTCAATTATGCACAGTGTTAAATGGAATTTCTTTCTGGATTAGGATATTTCAATAGAAACCAGTTGACATTCCATGAACATTAGAAAATTAAAAACTGGCAGCATTCAATCCACATTACTATACAGTGGACATTAACTGACAGTCAGACTACTCAGTGAAACAATGATAACATAGTAAAAAAAAATAATAATAATAATTACATTTATTTAAAAAAAATATTTTAATTCCTTTTCAAACTAGAAATAGTGTTAATGGCAGGAGGTATCACTGAGAAATAAATGGCACAGCCATTGTATTAGACACTGTTGCTCAAAGCCTCATTGTAACATAGTAGATGACGGCAGAAAAAGACCTGCATGGTCCATCCAGTCTGCCCAAGACAAACTCATATGTGTATACCTTACCTTGAATTTGTACCTGTCCTTTTCAGGGCACAGACCGTATAAGTCTGCCCAGCAGTATTTCCCGCCTCCCAACCACCAGTCCCGCCTCCCATCACTAGCTCTGGTACAGACCGTATAAGTCTGCCCTCCCCTATCCTAGCCTCCCAACCACCAACCCCTCTTCCCCCCACCTGCTCCGCCACCCAATTTCAGCTAAGCTTCTGAGGATCCATTCCTTCTGCACAGGATTCCTTTAGGCATTTAATTCATTTGTTATTTTCTTTACCTTTTCAAAGGCAGCTGCAGCCTCTTGAGAAAGGCCATGTGCCCCTTTCAAACAGTGAGCTAGGTAATGGGGAGGTTACAGTTTGTCTTCTTCTTCTTCTTCTAGCTACCTCGGCTATACCTTCCTCCTGAAGATGCTGCTACACACAAGGGGCTTTGGCATACAGTATCTGACCCCGTCTTCCTTTAACCAATAGACTGGAGACCGAGAAGATAGTAGCTTGTCTGGCTACTTCTCACAGCTGTCTCAACTATAAACTTGTGGGAGAGTGACCAAGGATACCAAAGACAGGAAGATGTTCCTTAATAAATTTGATTCGTTTTTAATATTTAGCTTAATGATTTATATTATTGATTAAAGTTTATTTAGTATTATTATTATTATTTTACCTCTATTTTCTCCATATCTTATTATATTACTATTATTTTTGTATTAAAATGTGTATATTATATATGTTCATTATTCTTTTATTATTTTTATATTATATTTACATGTATATTTTTATAGACTCCTGATGCAGGGCTAACGGCCGAAACACGACGTTGTATCGAGTCCTCATACTCCAAATAAACTCTTTTATTAAGGAACATCTTCCTGTCTTTGGAATCCTTGGTCGTTCTCCCACTGTCTTTGTACTGTTATATTTATCGTGGGGCATTTTGAGTTCTCCGCCTGCCAGCGGATTTCTTTTCTCAACTATAAACTTGACTACCAACAAGGAGGAGTTTAAGGAAGTGCCCTAATGGTTAGAACAGTTGTCTGCAAACCAGGAAAATTTCCAGTTGATATTAGAAAGATCTATATTATCTTTGGTTTCATAAGTTCTTGAAAACTTGGCTGTTTTTAAACATGGGATGGCTAATGGCTGAGATGGGAAGCTATGATGCTATGGAAGGGAATGTGAGGTCTCTAATAATGAAAACAGTTATTGGGGTTGATTCAAGGCTAGTTGGTCTAATGTAGGGTTTGTTTGGGTTTTTTTTGTTGTTGTTACTGCTCTTTTGTAGTTCTGTGGCTTTGATTTGTGTTTTTATTATATGATCTCTGTTCTCTATTGCATATCTGCCTGAGAACAGTTTCTTTTGTTATCAGGAAGGTAGTTTATAAATTCTTTTAAATAAAGAGGTGAAGTGAAAACAGTGTTGAAATCCATGCTGATACTTATTATGACCCTGGACAATTCATGCCACTCTTCAATGATTCAGCTACAAATTTAGAGGGCAATATTCACCCCATGGCAGTCAGTGGTTTTAAAGCCATTGACAGCCACAGACTGAATTAGACCTAGATAGTCAATGCTGGGCACCAACATTCAATATTTGAGTCTATTGGACTCAGAAGTTATGCGGCTTTGATATTTGATATTGCCAGTTGATATTCAATGCGGGTATCTACATACAGTGGTGTATTTAGGGTAGGGGCGTTGTGGCATATGGAGCCCTATCAGACCCCCCCCCCCCCCCCCCCATTACAATCCTCTTGGCATCTTCACCTGGCAATGGCACTCATAGGCTGCCTGCAGACTGCTCCAGGACTTCCTGCCTGAACCGTCTCGCCCCTCAGGAAGGAAGTCCAGGAGCAGGCAAAAGATTGCAAATTAATACTGTCAAGTACTGAGCAGTTTCAAACATAGTTTGAAATGTCTATATGCGAATGCCAGAAACCTAAGAAATAAGATGGGAGAGTTAGAATCTATTGTACTAAATGAAATTAGATATAATAGGCATCTCTGAGACCTGGTGGAAGGAGGATAACCAGTGGGACACTGTCATACCGGGGTATTAATTATATCATAGTGACAGGGTGGATCGAATTGGTAGAGGGGTAGCATTGTATGTTAAGGAGGGCCTTGAATCAAATAGATTGAAAATTCTGCAGGAAACAAAACACATCTTGGAAATCCTATGGATTGAAATTCCATGTGTAAAGGGGGAAAGGATAGTGATAGGAGTGAACTACCGTCCACCAGGCCAGGATGAACAGATGGATGTAAAAATGTTAAAGGAAATTAAGGACGCTAACAAACTGGGCTACACAATAATAATGGGTGATTTCAATTACCCCAATATCGACTGGGTAAATGTAACATCGGGGCACACTAGGGAGATAAAATTCCTTGATGAAATCAAGGACTGCTTTATGGAGCAGCTGGTACAGTAGGCCTACAAGAGAAGGAAAAATTCTAGACCTTGTCCATAGTGGAGCATATGATCTGGTGCTGGAGCCGCTTGATAACAGTGATCATAATATGATTAGATTTGATATTAGATTTGGAGTAAGTATACGCAGGAAATCCAATACGTTAGCGTTTAACTTTCTAAAAGGAGACTATGATAAAATGAGAAGAACGGTGAAAAACAAACTTAGAGCGGCTGCGAGGGTCAAACATTTACATTAGGCGAGGATGCTGTTCAAAAATACCATCTTGGAAGCCCAGGCCAAATATATTCCACGTATTAAAAAAGGAGGACGGAAGACCAGCCGGCATGGTTAAAAAGTGAGGTGAAGGAAGATATTACAGCTAAAAGAAAATTCTTCAGAAAATGGAAGAAGGAACCGACTGAAAATAATAAGAAACAGCATAAGGAATGTCAAGTCAAATGCATAGTGCTGATAAGGAAGGCAAAGAGGGACTTGAAATAAAGATTGCATTGGAGGCAAAAACACATAGAAAAACCTTTTTAGGTACATTAAAAGCAGGAAGCCGACAAAAGAATTAGTTGGACCGCTAGATAACCGAGGGGTAAAAGGGGCAATTGGGGAAGACAAAGCCATAGAGGAGATATCAAATGAATTCTTTGCTTTGGTCTTCATCAAGAAAGATTTGGGAGAGATATCGGTGCCAGAAATGGTATTCAAAGATGGCAAGGCAGAGAAACTGAATGAAATCTCTATAAACCTGTAGGATGTAATGGGGCAATTTGACAAACTGAAGAGTAGCAATTCTCCTGGACTGGATGGTATCCATCCCAGAGTACTAATAGAATTGAAAAATGAACTTGCAGAACTATTGTTAGTAATATGTAATTTATCTTTAAAATTGAGCATGGTACTGGAAGATTGGAGGGAGGCACATGTAACGCCAATTTTTAAAAAAAGTTTCCAGAGGAGATCCAGGAAATTATAGACCAGTGAGTCTGACATTGGTGCCGGACAAAATGGTAGAGAACAAAATTACAGAGCATATTCAAAAGCATGGATTAATGAGACAAAGCCAACATGGATTTAGTGAAGGGATATCATGCCTCACCAATCTATTACATTTCTTTGAAGGGGTGAACAAACATGTGAATAAAAGTGAGCCAGTTGATATTGTGTATCTGGATTTTCAAAAGGCGTTTGACAAAGTGCCTCATGAAAGACTCCAGAGGAAATTGGAGAGTCATGGAATAGGAGATACTGTCCTATTGTAGATTAAAAACTGGTTAAAAGATAGAAAATGGAGAGTAGGGTTAAATGGTCAGTATTCTCAATGGAGAAGGGTAGATAGTGGGGTTCCTCCGGGGTCTGTGCTTGGACCGCTACTTTTTAACATATTTATAAATGATTTAGAGATGGGAGTAACTAGTGAGGTAATTAAATTTGCTGATGACACAAAGTTATTCAAAGTTGTTAAATTGCAAGAGGATTGTGAAAAATTTCAAGAGGACCTTACGAGACTGGAAGACTGGGCATCTAAATGCAAAATGATGCATGTGTGAAAGAGGAACCTGAATTATAGCTACGTAATACAAGGTTCCACGTTAGGTGTCACCAACTAAGAAAGGGATCTAGGTGACGTCATTGATGATACTTTGAAACCTTCTGCTGAGTGTGCTGCTGCGGCTAAGAAACCAAATAGAATGTTAGGTATTATTAGGAAAGGAATGAAAACAAAAACGAGGACATTATAATGCCTTTGTATCGCTCCATAGTGCGACCCCACTTCAAGTATTGTGTTTAATTCTGGTCACCGCATCTCAAAAAAGGTATAGTAGAATTAGAAATGGTGCAGAGAAGGGCGATGAAAATGATAAAGGGGATAGGAGGACTTCCCTATGAGGAAAGGCTGAAGCAACTAAGGCTCTTCAGCTTGGCGAAAAGACGGCTGAGGGGAGATATGATACAGTTCTATAAAATATTGAGTGGAGAGGAAAGGGTAGATGTGAAGCGTCTGTTTACTCTTTCCAAAAATACTAGGACTAGAGGGCATTCGATAAAGCTACAAAGTAGTAAATTTAAAACGAATCAGAGAAAATGTTTCTTCACTCAACATGTAATTAAACTCTGGAATTCTTTGCCAGAGAATGTGGTAAACACAGTTAGCTTAGCAGGGTTTAAAAAGGTTTGGACGGCTTCTTAAAGGAGAAGTCCATAAGCCATTATTAAAATGGACTTGGGGGACAATCCACTGTTTATTTCTGGGATAAGCAGCATAAAATGTTTTGTACTTTTGTGGGATCTTGCCAGGTATTTGTGACCTGGTTTGGCCACTGTTGGAAACAGGATGCTGGGCTTGATGGACGTTTGGTCTGCCCAGTATGGCAATACTTACGTAGCCTATGAGTGTTGCTGCCAGGTGAAGACACTGAGAATTTTAAGGTGGGGGGAGCAGTGGTGAGAGGGTGGTGGCATAGGGGGTGGCATGGGGGCAGTGGGAGACACACTCCTTGTAAAAAGTTCCTGGCTATTCTACTGTCCATTGTGAAAATGATGAGGCTACTGTGAAGATGAAGCTCCCACCTCAGGATCCCAGGTCCCTCTTTCACTCAGGGTGAGCTGGTTCTCAATATGCAGATTTTATGCAAATTGGTCTAATACCCTTTTCTGCTCAGGGTGACCTGCTTCTCAAAAGGCAAACATAGTCAGGTCTCACCAATCAGGCTATTTTCATACACATCTTTATTCCAGCCTCTGGGGCACACTTCTTTTAGCTTAAAACCCTTTCACAAGCTTACACAGTTCTTCCAGCTTAACCATTTCATTTCTTCCTACTCAGTGCAATCTTCCATTTAAAACATTTCTTCTTGCACAGTTCAATATCCATAGATTTCTTCCCCCTGAGCCCTCTCACACAGGCATTTGGGCTCAGTACTAACTCAGTCCCTGGACACACAGTCCCTCCTTGTAGCACACAGCTCTAGACCCACAGTCTTTTCATCTGGGCCACACAGTACCTCTTCACTGTTCTAGACACAGTCTTTTCACCACCCGGCCATAGGGCTCAGCCAGCACTTCTCATGGGGATCCCTCTGTTTCAGTTACCAGCCCCTTCCTCAGCTGCCAGCTCTCCTTTTCCCCCTCACACTCTGGTGGGGTCTTAAGTGGTTAATGGCTAAACAGGACCCAGCCCATAACCTGCTGCACCTGTTTCTATCTCCAGGACTCTCCTCGGTCCTAGCGACCTCCAGCTATACCTCCCCATACTGGCTCCCTTCAGCACTCACCCAGCCCTACTCCCTGGACATTTTAGGGGAACAGCGCCCTCTAGGGGCCTAACCAGGGTAGGATAGCCTCTTCCTTATCACACCATATACCTAATCGGCAAAGATAGGACTATTTTTTAGGCAGTCCTTTCTGTCCGATTGATTATTTAGGGATTGGCACTGAATATCACCAGTGCACTCATATCATCTGGTTCCACCCCAACTCTGTCTCCAGACCACCCCAGCATTAATTGGTAGTACTGGATTTTCAGCAGCACTTGGTTCAACGGTGTCTAGCTGAAGTTTCATCATATCTTGCTGACCACCATCTCATTATTAACACCTCTAAGACCATGGTCTACTGGATTATATGATAATAGAGTACTTTAAGCTCATTTGTTGAGAAAATATTTATACAAACTCATTCATTCTCTTTATTTTTTTGACATAATTGTTATTTTATAAAGAGACCTATCGACCAATATTTAGCCCATGGTGATCAACATTTTTTTTTTTTTTAATGCTGACTGCTGCATGCAGCTTTAGCCCTGGATATTCAATGCTGGATCATGCCCAAGCACCAAGATTTAATATCCAAGGCTAAATGAATGAATATAAGGAAGCCGCTAGAGTTTATGCGGGTCTGGTTGATATTCAGCCGGGACTTGCATAATACACTTATACAAGCCCCGGCAGAATATCGGCCAGGACACACATAATGTGCCCTCTGTTCCTTCAATGCCCCCTTTACACCAAGCATGTCTTTAAGGGCTGACCGAGCCACCACCACCACCACCACCACCAGCCCCACCCTATTCCTCATGTGAGAAAAGTAAGTAAAAGCAAAAAGAGAAGTTTTGTGTGGCGTATTTGGGAATATTCAACAATAGCAATTGGTGTTTGTTTGGAGATAAGAAGAGCTCATTTTCCTTCTGAGGCCTCCTATAAAGCATATGCAGTCTGTGAAGTCTTACAATGGCATCCTTTGATTCCATCAGTGGAACATTTATCACAAAACAAAATTAACCACAGTGTTGTGTCTCAGCTTGATGTGAACTCTATAAAAAGACAGAGTGTTCCCTTAATCACACAGGAACATTCTGTTGAAGTAACCTTGGAGCACAGACACATGTCTGAAGGTCCCCCACTGCCCTATACGCTTGTCTGTCTAGTAAGACAGAGTATCAGAATGAAAGTCTTTTACCCATCTGTAGAATCTGGGCTTGTATACAGACCCAAATAAGGGGCTCATGTGGAAACCTTGAATTAGAGCTGTGTGTCAATGCTTATCACATTAGGGCAGTGGGCTGAGAACCTGCGGGACTGGATTTGATTCTCACTGAAGCTTCTTGTGATTCTGAGCAAGTCACCTAACACTCTGTTGCCCCAAGCACAAAAACTTAGATTGTGAACCTACTAGGAACGGAGAAAAATGCATTTCCTTGGTTGTACCACAGACAGGCAATATATCAAATCCATGACCCTTTACATTACACAGCTTTCTAACACAAAAATAATTGCAAAGTTTGGCTTCCCAGTGCAGTAACCATAGAGTATGCAAACAGGCTCATTGAAAAATGTGTACAGCACTAGCATGGGAGACTGCACTGGCACATTTACACACAGGTCTGTGCTAGCAGCAGGTATACCTCCTTGTGAATCAATCAGTGCCCAGAATTTCATTGCACACATCTGCACTGGTACTGGAATGATATTGTGTGCATATAAAGCAGTGATTTTCAACCTTTTTTATCTCACGGCAAAAAACCATCAGTTTTTTTAAGGATATATATTTTATTATTTAACAAATGAATATTATGATTAAACAAAGTTCAATAATTACATTTTTAATCATTGTGTTATCTTTATGGTTGAATATTTGTATTGAAGACACAAGTTGGCAAAAGGGCAACAATACACTTCAAAGATAACAAAATTAGCCACAAATAGCATGCATTCAAAAACATGGAAGGCACCATTCAAAAAATATTTTGATTCTCATGTTATATGAGCTATACCCCAGCCCTATTTCCCCTCCATCCAGTGGTGTGCTGCGACCCACTGGCGCCGGCTCACAAGAGCTGTTAAGTTTTTAAGAATTTGGGGGAGTCAGTTGTTAAAGTAGGCCCCCCATGGCTACTTTAACAACCAGTTCCCAACATTTGGGGTTGGGCTCCCTCCTGAACTCCCTCTTACTTTGCTGACAGGGATGCTGAGCCCCGGCAGTCAAATAATAGACTGCCAGCACTCCCCGCAGCTCGTTTCCTGCTCTGAGTAGCATGCCAGAAACCAGCAGTGTGGATTGGCAGCAGAGCACTTGTGAGAAGTCCTGCCATGCTGCTCAGAGCCAGAAACAAGCAGAGGGGCGCGGCAGCAGTCTATTTATTTGGCTGGCAGGGATCGACATCCCTACCAGCTAAGATATGCCTAGCGTGCCCGCGGAGGGGGGGGGGGAGGAAGAGAAATTCATTGCCCCCCCCCCAAGTTGTTTTCCTATGTCTAGTATGTCCCCTTCAATTCTCTATATTCTCCCCATGTCCAGCATCTCCCTAACCACTCATTCCCGTTTTCAGCATCTTCCCTTCATCTTCCTAGGACCCCCTCCCCATGTCTGCAGCCCTCTCCATCCTTCTATTTCTCCCTGTCCTCTATATCCATCATTTCCCCCTCTATCTCCCTAGTCCTCCCACCCCATGTCATACATTTCCTCCCCTTCCACATGGGAGAATGGAGTGGTAATGAAAGTACTATCCCTTGTTCCTGCATTTTCCTTACCAACCACATCTATCCCCCTCCATGCTGCCGCCACCACCACTGCAGCATCTCCTACAGGCCAATGGCTATGGCAGCAATAAAATATGCAATAAACACATGCCTCCAGAGGTGCTTCTTGAAGGCCATGCTACCCCACCCCCTCTGACATGACAAGAGGACGTGGCACCGACAGGATCTTCAACTTCGAGGAATACCTCTGTTGAAGAAGCCTTTTTATTGTATTTTTAATAGCCAGGGGCCTACGGAGATGCTCTGGCTCTGGCATCAAAGAGGGACGGAGAGGGAAGTGGTTCCTGATGCTTCTAAAAGACAGGGTTGAAAGTTGAGGAATCAAACAACTGCAAAAAGAAAGAAAAAAAACCAAGCATCATAGAAGGGCTGGAAATTCATTAAATAGGTCCTGATGATATGCAACTGGGTAGTAAGTGTCCTAAGCAAACCTTCTGCCTTGCACCTCCCCCATTAACTTTTACGCCCCCGTCCCCCCCCCCCAACATTCATGATCATCCCAATGTCACCCATCTCAAAATAATCCAGGTTAATGGGCTATTTAAGAACTACCCAATCTCCCTGCTGGTAAATTTACAGTACCTCCTGTTATTTCTTTGATTTGATTTATTAAATTGATATTCTGTTTAGTATAACAAGGTTTTAAAGATGTTTACAATACAAAATATTAAGAAAAACATAACAACATCATACAATATAATAAAACAAAATAAACATTACAGCAGAACATCATTTAAAAAAACAAAAAAAATATTAACTACCAAAAGTACTCTCAAAAAGCCTTGTCTTTAAGGCTTTACAAAAACCAACATAACTAATGGCATAACTGATTTTGACTGGCAAAGAGAATTTGTGTCAGGTTGTGTGGTTGTCAGGACCTATTTTGCTTTGACTCCAGTTGATCATTGCTGCCTCCCAGAAGCTGCTGCCCTAGGCAGTTGCCTAATTCTGCCTAATGGCTGGGTCAGCCTTAGTTAAAGCACAATAAGTTCAAAAACTTACCACATTTTAGTAAAAGGGCCCCATAAACCCTGCAGTAATTTTCTTGTATTATAGTTTATTAACATTTGATATACGGCCCATGCTGACTCACAGAACTGAGCAAACAAAGAGCAGAAAAGAACACTGATTGAGATAAGAAAGATAGACCATTCAAACAGGAGCAAACAAACTAAAACCAGGGAGAGACAGGAGGAAAGGGAAAAGTGAAGGCAGGGAAAAGACAAAACAGGAGAAAGGTGACAATGAATCAAATACATTTCAGTGATCAATCTAATGAAAAAGACTGCTTAAAAAGATGTGTTTTAAAGTTTTATTGAACAACTTAAAAGGCAATTGTGCCCGGAGCAAAAGAGGAAGAGCATTCCAATAAAACGGAGCAGTAAAAAAGAAAGCACGATGACATGTATATTCAAACTGGGCAGTTTTAGGGTTGGGAAGGATTAGACAGTAGTCTAATCATATATTATTATTTTTTTTTATACCCCATGCTTTCCCACTCATAGCAGGCTCAATGTGGCTTAGGTGCTTATTTGTACCTGGGGCAATGGAGGGTTAAGTGACTTGCCTAGAGTCACAAGGAGCTGCCTGTGCCTGCAGTGGAAATTGAACCCAGTTCCCCATGACCAAAGTCCACCACTCTAACCACTAGGCCACTCCTCCACTCGTATATTTTTCAGTGCAGTTTGTTTTTAGAGGAGCAGTGTTTATTGAAGCTTTTGTTTGGCCATTACAAGTAATAAATTATTTTGGTTTTAAATAATAACATTTTAATAGGGGTATTTTTTAACATGATTTACAATAGTTAGTAATTCTATGAACCTTTCAGTACACTGACACTCCCTCCAAATCAAAAGCACAGACTGCATAAAACCACTAGAGGGCAGTCATTTCACATCAGCAGTGGGCATCCTGTAGGATGTGTTTGTTTACCGAGTATTACAGATATTCTTTGACATATGAATCCAGGTCAAGGGTCTGTTTGGGCTTTGAAGAGAAAATATCTGGGGACACTGTGGTTTTGCTAAATAGCAGCTCACCAAAAGAGATATTTAGGAAGCATTCCTGGCTTTAAAAAATGTTCAGATTGGCTCAAAAGAAGAAACCCAAGGTATATAGGAGGCAGCGCTGCCACAGATACTGCACTAATGCACTACATTCACACACACACACACATCTGAAGTTTAATTATCACATCGGCTTAGGAGGAATCTAAGAAAATACTCTTTCACAGAAAGGGTGATGGATGGGGGGAATAGCCTCCCAGTGGAGGTCGTGGAGATGAGGACTGTGTCGGAATTTAAGAAAGCGTGGGACAGGCATGTGGGATCCCTTAGGAAAGGAAGAGTTAGTGGTTACTGAGGGTGGGTAGACTGGATGGGCCACTTGGCCTTTATCTGCCGTCATGTTTCTATGTTTCTATCAAGCCCCTAAAGCAAATATATTTATTTCTGTCTATAGCAGGATTATTTCCAAAAAGGCTCTTGCTATAGCCCCCTTATGTTCTCTACATATGGAAACAAGCAGGATGAAGAGAAAAAAAACTAGGATTCAGTTTGTTATAATGAGTTTAAGTTAGTAGAGGGTATACTCATAGTGATATAGCCGAGAGTCAAATGTAAGTCTAGAACTGGACAGAATGGGTTCTATGTAAATAAATATTTATAGTACCATCAGAAAAAGAAAGGGCCAGATTTTCAGCTGGCATGCTCCAGAACACAAGAATAGCCATACTGGGTCAGACCAATGGTCCAGCTAGCCCAGTATTCTGCTTCCAACAGTGGCCAATTCAGGACACAAGTACCTGGCAGAATTCCAAAAAGTAGCAAGATTCGTGTTACTGATCCCAGGGACAAGCAATGGCTTTCCCCATGTCTATCTCAATAGCAGACTATGGACCTTTCCTCCAGGAACTGGTCCAAACCTTTTTTAAACCCAGATACACTAACAGCTGATATCACATCCTCTGGCAACGAGTTCCAGCGTTTAACTATTCATTGAGTGAAAAAATATTTCCTCCTGTTCGTTTTAAAAGTAGTACCATGTAACTTCCTAGAGTATCTCCTCGTCTTTGTACTTTCTGAAAGAGTAAAATCTCTATTTACGTTTACCCATTCTATACCACTCAGTATTTTTGTAGGCCTTTCCTTATTTGAGAAGAGTTCCATGCCCTTAGTCCTGAAGAGGTGCTGAGAGAGGACCTACTGAGGTGAAAAAAATTTCAATGGTGTCTCTTACCTGCTGGAAATTGCATTCAAACCTGGGAAAAGGTAAACTTGGGGTTGAATAAGTAATTTAATTGTCCTTTTTTTGTTAAATTACTCTACTTATTAAGCAAAATCAGTTTAGACAATAATGTAGAATTTTAAGTCTCTGTTAGGGTTTTATATAAATAGTGTTTTAGAATCTAGTTTAATATTTTAGGTTGTATTTTACATCTTGCCGGGTATTTGTGACCTGGATTGGCCACTGTTGGAAACAGGATGCTGGGCTCGATGGACCTTTGGTCTTTCCCAGTATGGCAATACTTATGTACTTATTTTCAGAGGATTGTGTTCTTAAGGAGCTGGCTAATCTAAAGGTGGACAAAGTGATGTGAGCCAGATGGCATACATCCGAGGGTACTGAAGGAACTTAGGGAAGTTTTAGCAGCCCCACTGGCTGACTAGAGAAATATTGAAAAGGTCAGCCAGCGGAGAATCGAGTCGGGAGTGATCCCAGAAGACTGCAGAAGAACAGATGTGGTTCCTCTCCACAAAAGCAGAAGTAAGAAAGAAGGAACTACAGGCCGGTAAGTCTGACTTCTGTGGTAAGTAAATGAATGAAAATGCTTTTAAAACAGAGAATAGTAGTGTTTGGAATCCTTTTGATTACAGAACCTGAAGCAACATGGTTTCACTAGAGGCAGGTCTTGTCAGACAAATCTGATTTCTTTGACTGGGTGGACCAGAGAGTTGGATCGAGAGAGAGTTGGATCGAGAGAGAGTTGGATCGAGAGAGTGGTGTATTTAGATTTTAGAAAATCATTTGATACGGTTCCACATAGGAGCCTTTTTAATAAGGCGCATAGGCGCCTATGCAGATCAAATCGGCACTACCACTCGGCTACCGCATGCCCTGGGTGGTAATTCCATTTTTTGCGCGCCCCCAAAACATGCGGTAGAAAATATTTTCTATTTTCTACCGCATGGTGCTTACCCATCAGTGATTGGCATTTGATGCACATTGAACGCTTACCACCCGGTTAGCACGTGAGACCTTACCACTAAGTCAATGGGTGGCAATAAGGTCTCAGGCTGAAAATGGGCACGCGCTGGTTTTAATTTTGCTGCATGTCCATTTTCCAGCACAAAAAAAATTGCCTTTCTTCCAGGTGCGCTGAGGAAATGGACCGGCGTGCATCCAAAACACGCGCCTACACCAGCGCTGGCCACTTTTCAGTGCACCTTAGTAAAAGGGCCTCTAAGGTGCACTGAAAAGTGGCCAGCGCTGGTGTAGGCGCGTGTTTTGGATGCACGCCGGTCCATTTCCTCAGCGCACCTGCAAGAAAGGCAATTTTTTTTGTGCTGGAAAATGGACATGCAGCAAAATTAAAACCAGCGCGTAGTGGTAGTGGTAAGTGGAGCTCATTCTGAGGAAAAGGATGTTACCAGTGGTGTGCCACAAGGTTTGGTTCTCCGGATGGTTCTTTTTAACATTTTTGTAAGCGATATTGCTGAAGGGCTGTCTCATAAGGTTTGTCTCTTTGCGGATGATACCAAAATCTGCAATAGGATAGACATCCCTGATGGTGTGAATAACATGAGGATGGACTTAGTGAAGCTAGAGGAATGGTCTGGAATTTGACAGCTTAGATTTAATGCTAAAAAATGCAGGATCATGTATTTGGGCTGCAAAAATCTGACTCAGTGGTACAGTTTATGGGGTGAAGAACTTTTGTGCTTGAAAGAAGAGCGAGACTTGGGTGTGATCGTATGTGATAATCTTAAGGTGGCCACACAGGTAGAAAAGACAACAGCAAAAGCTAGAAGGATGCTTGGCTGAAAAGAGAGAGGAATGACCAGCAGGAAAAAGGAGGTGATGATGTGCCTGTACAAGACTCTGGTGAGACCTCATTTAGAATACTGTGTACAATTCTAGAGACTGCACCTTCACAAAGGTAAACAGGATGGAGTCAGTCCAGAGGGCGGCTACTAAAATGGTCAGTTATCTTTGTCATAAAGCTTATGGGGACAGAGTTAAAGATCTTAATATGTATACTTTGGGAGAAAGGAGGGAGAGGAGAGATATGATAGACATTTAAATACCTATGCGGCATAAATACACAGGAGGTGAGTCTCTTTCAATTGAAAGGAAGCTCTGGAACAAGGGGGCATAGGATGAAGGTGAAAGGGGATAGACTCAGAAGTAACCTGAGGAAATACTTCTTTATGGAATGGAAGGTAAATTCATTGAACAGCCTCCCGGTGGATGTGGTGGAGATTTAAACAGTATTTGAATTCAAGAGAGCTTTGGACAAGTACATAGGATCTCTAAGGAAGTGATAGGGAGAGTAGATGACATGGATGGGCAGACTGGCCATATGGTCTTTATCTGACTATATTTTTCTGTTTCTCTGTTTCATTCTGGTCGCCCTTCTTTGAACTTTTTTCTAATTCTGCTACATCTTTTTTATGATACGGCGACCAGAATACTACGGAGAAATACAGGGGCATTATGATATTCTTTGTATTATTTTCTATCCCTTTCCTAATAATTCCTAGCACTTTGTTTGCTTTTTTTGGCTGCAACCACACACTGGGCAGAAGATTTCACCTAGATCCTTTTCTTAGGTACTGACTCCTAGTCTGGAACCTAGCATCAAATAGCTATGATTTAGACTTTTCTTCCCAATGTGCATCACTTCGCACTTGTCCACATTAAATCTCATCTGCCATTTGGATAGTCAGTCTTCCAACTTCCTAAGGTCTTCCTGCAAGTTTTCACAATCCACATGCATTTTAACAACTTTGAATAGTTTTGTGTCGTCTGTAATTTAATCAGCTCACTAGTCATGTCCATTTCCAGATCATCAATACATATGTTAAATAGCACTGGTCCCAGTACAGATCCCTGAGGCACTCCACTATTCACCCTGCTCCACTTAGAAAATTGGCCATTTAACCTTACCCTATGTTTTCTATCCAACAACCAATTCCTAATCCATAGCAGAACATTGCCTCCTATTCCATGGGTGTTTAATTTTCTCTCGAGTCTCTCATGAAGGATTTTGTCAAAGGCTTTCTGAAAATCTAGATACGTTACACCAAGTGGCTCACTTTTATCCACATGTTTGTTTATGCATTCAAAGAAATTAAGCAAATTGGTGAGGCAAGTCTTCCCTTGGCTGAATCCATGTTGACTCTGCCACATTAAACCATGTTTGTCTGTTGTTCAGTGATTTTATTCTTTATAATAGTTTCCACTGTTTTGCCCGGCACTGACATCAGGCTTACTGGTCTGTAATTTTCCGGATCCCCCTTGATCCCTGTTTAAATACAGGTATTACTAGGGCCAGTGTTAGACATTCTGAGGCACAGGTCAGAAATTTAGGAGGGGGCCCCCAATCCCCTCTCCTCCCTGCCCCCTCCCCCGATTTCCACACCCGCCATTACTAGCACATATAACATAACTTTAAATGACTTCTTCACTCATAAAACACAGATAGACCTTCACCAAATACAGAACAAGGGATCACAAATTAGAAATATGAACACCAAAACTGAACTGGGAATCTCAATAAGTTAATCTCAACAAGTACTGCAACACTGGCGAAATAAAAACAAAAATGTACCTCATTTGGTACTGAACACAATGAGTGACATAACCATGAGGGAGGGTATGGGCCCCCAACTTTGATCTTAGGGTCCCCAAAATTAATATCTCCCTTGCTGTAGTTGGTGGGGATCCCAAAGCCTCACCAGCTGATGACCACCTCCCAAGGTCCAGTGACCAGAGCTCTTCAGCCAGCAGCAGTATTTCAGACATGCATGGTGATGCAGGGCAGCAGTGGCAGCCCAGGGATACTGCCACCAGCTGCAGAGCTTAGAGATTTCTGGCTGCCGGACCAGAGGAGGAGATCTTCAGTTGGCAGAGCTTAGGGAATCCCACCAGCACAGGTATTTATATTTTGCATTTGGGCAGGAAGAAAATTTGGTGCCCACCTATTTTGGACTCAAGCCCCCCCCCCCCCCCTCCCAATCAGTCATTTATCTATGCCACTGAATACAATACAAAAATATCTATGAAGCACATATCCCAAAGCTAATATATTCCAGTTAAGAAATTAAAAATAAAACACTTTTTTTCAATCTTTGTTGTCTGGACATGTTGTTTTTCCATCAGCTTGGCCCCAGTTTCTCTTTTCTGCTTTCTTGTCTGTCTCCTGCTAATTCTCTTTCCAGTGTATGCTATTTTTCTTTTCTCTTCTTTCTTTTTCCATTTCCTCACTATGCCCGTCTCTAACATATTGATTTTTTTTCCCTTTCATCTCTTTCCTCTTTTTTTTTCTTTTCTGCCTCTGTCCACTCAAATTTCATCCTCTTTCTCACCCTTCTCCTTCCTTTTAATTTTTAAATACCTTTCAATTATCTATCTCCTCTCAGTCCATACCTCCCATTTCCTATCTCACTCCTTTTCCAGCCTCCTATTTCCTTCCAATTACTCCCCATTACCACAATTCTACCTCTCTGCTCACTATTTTCCTTTCACTAATCTTCTTGCCACCCCCTCCTTTTACCTCCTCCACATGGTTCCACCATTTCCAGAATCCCCTCTCCCTATCTCCATTCTTGTGGTACACCCAACTCTCATTGCCTGACATCTCCCTGTCCCTTTCCATCCACCCCCTAGCAACTTCCTAGCCCACCTCTCTTCCCTCTTGTCCCCCCCCCCCCCATCTCTCCTCTTCTCTATCCCCACCACCCATGGTTCAACATTACTCTCTTTTCTTTTCTGTTCTTCTTGCCTCCCCCTTGTTCAGCATCTCTTTCCTCCCCTCCATCCCATTATTCAGCATATCTCCCTCCCTTTCACCTCAAACCCAAGATTTCTCCCTCTCTTCCCTCCCTCCCTTCCAGCCCCAGGTCCAACATCTCTCTCTTTCTTCCAGACTGCCCTCCCATTCAGCATCTCTCTCTTACTCCCTACCACCCCCAAGTCCTACATCTCTCCCTTTTTCTTCCTAACAGCCCTTTAATTTTGCATCTTTCCCTCCCTCCCCACCACCCTTAGGTCCACCATCTCTCCCTTTCTCTTCCCTCCCTCCACCCCATTGTCCACGATCTTTCTCTCCCTCTCCTCTGTTTCTGGGTCCATCATTTCTTCCCCTTTACCTCCCCCCCCCCAACCCAGTCCAGCAGTTCCCTCTCTCTTTTAACCCCCTCCCCTGGTCTACTTTAAAAGCAGCTGATCCATGGGGCCCTGTATGCCAGTATGTCTTCCTCTTCTCTCCACCCCATCTGATATCACCCTCACCTTCCCAGACTACCTTTAAAATGAATTGTTCTTTGCATGGGGTCATCAGTTTAGCAGCAATTCTGATATGCTGACCGCAACCTCCTTGGTGCTTTCCCTCTGCCGCTGTCTGCCTAGGCAGAAACAGGAAGTTGCCTCAGAAGGAAAGCACTGAGGAATTGCTGTCACACCGATGACCCCCTGCGAAGAACAATGCATTTTAATGGTAGTCCTGGAAGTTTCCCAGCCAGCTCCTGGTCAATGCCATGTAGATAGGCTGCCTGCTCCACTGTGTTCATTGTGGAAGGCTATCAGCAATGAAGTTGGAATGCACACAGCTCTTCTCTATCTTAGTTGAAGCTAAGATGCTACCCAGTACTAGTTCTTAGTACGGCACATATTCTCAGTTCAGTTCCTTTATGAGTACTGGGGGCTTTAGCCCCTCAATAATATGCAGAGGGGCTATGTAATAAAAGTGAATTTTAAAGATTGTTTTTCAACTCTGTCTTGACTGACCAGTGCATTCGGGGGTCTGTATTGTTGATTAGAAGTTTAAAAATGATTGTTTAACTTTGATTGTGTGAAAATAAGTTGGAATGCAGAAGATAAGACATAGCTCTAATTAATTTGGTATGTGAAGAGGATGGTGCTTGTTTTCGGAGTTCAGCCTGGCCACCTGGACTTGGAAAACATGTGACCAGTTCCCACAGTATGGCTTGTTTACCTAAACAGAGAAGCATTCTGTAATTTTCCTTAGCTCTGAAGATGAGTTCTAAGCCTTATAAAAGGGGGGCTTGTTGCAGCAGAGTTTTGAGGCTCATCTGTGGGTAGACGTATCACACAGAGGACTTGTTCCTGGTCATAAGGAGACTTCAGGCTTTCGCTGCAATGGGCCTCCCAGCTGATGAGATAAGGGCCTGAAATTCCTGACCAGAGATGTTGTATGTATAATATGTATATATCTGTCTTATAGTTTTCTTTTAGTTAGATGATTTAATCATTGTATATATATATCTTAATCATTGTAGATTTTGGCACCTCTAATAAAGGTCTCATTTACCTAATATGAATCCAAAAGAACCCACGGTAATTATTGAGTTCTCTGTGTCAGTGAAGCAGGCTATAAATCCATAGCAGTACAGGCTAGTGAAATAAAACTCATCAGAGAAAGATGTCTGTCTCTCAGTCTAACAAGCTAACTGCCTGTGTAGCGCTTGTGTCTTAACTCTTTGAGTAGACTCCCCTCCTGTCAGTCAGTGTCCCTCATATAGCGCACATTGAGGGGCAAAATGGAAAGATCGTCCAAGTACGAATTAGGGCGTTCTTACGATAACGTCCAAAAATAGACCTGTATAATGGAAAAATAGTGTGGGCGTTTTTCGACAATCGATTATCCCTGTAAGAAAACAATCAAATGACGAGCGCATAAGCGTGACTAAATTGGGCGCCCTAACACGGTCGACTATTGCAGGTGCAAACGACCAAATCATGTGGTGTGTAAAATAATGTACATAGGTGTATCGCAAGTACAGTACATGTTGTTCAGGCCATCCAGGTACGGAAATATATGACGAACGCATATATGTGTCAACTACAGACATATCATGCTGCTCCACCCATACATTCATCATATGTGCCCATCTGAATGTGCGGATCTGCATGCACTGTACACCTACTGAACATGCAGTAAATGTATATTGTGTATATGTGAAAAGGGTCGGGTGGGGTGCGTCATACTCATCTATAGAAGCCACGTTTCACACTCCTGCAGGCATGTGCACGTCAAAGACGTCTATGCTTACGAGGGCGTCCACGTGCTGATAGGGGCCATATATGGAATGGTCATCCATATATGGAGCTGTGCGTGAAACGACGTCCCTCACGCAAGGTCGTCTATATAAGGCACTTCTTTTCCAACACGTGGAAAAATGGCACAACGAAGGGAACCTAACTTCGGGCAGGAGGAGAGCCTGATGCTGGTGCGGCTGTGTGTAAGGCACCGGCACAGGCTCTTCATTCAGCACCATCACCTGCCCCCCAGGCTGCAGGCCATGCGAGCCTGGTCCCGCATCCGGGAAAGGTTAGAGAGGTAAGGTTATGGCCCAACCCCCCTCCCCTCCTGTACCTACACATATAACAGCTCCGTCATCAATGTTACCAGCAGTAACTGGAGTGTCCATGCAAGGATCATGAGTAATATAGGAACATGCACAATCACCAATAATTTGTATGTTATTGAAATGACCACCATTCCCACATCCCTACAAGAATGTATTTCGTTAGGTTAGGTATGTGACTATGCTATTAGTGTTATGTGACAATTTCGTTAGTTATGTGAAGGCCACATTTTCCAACCCCTCTTTGGAGCCTCCGAATAGTGGAAGCATGAGACCAATGAAACCTATACCATACTTTATAACATGGTCATGATAACACATATAAAGTAGTTTAACAAGCATACATTATAATGTATACAAACGGTACTGTCTGGCCTCATGCCCACCTCTCTGGCATCATCTGCATAGGAACCAACTCGGTGGCTGCTGTGGGTGCTTCACCACCCCACCCCCAATATCAAATATGTATGGAGGGAGGGGTCATCTCCACTGGGGGTTCCACCCCCCAAAATGGAAAAAAGGTGGCTCCTATGATTCACTACCAATGGAGGTGCCCCCCCCCCAACACTGTAGACCCTCTCTCTCTGGTATGTGAATAGCAAATGAATGTGTGCAGAGGACAAAAAGGACCAACACCCCTGACCCCTGCTCTCCAAACTTATATCTTACAGACGCTTTGGAGTCCACCGGGACCTCGAGTCCCTGCGGAGGCGGTTCCGCAGGGTGAGGCGGGAGAGGCCCGACGTCATCCGGGCGGTGCGAAGGCACCTCAGGGCTCGCCGTAAGTATTCAAAAACAGGACACCTGTACAGATTACTACATACATTTCATGAATAAAGCAAATGTGTTGTACAATATCACTTCCCATGTGCCTAATAGCCACCTAGTAATACCAATCTGTCCCAGATCAAGGATGCAGGTTGCAGGGGTTCTCCCATGAGCGTGCTTGCAACGTCCGACCATCCCCCCGAGATGAATGAGATGATATGCCACACTTTACTATTCCCCTTACTGTGGTGGCTGATTAGTGTGTCCTGGTACAGTTGCCTGAGGCCCTACTTTTACTGCATGTTATGGCCTAACTCACATAAAAGAATTGTGCTCAACACCCTTCCCACTGCCCCCCCCCCCCCAATAACTCCTACAACAACTGCCCATCAACCCCTCGTTGCATCTCACAATGCAAACATGCTGGTCAGCAATGAATTTGGTATGGCAACATGTCCTGCGTGGTGTGTATCAGAGGAGGGTCCAGGGTTCTGTGTCATGTCATCTGATGCAGCTCATTCCCCATGGGCATAGGCTACGCCTTACCACACCCTGCCCCATCCCCTGCCTCACGCCACCCAGCTACTGCACTATGCAAGCCATGTTGTATGCACTGATCTCAATCACACTCCTTTTACATACACAGGGCTCCACCAGCAGGAAGCCGAGCGGGAAGATGAGGAGGGCCACCACCTCCAGGAGGAGGAGGAGGAGCAGGAGGAGCAGGAGGAGCAGGAGGAGGGGCACATGGAGGAGGAGGAGGAGCAGCAGCCAGGCCAGGAGGCGGGCCACCAGGGAGAAGAGGAGGAGGAGGAGGACTCGGAGGAGGGAGTCCTCATCATAGACATTCCTGAGGACCCCTCCCCACCTGCAGCTCCTTATGAGGGCTCTCCCTCCCCACCTGCAGCGCCATCGCCTGGCCCACCTCCATCCCCTGGGCCAGCTTCTGTGTCCCCTGGCCCACCTCCATCCCCTGGGCCAGCTTCTGTGTCCCCTGGCCCACCTCCATCCCCTGGGCCATCTTCCATGTCCCCTGGGCCACCTCCAGCCTTTGGCCCGGCTACGGTAGTGCGCCTCCTGCAGCAGCTGGTAGATGGCCAGCACCAACTTATAGTTGGCCAGCAGCAACTTCTAGTTGACCAGCAACAGCTGCTGCAGGAGGTGACAGCCCTACGGCAGGGCAATGAGCAGCTCCAGGGCCCACTAAGGGTACTGCTGGGGCTGCTCATTGCCCTGCTACAGAGGGCCTTACTAAGAGGGCGTGGCCGCCCTTAATTTAAATAGGGGGGGCCTGTTGGGGTTGTGTGTGGGGGGGGAGGGAGGGAAATGTTGGGGTTGTGTGTGTGGGTGGAGGGAGGGAATTGTTGGGGTTGTGTGTGTGGGGGGAGGGAGGGAATTGTTGGGGTTGTGTGTGGGGGGGGAGGGAGGGAAATGTTGGGGTTGTGTGTGTGGGTGGAGGGAGGGAATTGTTGGGGTTGTGTGTGTGGGGGGAGGGAGGGAATTGTTGGGGTTGTGTGTGTGGGGGGAGGGAAATGTTGGGGTTATTTTGTAGGGGTGGGGGGGGGAAATAAATGTTTGTTATAATATAACTATCAGGGTGTGTGTGTGTTTGTCTCCCTTGTGCATTACATATCACCAAATGGTGCTGTTGAGTTGAGAGGAAGGAGGCAGCAATATGCATAGCATTAAATGTGCTGTGTGAATGAGAAGGTGATGTATGTCTGAGAATGTTGGCCAGACAGAACGCCACCTGTTCATTCCAACCTGCATGGCTATATATGTGCAGGGGGGTTGGGCCGGGGAGGCTGGCTGGATATTTGTGTTCATGAATAAAAATGGCCAGCCAGCATCTCTCTCTCCCTTCCTCCCTCCCCTCCACCATACTGACCCACAATACAGAGTGCCATCAATAAGAGATGAATATTGTACCACGTGTGATCTGCCAGGTACACACTTCCACATAACTCCAGGTACCACATACACAGTGTTTGCTGTCTGATGGACACATATCTTTACCCACAAGCCACATTGGTGGGGTGGGGGGGGGGGCCCAAGAAGGACCTACAAACAGCTGGCTCATATTTTCACATTGAATACATCAGCTATGGTATATAATGCTGAGGAGCAAAAGGGAAACAATGGGAAACCCAATAGATGGATGGTTACTTCATCACAGTTGCAATGTAATACTTGTGTTAGGGAAGGGCACAAATAAAAATGGTGCTCATTATTTGCAGGTGTGATCACACTTTCTCCAGTAGTGAACCAAAGTGTGTTACATTCAAGTATTCTGGGTTTGTGTCCAACTTTGTCTCTGAAGTGACTTGCCTTAGGTGGGATTTGAACCAGCAACCTTATGATTATAAGGCTGGTGCTCTAACCACTAGGCCACAGCAGCCACCAGGCTTTATCCACCACCAGTTACTTTGGGTTGGTACCTGTACACACACCCCTTTCCCTCACCACCACGTCATAGGCCTCAGTGGCACTACCTGTAGCCACCTCGATCATTTTGTCCAGGCTACCGATTAAAAACAATGTAATGTGCATGTTCCCTACCCTACTACCTATGGAGCAATTTAGGAAGGTGTTGCATAAAGTGCTATACACATCCATTGCATTAATCATTCTCCCCTCCCCCGCCTATGGACCTTGAGAATGGGTGGCCACTTCATAAATGGGGACTGGGGTACACCACATAAACAAGGAAGATGGAAGCTACCGGGAACCAATACAGCACCTCCAACAGCTGGCCCACACCACTGAGGACCTGCCAACCCCACAGTACAGTGCACAGGAACCTGGTGAAAACAGAGCTACCTAACATCTGACTCCAGACTACATACATACAGTGAATGCACACTCCTTGACTATGAGCACAAAGAGAAGAGGTGGCAGACAAACGAGAGCTTACCATGAACGTCTGTTTCAAGACTGTGTAGTGCGCCTTTTATCTTCTGGAACATTAGCTGCACATCTCCCTGATTGAAATGACCCTTACCGAGGGGTGCTTGATTTGGGGTGAGTGTAGCAAATTCGTGGCCCCCACACACTGCCTGCTACAACCAGGCAGAGAGAATGGGAGAAAGGAAGGGAGCATCAGGCGATGTGGAAGAGAGGAAACGGAAGGCGTGGTGGCTGAGGGCCAACAATAATTTCCCCCCCCCCCCCTAAATACACAGGTGTACCCAAGCATGCTAAGTGAGGGTAAAACCCTGTAAATGATTATTACGAACAACCGGCAAGGTCTAAGTGCAGGAAATGGCAGGTAAAATGGCAATGAAGAAAGGGAAGGCAGGTGGAGACGCCCATACTTATCTACTCATAATCGAAACCATGTGTTCCTAATCGCTATCTGAGCTGGGCACGCTTAGGAATTATGTGTATAATTGAAAAAGTAGCGCCCAAATCAGAAACGCCTATTCCCCCGTCTCAATGGGCGTTCTTGGCGCCTATATAAACGCCCACTCCGTATTTTCGAAAACCCCATTGGTACAATGCCACCACGCATGCCGCCGACCCGGAAGGGTAATTTTCTCGAGGCAGAGGTGGAGCTCCTGGTACAAGAAATTGTACAGCGGCACCGGAGTCTGTTTGCTCCCACAGGGCAGAGGCTGGCAGCAACAGTAAAGCAGCGGGAATGGGAGGCAGTACGGGACAGCCTGAATGCTGTCTTCCATGCTGGGAGAGACGTGGAGGACTGCAAGAGGAAGTGGCGGAAGCTGAGGAGGGATGTTCGGAGGAAGGCAGGGGCCAATCCCCCAGGCAATGACACTGCCAACCTTACACCAATGGAGCTGATGGTGTACTCCCTCCTACCCCAGGAGGGCATCCACGGGATTGGCTCCATGGACACCTCGGGCCAGGCTGAGGACTCAGGTAGGTGTTTCATTATGCAGTTGGGGTATCTGTTGTGCTGCAGTACACTTGTGTTATAGAAGTTGGGGTCAGGGGGAGGGAGGTGAGGAGTGGGGGGCAGGAGGAGGGAGGTAGGTGGGGGTGGGGGGGGGGAGTATCTCTGGCTGTCTTTCTGTATATTAACAGGCCACCTTTATGATGCTGTTGTGACCTGGTAACCCCTACTCACTAGCTCTCTACCCTTACTCCCTATCCCTACCGTTGTCATTGGGTTTCCTCTTACTTGTCCTGTGTGCCCATATTTATAGAATTAATTGTAAGCTCTATTTGAGTAGTGGTAGTGGTCATGTGTGTTATAGGAGCAAGCAGACAGGGTGGGTGCTGTGTGTGTGTGTGAGCACCCCCAATATTGAGGAAAGATCATGTAGCTGTGCAGGGAGGAGTGTTGGTCACTGGGCTTAGCACCCCCAATACTACTTTCCAGTTGGCTCCTATGGGTGTGTGTAGGTTACTACTGTGGCAGAACTCTGGGGGCCGTCCTTCCCTACTACTCCCTCCTATTTTCCCATTACCAAACTGTGCCTAGTTCCTCCTGTGACCTCTGTGCTCTACTGAGTGTGGGCCACATGCATTCAACTGAAGGAGCCTGTAATGGGGGTCATAAAGCAGTTCTATGCAGTTTAGCAAGTCAGTAGTAACACAACACATGCTGCAATGTTGTTAAATTTAACAATTATACAACTAACAGCTTGTGCACAATGTTGTGAGTGGTGTCCTTCTCTTGGCTGCTCATCCACCACCTCTACCCAGCTGCCTGCGGGCCTCTCTCTTTCGTACCCGTGTCAATTCCATTCTTCCTCACCATCTCTTTGCTGGGTCATCAGGTTGGGGGACATACCAATGTATATGAATGCTGAAAGACAAAAGTGGGTTATTTGCACCAACACTATTCCTCACTCTTGTGCTATACAGGTGAAGACTCAGAGGAGGCTGGCCCTAGTGGCCTGCAAGGCCAACGCCCTACACCATCCGTCCAGCCTCAACCTCCACAGCCTGCAGCACCAGCAGTCCAGCCTCCACCACCTGCACCAGCTGTGCATCCTCCGCGTCCACCACCACCTGCACCAGCTGTCCAGCCTCTACCACCACCAGCTGTCCAGCCTCTGCCACCACCACCACCACCACCTGCACCAGCTGTCCAGCCTCTGCCACCACCACCACCACCTGCACCAGCAGAGGCCGCACCTCCAGCACCGGAGGACTTTGTTGAGGAGGAGGAGGGCCCAGCTCCCCGCCAGAGGCCATCCGGCCAAAGGAGGCAACTCCTGCGGCTGGCCACGGAGCTACTCCGCCACAACGTGCGCTTGGAGGAGTACCGCCAGCAGAAACTGGAGCTGCAGCGCCAAGCACTGGAGGCACAGCAGCGAGCACACCAGGAACTCCTCCAGGCGCACCGTGAAGGCCACCAGGAGGTGCTCCAGCAACTGAGACGGCTGGAGCAGAGCATCCAACACCTGCGCCCTCAGGGCACCGCGCCTACTCCAGCCCCCGTGCTGCTGGAGCAGCCCCTGCCATCAACATCTTCCTCCACTGACCACCAGCAACCACCAGCTAAGAGGTGGGCATTGCGCTCCTCAGCCTCCGCACCCACTCCTGCAGCACCCGTGCAATCTGCTCCCATTCTGGGTCCTGTGGCCAGACCACTAGAAGCAAGAAGGTGGCCCGATTTCCACGGTGCAGCCGAAGCCGCAGGCTGCCGTGGGGATAGGGAGGAGGACACTGAGAGCAGCAGCTCAGAAGAGACTTCCCATGCAGCACCAGCTGCAAAGGAAGGGCGTGGGAGGGGTAGGAGGGGACGGGGGAAGGGAAGGGGAAAATGATGGGACATGCTGTAGGGTGAGGGTTGGTGGGAGGGGGGTGGGTGTGGGAGGGGGGTGGTGGTGGTGGTGGTGACCAAACACATATGCACTGTATGTACAAAATAAATGTTCACTTACATTCACCTAAAACTTGTTTCAATGAGTCTTTGTCTTGCTCTTACGCCAAGCTGGTAGGCATTGAGCTCTGCTCTGTGGGCTGGGGGTGGAGGGGGCTCCTCTTCCAGCTCATCTGGGGCCTCTTCTGGTGGTGGCTGTGGCTCCTCTGGGAGAGGCTGTCCTCTGCGCTGGGCCAAATTGTGTAACATACAGCACGCCACAAAGATCTTGGCCACCTTTTCTGGACTGTAGAGCAGCTCTCCTCCAGACCGGTCCAGACAGCGGAAGCGGTTTTTTCAATAAACCAAAGGTGCGCTCAATGATCCCCCGGGTGCTGCGATGTTTCCTGTTGTAGGTTTCTTCTGGCCCTGGTTGTGGGTGGATCAGGGGGGTCATAAGCCATGTCCTCTGCGGGTAGCCTCGGTCACCTTTGCAGAAAAGCAGAATGAGATAGATGAGTATGTATCACTTGGAGCAGGTACAGGGGGGGCGGGGGGATTTGGATAGTGGGTTGTGGTGGAGGAAGCCAGGGCGGAGGGTTGGCCAGTGGAGGAGGTCTAGTATGGGTGGTACATGCATGTTGCACTTACCTAGTAGCCATCCACCAATGAACTCCCCTCGCTCGAACCTGCGGAAGATGCCCGAGTGCTGTAGGATGTAGGCATCGTGGCTGGAGCCGGGGTACCTGGCACACACGTCTAATATCTCCCCCTGGGCATCACATACAACTTGCATGTTCATAGAATGAAATGCCTTCCTATTTCTGTAGGTGGCTTCGTGTGCCCGGGGGGGTCTGAGGGCTACGTGTGTGCAGTCTATCACACCGATGACCGAGGGGAATCTAGTAACAGCATAGAAGGCGGCCATGTTGTTGTGCAGGGCCTGGGGGGTGGTGGGGAAAGTGATGTAGTGTGAGGTGTGAGTCATGAAGGCATCCAGGAACTGGGTGAGACAGTGTGAAATAGAAGCCTGGGTGAGGCCTGTGTTAGCAGCTAATACGGATTGAAAACTGCCAGTGGCCAGGACAGAGAGAGCGGACGTGATTTTGAGGTGGGCAGGGATGGGGTTATTCCTACGTGTCTGGGGCTGAAGGAGGGGTGTCAGCTGCTCGCACAGCTGACGAATAGTGGCCCTATCAAACCTGAACCTTGTTAGACACTGCTGGTCAGTGAGTTGTAGGAAGGTGGTGCGGGGCCTAAACACTCGGGGCCGTGAATACCTCCTGCGGTGGGTGGCCTCTTCGTGTAGCATGCATGCCACAAGTGCATTAAGTGCATCCATATCCCCACCACCAGTGCAAGTATTAGGACTAGTAGTCAAACAAACAGCAACACACACAGATCTGTCACTTCCAGCCACCACGCCCTCTGGCCACTCACTCGCCAAACAGTACAGGCACACAGAAACAAACGGAGGTCAGGGAATAGAGTATACACGTGGAAGAGTGAATGGGGAGGGATAGGGGGAGGGGAAGGGGGCGATGGAGCAAAGGAGTAGGAGTAAGGAACGGTGAAAGGGTAAGACACAAAAAGAGGCAGGGCACACAGACGACCGTCACAGGTACTCAACACGCTCGGCTTTCTCTCTGCAACCACCACTTCAGCTCTTCCACCAACAATATCGCCACTCTCCAACTACACACAAACGCTAATGGGTCTAAAGACGATTTCCCCCTTGCTCTGGTCGCTTTTATTTCGGGTCCATCATATTACGCCCATCTTCCCGCTCAACCAGAGCCATTTCGCTATTCGTTATATGTTGTACCCGTCCACGTCGTATCACCGCCCCTAACACGCCCCCGACACGCCTCTTATTTGGGCGTTTTTACGTCCACGTACGAGCGACACGGGCGCACTGAAACATTGCTTTCGATTATATGGATTTACTCGTTTTTGTGAGATTAACGTCCATCTCCCGATTTAGGTCGACTCTTGGGCATTTTTTTTGTTCGATTATAAGCAGGATTGTGTCATGCATGTAACAATTCTCTGATTAGATGAGCTGGGCAGACAAAGAAGTGTGCATGTGAACAGTGGATGGTAAATCCACTAGGATCACTGAGTTAACCAGAAGATAATTGTGATTAGCTGGACAAAGGAATGCCTTTGCAGATGATATAATGAGGCCCCTGGCCTTGGTGATGGTCCTTCTTATCAGAAATGGTACTGCTGGTGCCTTACAGGAGATGGTCCGCAAAGCTTATTGTATACCCGTGTCGGTGTAAATCACATTCTGTAGGTTTCACACAAGAGAGAGAAAACACAGATGTTCCTTGGAATGCTAGTCCAGTGCTGCTGGAAGTCTTGTTAAAACAAATCAACAATAAAATACTTCACTAATCATGTGTTCAGTCTACAAGCTGTTCTTGGGACTTCTGTCTTGGTGGGAAGGAAAAGCCTCAGATTCATCACAGACACCACATATATTTGATCTGTTTACCACCCATCATAGGCTAATAAACCTTTCACCTTCCAATTTTTATTATATATATATTAAATATTTTATTATTTTCATATACATAAAAGCTCTTAAACTGGTACTTAGCTTTTGACATTGGCCAGCATTTTGCAGTACTCCACTGCTGCCTAAGAGGGAAACAGACCTTTCTGCCATGCTGTGAAACAAAGAAAAGCAGCTTTCACAAAAATCTTACATGCTCAAAAGTCTCTGTAAATTCATATTTCAAACTTATTACTCTATGGTTCTCAAAAGACTCTCTGATCACAATTCAAAATGGTGGCTTGGACTTCACTGACCTCTAAGTCATTGGTGGACCAAATCAGGAGCTCTTCTACTTTTCAATAGGTTTAACCATAAGCCTATCACAGCTTGCATGCACCAATTATATTCACAGTAGCTGCACGATCAAATGTGGTAAACTTACCAAGCCTACAAAATGCTCTGTTAGTTTCTAAAAAAAAAATGTGTCAATTCTATCCTCAAGTTCAATCCATTGGTAAGTAATGCTTTTAACCTGAAAATCCAATGTTGCTCACAGCATAGCAATTGAAATCTTTGATCTCCAACCCTGACAGTTTCCACTCACCCAAGCACTTCAAATCTTCGAAACAATGATTCACCTTCATAAAGCATTCCGCCAACGGTGCTTCTTTGACATTTCTATGTAGTTCACTACGACGCTCTATCAGTCTCGTCTTAAGCTTCCACGATGTTTGACCTACATACAGTTTTTCACATGTGCATTTAGGGCCCTGTTCACTAAGCTGCACTAGTGTTTTTAGTGTGTAGTAAATGCTAGAGTCGCCTATATGTTTCTATATGGGTGACGTGGAGGGGCATAATCTAACGGGGCGCCCAAGTTTTCCTGAGGGCGTCCTCGCAGGATGTCCTCACAAAGGGGTGGGGAAACCCATATTATCGAAACAAGATGGGCGGCCACCTTTCATTTTAATAATACTGTCGGGGACGCCCAAATCTCAACATTTAGGTCGACCTTAGAGATGGTCGTCCCCGATTTTCGGCGATAATGGAAACCAAGGACGCCCATCTCAAAAACGACCAAATGCAAGCCATTTGATCATGGGATGAGCCAGCATTTGTAGTGCACTGGTCCCCCTCACATGCCAGGACACCAATCGAGCATCCTAGGGGGCACTGCAGTGGACTTCAGAAAAAGCTCCCAGATGCATAGCTCCCTTACCTTGTGTGCTGAGCCCCCCCAAAACCCACTCCCCACAACTGTACACCACTACCATAGCCCTTAGGAATGAAGGGGGGCACCTAGATGTGGGTACAGTGGGTTTTGGAAGGCTCACATTTACCACCACAAGTTTAACAGATAGGGGGGGTGGGCCTGGGTCTGCCTGCCTGAAGTGCACTGCAATACCCACTAAAACTGATCCAGGGACCTACATACTGCTGTCATGGAGCTGGGTATGATATTTGAAGCTGGCATAGAGGCTGGCAAAAAATATTTTTAACATTTATTTTTTAGGGTGGGGGGAGGTGATCCCCGATTCCCTCCAGTGGTCATCTGGTCAGTTCGGGCAACATTTTGTGGCTTGGTCGTAACAAAAAAAGGACCAAGTAAAGTCATCCAAGTGCTCGTCAGGGATGCCCTTTTTTTCAATTATGGGTCAAGGACGCCCATGTGTTAGGCATGTCCAAGTCCCCCTCCTTCGCTATGCCTCCGACACCCCCCCCCCCCCCCGGGAACTTTGGTCGTCCCCGTGATGGAAAGCAGTTGGGGATACCCAAAATTGTCTTTCAATTATGCCGATTTGGGCGACCCTGTGAGAAGGATGCCCATCTTCCAATTTGTGTCGAAAGATGAGTGTCCTTCTCTTTCGAAAATAAGCCTGTTGGTCTGTCCCAGTATGGCAATACTTATGTACTTCAATATGAAATCTAAATCAGATTTAAATGTCCAGTAGTGAACATGGCCATTTTCAAACCAGAACAACGTCCAACTTTTGTTTTGAAAATAGCTATTTGCTAGACATTTTGTGCTCAGTGTGTCTATCTTTTAGGATCAATTTAAAAAATCCAAGGGAAGAACACACAAAAACAAACCATTGGGATCTATGGGGGGGCTGCATTCTTAGTAGACTAACCACACAGACATCCCAACAGAACAGTGGGCCACCCTAGAGGACACTGCAGTGGACTTCACATAAAAGGTCTCAGGTACACATCTTACCATTACCCCCTTATGTTATATGGTGAGCCCTCCAAAAACCTACTGTACCCAACTGTACACCATTACAATAGCTCATATGCCTGCAGGTGTCACTTATACATAGGTGCAGTAGGTTTTCAGTGGGTTTTGGAGGGCTTACACTTTCTACCATTAGTACACTTGTGGTAGAAAGTGTACGTTCTCCAAAACCCACCAAAAACCTACTGTACCTGCATATAGGTGACATCTGCAGGCATATGTTTTTCCCTTGGATTTTTTAAAGTGGTATTAAAAGAGAGACGCACTGAGCACAAAAACGTCTAGCAAATGGCCATTTTCAAAACAAAAGTTGGACGTTGTTTGGTTTGAAAATGGCCATACTACTGGACGTTTAAATCTGATTTAGATTTCATATTGAAAATGCCGTTCTGTATGTCTTAAAATGTTTGATACTAGTTAGAATGGGATATGGACCTGGGTCTCCTTCTCAACAGTGCACTACACCAACCACTAGGCTACTCCAGGGACCTGCTTGCTGCTCTATATAGAAATGACGGCTAGGAAAGCGAATAGAATGTTAGGTATTATTAGGAAAGGTATGGAAAACAGGTGTGAGGATGTTATAATGCCGTTGTATCGCTCCATGGTGCGACCGCACCTTGAGTATTGTGTTCAATTCTGGTCGCCGCATCTCAAGAAAGATATAGTAGAATTGGAAAAGGTGCAGAGAAGGGCAACTAAAATGATAGCGGGGATGGGACGACTTCCCTATGAAGAAAGATTAAGGAAGTTAGGGCTATTCAGCTTAGAGAAGAGACGGCTGAGGGGAGACATGATAGAAGTATATAAAATAATGAGTGGAGTGGAACAGGTGGATGTGAAGCGTCTGTTCACGCTTTCCAAAAATACTAGGACTAGGGGGCATGCGATGAAACTACAGTGTAGTAAATTTAAAACAAATCGGAGAAAAGTTTTCTTCACCCAATGTATAATTAAACTCTGGAATTCGTTGCCGGAGAAAGTGGTGAAGGCGGTTAGCTTAGCAGAGTTTAAAAAGGGGTTGGACGGTTTCCTAAAGGACAAGTCCATAAACCGCTACTAAATGGACTTGGGGAAAATCCACAATTCCAGGAACAACATGTATAGAATTTTGTACGTTTGGGAAGCTTGCCAGGTGCCCTTGGCCTGGATTGGCCGCTGTGGTGGACAGGATGCTGGGCTCGATGGACCCTTGGTCTTTTCCCAGTATGGCATTACTTATGTACTTATGTGTTAAGTATATTTAGTAGGATACAAGTCTTCTGATCCTTAGAAATGGTAGTAGCTCAGATAAAAGGAAGCCAAATTAAACTTGGAACTTTAAACATTATGCAAGGTTCTGGATTGCTCCATAATGTGGTATTCAATTTTTTTGGAAGGATCACTGTTTTAGGCTGTTCCTAATCACTAAATACTATTTCTATCATGGCTCACGCCACTGTCTATTACTGAATTATCCTTTCTATGTGAAAGTAGGCAAAGAAATTCTCTTTATTGCCAAATTCTTCTAATTGAAAAGTTGCTCCTACTTTGAAATTTGAGTAAAAACAGAAAGAGAGAGACAGAGAGAAAAACCTGTGAAGAATTACTTTAGAATACAGAATACTAATGTAAGAATGTTAGGTGAACAATTTGTAGGTTTCTTCGTTGTGGTGGGTTTGGATTCTTATACCTCTGATCATCCACCTACTGCTCAATTGGCCTGGCAGCTGGACATCATTTTGCAAACTTGTTCAGATATTATAGGCTAACAATGGCATTATTGTTCTGAAAGTATATGCCTACTGACAAGGAAAGATAAGAGCCTGCACAAGTAAATACAGGAACAGAACAGAATAGATAAAAGAGGGCGAAGAAGGCTTTGAGGAGCTAGGATGTGAGAAAGTAACAAACAGCAGCTAATCTAATCCCCATGAAGCGGGGGGGGGGGGGGGGGGGGGGGGGGGGGGGGGGGGGGGGGGGGGGGGGGGGGGGGGGGGGGGGGAGAGAGAATGAATGGCTGATATAGGGTAATGTGAAAGGGCCTTGAATTCCAGAAGGAAAAGATAGAATCACACAGTCTGCTGGTGTCCTGGGAAAGGTATTAGTACTACTGCCTGTTTGCTTCTCTCTTTCTCTCTCTCTCTCTGCATGTGTCTTTGCCTATAATTGAAAAGTGTTTGGTACTGTATTTCATAACAGCATTTAAAACTGGTAAGTAGACTGTCCAAATGTTTTGTAGATTCTCATATGGCAAAATTGGCATTTGATTTAATATCTGGCAGATTTGTCAGGTTTGCTTATTATTATTATTATTTCAGATTAGCATTAGTGCTCAGGCAGGCAATGACATGTAGAGGGACGTCCTGCTTATAACATCCAAAAAAAACCACCATCCATCTCATAGCCACTTTCGAACAGGAAAAACGTCAGGGTTTCCTGTTCTAAAATACATAAGAATGTCCAAAATGAAAAGCCATTTTCCAAATTAAATTGCCCAAATTAAATTGCAAAAAAAAAAAAAAAAATAGGGACAAAGACATCTGTCTAGCAGCATTTGTAGAAAAATGGCCACACAGATGTCCCTGCAGATTAGAGGGACAGCCTAGTGGACAGTGCAATGGACTTTAATCTAGGGGACCCCAGTGGTGTATTTATGTGGGGCCACGGGGGCCTGAGCACCCAAATTTTCCTGTGGGTCCCCAACCTCCACCAGCTGAAGTATTGTCCAGTGCTAGTCTCCGGCGCCACCGCATTGCCTGCCCTGCTCTGTCTCAGTCTTCCCTCACGTCCGGCATGCTCCTTTTAGTGAAACTGAGCATGCTCAATTCAAGGAGGTTTAATAAACAGGAGTGGAAGTGAGCCTATCTAGTTCACTGTAAACAAGGAAGCCAATTAGGACAGTCTAAGTTTCCCCTTCCCAGGACGTCGTTATCCCCGTTCACCTCAACACAAAAGCAAACCTATGAGCTGCTGCATCCACATTGTCGTTTTTTTTATTGTTGGTCCATCGGTAACAAGTCTAAAGCTGCTTCAATTGGACAGGCAGTGCCTTCAAAGGTGGAGGACAAAAGTTTTTTGTTTTGTTTTTTTACTTATTGGACAGCTTTTTAATTTATTTGAAAGCTTCTCATATGTAGATATAAATATCATGAAATAACAATTGAATATCACTAAAATAGCTTTAAAATTATTATAGCTGGTAGAAACAGCAATTTTAAACTCTGTATTTTCTGCTCATTTTTCTACACTAAAAACTAAATAAATACACTGTATACAATACAGATGGCCAAATTTCAGTGATGATATCCTGTTTCCTGATGGGTTCATCTTAAATGTTGTTATAATCTGCCTTGGGTAGCCTGGAGTTATAAAGATGATGGAATTTATTGAAATTAAATGGAAGTAGAATTAAACTCTCCTTTCATTGGAGCACAAATGGATTATTCTGTTGTTTGAGCATGTTTCAGGGACAAGTGGTTTATAAGTCAAAATAAAAAAAATATTTTCTGTCAAACAGATCTCTCATTTGTTGAAACATAACTAAATGGACTATAAGACCCTGATATAGTCCATTGGTGTTCTTATATTTTGTTCTTGTGATGGCTTATACTGTGCCAAAACTGGAAATACCGTGAGACAGAATAATAGAATTCAGTAACATCCAAAACTTGTTTTTTATGTTTTAATCATTTTTATTCAAAGCAAAACATGTTGGTTGATAAGCTTCATACAGAACAAGAAAAAAAACAGTAAATCATCCAACATGGCACAATAAAAACTTTTACAGAGAATATACCCCAAGAACCCTTCCCCTCCCATTCTCTCCTCCCTCCCTATAAGCCCACCTGACTGTTTCCACCCGCCAAAATAACACAACAGATGAACAGATCAGTAGGACTCAAAGCATTTCATAACAAGTACTGCCTCCATTGTATGTAAATCTCTCTCATGAATATTCATTGTCAATATCCTGACAAACCTGACTGCCTTGGGTAACTCCAGGACCAGGTTATCCTAACTACCATAAGAGGCAGACACGGTCGTATAATTAACATTGTAATTTTATTTGTATTTGGGTAAATACTGAGAAAATGCTATTAAAAATTATATTACAAAGCATGAAGTTGACTTGATTAACGTCTGCTGTATATCAACCAGTAGTAAATAATAGTAATAAACAATATTAAGTGCATTTTTATAACATATGACTGCATTCTTCAAAACAAAAGGAGCAACTTCCCACAAACCATCTTTCTCTTTTGATCTAGACACAGGAAAAAAAAAAGCTTTCAAATGCTCCCTGGTTTCAACCTAATACATGTTAACTGTGGGATATGAATGTCATAAATAAATAGAAACTCTGAATGTTGAGCACCTGATTCTCATAACATAACATAGGTACATAAGTATTGCCATACTGGGACAGACCAAAGGTCCATCAAGCCCCGCATCCTATTTCCAACAGTGGCCAATCCAGGTCACAAATACCTGGTAAGATCCCAAAAAAGTACAAAACGTTTTATGCTGCTTATGATGTCTGTTTTAGTGGCCAATTGCCAGGAGAAAAAAATCTCTGCACGAATATAACACGTGCTAGGGTGACCCTGTAACCAGCCCCTCCAACTCACCACTGATTAAGTTTTATAACAAATTATTACTCTACCTATGAAAAGTTATTCTGTTATTATACTTCCTCTGGATACATCCATATGCTGCACAAGCTGACATGTTTGAAAATATAAGTGAAACTGAATAAAAAATTCTACCAACAATAAAGAACAACAAGGTGGATGCAGCAGCTCATAGGTTTGCTTGTTTTGTTTTGAGTGAACGGGGATGACAGCTGTGCTGGGAAGGGGAAACTTAGACTGACCTAATTGGTTTCACCAATCTGGCATCACTTCATCTCCTGTCTATTAAACCTCCTTGAGAGGAAGACAGAGCAGGGCAGGCAACGTGGCGGTGCCGGAGACCAGAGCTGGTCAAAGCTTCAGCTGGCAAGGGTTGGGGACCCCCAACAGCCAAGGTATTTGCTGCAACAGTGGGTGGGGAGTGACAGGGCGGTAAGGAGGGGGGCGACGAGGTGGCAGGGGCAGCGGGGGGCAGCAGACCAAAATGTGCCCCCCACCTCGGGCTCTGGCCCCCTCCCACCGTGAAGCCTGGCTACACCCCTGGGGGACCCAGGTTCATATTCTACTGCAACTCTGTTATTTTAAATGGTGAGCCCTTGAGAGACAGAGAAATACCTGGGTCCCCTGGTTTACAGTCCAACCAGTCCAATGTACTGACCACTAGGCTACCCTTCAGACTTACTTGCTGCTGTGTTCAGAATGCCCTGATGTTGTAACCCTTTCTGATGTCACTTTCAGAGGTGAGGGAGGGGGACAATAACCATTGTCCCTTCAGCGGTCAACTACTCAATCAGGGCACCACCTTTTTATACCCTGGACATGATTGAAAACAGGTCTAACTTAGGACGCCCTTCTTTTTTGACTTGGATGTTTCTTCACGTTTGATTATGGCACCCTTGCTGTGCCTTCTTCCATGTTTGTTACGTATTGTTTATTTTTTAAAATTTTTTGTTACATTTGTACCCCGCGCTTTCCCACTCATGGCAGGCTCAATGCGGCTTACATGGGGCAATGGAGGGTGATGTGACTTGCCCAGAGTCACAAGGAGCTGCCTGTGCCTGAAGTGGGAATTGAACTCAGTTCCTCAGGACCAAAGTCCACCACCCTAACCACTAGGCCACTCCTCCACTCCATTTATATTCCACCTTTCTTAAGTTACAAAATAGCATTCATAAAAGCACATGACTCTTTACTTGAGAGAACATGTAAATATGTCAATGGTTTTTTGTCTCCTTTGGTCCCATGTATTACCTCATACATTAAGGACACTCTAACTAAGATTGATTAATTGTCTTCTTCACATATTTCAGGTACCTTAGTAACCTTAGATGTTCAAATGCTATACACAGCGATTCCCGAGCATGAAGCAATTGCAATATTGGAAGACGTTTTGGAATCAAGTCCTAGACCAGTTACGGTCCCCACCAATTTTCTTCTTCAATTATTACAACTGGCACTATTTAATAACTACTTTATCTTTGATGGTGAATTATATGCTCAACTGTCAGGAATAGCTATGGGAGCGGCATTTGCCCCGGCAGTGGCAAATCACTTCATGTCTAATTTTTAAAATTTTGTTTGTAAATTACCGCTATTTCAATATGTGGTATGTTGGTGGCGGTTTATTGATGATATTTTTGTCATTTGGAGATCTGATGAACATCAATTAAACCAATTTGTTACTGATTTAAATTCATGTCATCCCACTATTAAATTTCAACATAGTGCCCACACACATGAAATTAGCTTTTTGGATGTGAAGGTCATTAATAATAATGGAAAATTTGAAACTGATTTATTTACTAAAACCACTGACTGCAATACCTTGCTATTATATGACAGTATGCATCCGATCCACATTCGAAACAACTTGCCATTTGCACAATTTTTACGTTATAGATGTATCTGTGATTCGTCACAAAAATATAAATGTGCTGCTAGCCAGTTAAAAGAAAAATTGGGTGATAGGGTAACAAAATCATTAAACACGCTTACAAGAGGGCGTTGTTTAACCACCGTGAGTTTTTGTTAGAATCTAAAAAACTTAAGTCTCAGAATCAGAACATTCCATGTATTATGCAATATACATCACTGTCTCCTAAAATTGCTAAGATTATTTACAAACACTGGAATATCTTAACAACACATAGAATCTTTGTCGAACAGAAATGTATGATGTCCTATTCCAGAAGGGTTAACCTATCAGATATATTATGCCATTCTGACATCTGGACAAAGAAGGAACTTAATATATTGGGACACACGAAATGTGGGAAGTGTATTATGTGTAATATCATGGACGATACAAATAAATTCTGGGATGACATTAATAATAAATGGATATACATGAAATGCACAACCAACTGTACTTCCAAGGCAGTGATATATATGATTACTTGTCCTTGTGGTCTTAGATAGATCGAACAAACTAAACGCATGCTTAAAACGCGTTTAATAGAACATAAATTTAACCTTGCCAAGATGAATATCTTATCCTCTTCTCCCCCTCCCCCCCAATCCCTTAAGTATCGCCATACTGTTTGCAACAGTAGCCAATCCAGATCACAAGTACCTGGCAAGATCCAGAACAGTAAAAACCAAGTATTATGCTGCTTATCCTAGAAATAGGAATCAAATATCTCCCAGTGGTTATCTACTCCTATCCATGAGAAACAAGGACTCTTGAATTTACTAGTTTCAATTCCAGAGTGGAAAAAATTAGGGCCATCACAGACATAAAAACTCAAGCATGCAGCACCAACACTGCTTACTGCTCTCCTATAATCGTCATTGGTCCTTAAACTGGGAGATATTTGATTCCTGTAGGAGCTTCCCTGCATTGAAGACAATGCAGTTCCTGAACAGTTAGCTAAACCCAGCCAAACATCCAAAGAAGACTCACTTTGCTTGATTACTTGTTTTCCCACTACATAAGTACAGCCATACTGGGAAAGACCGAAGATGTGTCAAGCCCAGTATCCTGTTTCCAGTAGTGGCCAATCCAGGTCACAAGTACCTGGCAAGATCCCAGAACAGTACAATACATTTTATGCTGTTTATCCTAGAAATGAGCAGTGGATTAACCCAAGTTCATCTTAATAATGGCTTATGGACTTTTCTTTTAGGAAAATATAAAACCTTTTTTAAACCCTGCTAAGCTAACTGCTTTTACCACAATCTCTGGCAATGGATTCCAGAGTTTAATTAAACGTTGCGTGAAGGAATGTTTTCTTTGGTTTGTTAAATTTCCTCAGGAAATTGGATACCTGCCCCAGTTACCTAATAAAATCCGCCCCCACCACTTCATAGCAGACCTCACATCCCACTTAAACTACATGCTTCAACAAGGTCTCTTCCCTAAGGAAAAAGGCAACATCCTACTCACCCCTATCCCAAAAGATACCAAGAAAAAAGACAAATGACATCACCAACTACCACACAGTAGCATCTATCCCACCGGTAGTCAAATTAATGGAAAGCATGGTAACCAAACAACTTAATGTCTACATAAACAAATTCACAATACTACATGAGTCACAATCAGGATGTTGCCCCCTACATAGCACCAAAACAGTATTAATTACTCTCTTAACTAAATTCAAGCAGGAAATAGCAACAGGTAAAAGCATACTTCTCCTCCAATTCGACATGTCTAGTGCGTTCGACATGGTCAACCATAAAATACTACTAAGACTCCTAGATTACTTCGGGATTGGTGGAAACACACTTAAATGGATCAAGGGTTTCCTAACCACTAGAACATGTCAAGTGAAATCAAGCTCAACCATATCATCACCATGGAAAGCAGACTGCGGAGTACCACAAGGATCACCATTATCACTGATCCTTTTCAAACTTATGTTGACCACGCTAGCCAAGTCCTTATCCAACCAAGGCCTTAACCCATTCATCTACACGGACGATGTCATAATATACATCCCTTACAAACACGATCTGGCAGAAATCACCAATGAAATCAAGCTCAGCTTGAACATCATGGACTCGTGGGCAAATGCATTCCAACTAAAACTCAACACAGAAAAAACACACTGTCTCACCATCTCATCCCAATACAACACGTATAAACCCACAAACATAAACACCCCAGGATACACCCTTCCTATCTCAGACAGCCTGAAAATTCTCGGTGTTACAATTGACCGGAACCTCTCACTAGAGAACCAAGCAAAATCCACAATAAAGAAAATGTTTCACTCAATGTGGAAACTCAAACGCGTGAAACCATTCTTCCCGAGGGAAATATTCTGCAACTTGATACAATCAATGGTACTAAGCCACGCAGACTACTGCAATGGAATTTATGCGGGCTGCAAAAAACAAATCATAAAGAAACTTCAGACCGCTCAAAACACAGCAGCCAGGCTTATATTTGGAAAAATGCAGTTTGAAAGCGCCAAACCCCTCCGAGAAAAACTGCACTGGCTCCCAATCAAAGAACGTATTGCTTTCAAAATCTGCACCATGGTTCACAAAATTATTTACATTACAGCGAAGCCCCAGGATACATGACAGACCTCATAGACCTGCCAACTAGAAACACAATAGGATCAGCTCGAACATACCTAAATCTTCACTACCCAAGCTGCAAAGGAATCAAATACAAATCAACTTATGCAGCCAGCTTTTCCTATTTAAGCGCACAACTATGGAACGCACTGCCAAAAGTTGTAAAAACAATGTATGACCACCTAAATTTCCGGAAATCACTAAAATCAAATCTATTCAAAAAGGCATTCCCCACCGACCCAACATAAAAGCTTGAATATCTGCAACACAATGAAACCAAAGCTCGTAATGGACATAACTTAACTCTTCCTCTCTAAGATCCCCTAATGTATCTGTCACACATGAAACTTATTCTACCACAACATCACCTTGTATTTGTTCATACCGGAATTGGCGAACGCCAATACAGTACTATGTAAGCCACATTGAGCATGTAAATAGGTGGGAAAATGTGGAATACAAATGTAACAAATAAATAAATAAACATTGTATTCAAAAAGAAAAATTACACATGCCTCTAGTAAGGCATTTTGTTATTAATAATCATACATTTGATCAACTTTGTTGTATTGTGATCGGACAAGTAACAGACAATGATAAAAGGGGTGATGTTTCAAGGGTTTTACATCAAAAAGAACAAAGATGGACATATCATTTACATACGGTAGGGCCTCAATGGCCCTATGGCATGGGAAGTGTTTTGCTGATGCACTGTGATAGAAGGAAATGACGTCTCATTATCGATTTATCTGACATATGAGGATTCTCCGGGAAATGACGTCAGAATAATGAGTGAGTCAACCGCAAGAGCATCCTTATAATCAGTCGCCATTTTGACACAAATTGTATACAGCAAGGAAGATGAGTGTTATGCATACCCTCTCCTGATGAAGTAGTGAAACAGAGGGAATTCACTGACTGTCGAGAGAAATTGGTTATGACTATACTACATGGGACAATGAGAAAATGTTTTGTTTTGATGTCGGGAGAAGTTACTGAGTTTTTGATACAATCATTTTCCCTTTTTTGATGATTCACCTTTTTGGAGTGGCCTGTGAAAAGTGTGCATTGCTCTTTTCTTTGGATGAAGCTAAATACTTCTTCTTTTTTTTGTGGTAAATTTTTTCTAAACATCAAAGTATATCTTTTTAGATATAATTGTTTCTGTTAGGATAGCTCTGACCATATATAATTACTCTTCTGCTAGCACAATTAAGTTGCTTACTAGCACACTATAGATATTGCTTGGACATTTGAATTAAGAATTTGTCACGAGTATATCCTCCCTTGTTTTACTGCAGATTGCTTTTTTCTCTATATATATTGAGTTTTTGCTCTCTGCAGGTTTTTTCGGAGGTGGTGGTAGGCCTATGATGATAGCCTTTATAGGTGTGTCCACAGAGTTGGTATCCTAGGCTTATGAGGCCTAATTTGATACATATAACAAGTGACTTTTATTATATGCACAAGCAATAACATTTTTTGGAGCAAACATATACAACAATTCATAAAAGCAAACATTCAATCATACAATAACATAATACAACACACCACAAACAATACTAAAACATAAAATTGCAATATAATAAACATAAGATAACACTTACAACATCTTGACTAATGGCATAAATCCATACTGTTCTCATCATCACTCATAATGCTTCATGGAACTGATATTATTAGTACAACTAAAATTACAATTACTCAATTCATACTGATAAAGTAAATGAAAAAGTTACATTGCCTGGTCTCTTCAAAGTGGCTCTTTCTAATAGCTGGAATTGTTAAACGCATAGCACTCTCAGACTGCAAAGATCTGCTTGGTTTGTACATTTTCAAAACAATGGTCAGATAATGTGGAGCATTGTAGCTCAGGGCTTTATGTATCAGAAGCAAGATCTTAAAAATAATTTTCTTCAGTACTGGAAGGAGTCAGTGTAGCTTGCCTATTATCAGAGTAATATGCTGGAAACAAGAAGTCCCTGTAATAAAATGTGCATCTGCATTCTGAATGATTTGCAATGATTCTATACCAGAAGCAAGGACCCCAGATACAAAGTTTATCTGCTTTATCAAAGTTACAATAGACTAACTTTGATAAAGCAGTGCATTGAAGCAGTGTTCTAAAGTTCTCTATCAGGATCCATAGGCTTCAACTTATTCAATAAACAAAGAAAGAAGGCTTCACTACCGTACAAATTGGGGGGTTGAAAGTTAATTGTGCATCAAGAATAACCCCTAGACTCCAAACTTCTTCCACTAGAGTAACCACTTGATCCCATATTCTGATATGAGCAAGAAAGTCAAGCAACAAGGCCCCACCTACTACCATCACTTGAGTTTATTTTGAATACTTAACTCCAGCTTCTTCTTTTTTTAACGCACGGAGCTATACTAGCCATGTAATGGCACAATCATTCAAGTGCAACTCCAAGGGAGGAATCAAATGATTAGAAAACCTGGATTTCATTCATACAGATTTTGTAACGTACATTCAGCAATTTCAATTTTGAACAAGAGGATAAGAAGTAGATGTTAAATTATACTGCTGATAATGCTGACTCCTGGGGTACCCCTGCAGTAAGCCCTTTTGGACTGGAGAATCCATTACCAATATGCACCTTCTGAGATGTTTTTATCAAAAACCACTCAAGGACCTGACCTGATATCCTGAAGGATAACATGATCAATAGTATCAAAGCAACAGAGATGTCTAACTTTACCAAAAAATAGTTGTTGCATTGATCAAGCCTTGCCCTGAGAGAGGACATCCATGGTAGAAATTAGCAGTGAATCGGTACTATGTGCTTTCTGAAGCCCATATTGAAAGGATCCAGGATATCAGCTGGTTTTTTTCTAATAATTTCACAAAGTTTGAACAAGACAGCTATTTCTATTATTATGACAAGATCCAGTAAGGCTAAAGCTAGTCGATAATTTGCAGTAACTTGGAGATCTACAGTATTCTTTTTCAAAAGAGGTCACATAGTAGCTACCTTTATAGAATCAGGTAGTTTTCCTAACTGTGAAGATACATTAGTAATTGCAGCCAAAGCTGGTCCCAACACTGAGCTGACTGGGCAAAAAAAAACAGAAGGTGTGCATAAGTCTTGGGAAGCCAAAGTGGGGTAATGTTAGCTTAGAATGCAGGAATTACCACACATTGTCAAGGCACCTGGTTAACTGTTAGCACACATGATAGACAGCTAATGCAGCTTAATGAACTGACCCCTTACTGTGATTTTCACTAAAGGTTTTACACCTTTAAATGATTCATGAATATTGCCTTACAATGCTGTAAGTAGTTTGGATCACTGAATGCTTTGATCACCAAATTTTAAAGTACACTGCTAGACATGTGGAGAGGGGCATTTTCAAAAGGACGTCCAAGTCAGAATAGACAAGCTCATAACATCCAACACCGACATTCATCTCACTTGCATTTTCCAACAGGAAATGCATCAGGTTGTGCTGTTTGTGCAATGTATCTCAAGTTCTGTTTTGTTGGATAATAAAGACTTCTTACAAATAAAAATTAAAAAAAAGTTAAAATAGGAGTGAACCTAGATCCCTAGGTTTACAGTCCACTGCACTAACTGATAGGCTACTGTTCAAATCTGCATGATGTCCCAGTAGTGTAGAAGGTGGGGACAGAGGGGCCATCTTAGCAGCAGCACAGCAGCGATGTGGTTGGTGGGGATCCCCAAGCTCTGCCCGCTGAAGGCTCCCGGCATCTCTCCTCCCCCACCCCCAGTACCTTTTAAATCCTCCTATTCTTTGCCCACAGTAAGCAGGGACTCCTACCTGCTGTTCACACTGTCCTGAGTCCTCCCTCTAATGTAACTTCCTGTTTGTGGGACAAGGAAATTATGTAAGAGGAAAAGCCCAAGCTGACCGAGCATCGGGTAGGAGTCCCTGCTTCCTCCGGTGAAGAACAGAAGGATTTAAAAGGTAAGGGGGGGTGCATATTTGTCCCTTGCCTGCCATTATATCCACCTTTCATCTTTCTGTTTGTAATTTCATAGTTCATGTTTTCCTCTTTTTATTATGCAATGTTTTCAAAACCATCTGTTAAAATATTTCCCTAGTGGACAGTAACGTGCTAGTCAATTTTAGCAAGCTACATATTGATAATTTTGTTTTGGGAACAACCTGATAAGGAGCTTTCTTTAGACTAAACTTTTTGGTCCTCCTAGTCTTTCTATCTTTTGTTTTCTTCTTCATCTTTTTTTTTCAGCCTTGAAGAACTGTGTTCTTATAGGAGTCTAATGTGTTAAGAATTTGGAGCATTAGCTAACTATGACCTTTTCTCTATAAATGTGGCTTATTTTGATGTCCGTTTTATTTTGTCTGTTTCTGAGATTCCTTCAAAAGTTTTTCTTCTTTTTCACTTCAGTTTGTGTTCTGCTTAACCTATTGGATGGGTTATTTTGATATATGTAGTTTAATAGATTTGGAATTTCAGTGTCTGATCTTGCAAAATGAATTAAAAATTGTACATTCAAAAGATCAACCTAAGGGGCACATTCATTCATTGTGGCTGAAGAAACTTCAGCTAAAAACTAGTACCTACTGCTCAAAAATGGTGGTTTCATTTAGCCTCACTAGAAAGAATGACTTCTAGAATAAAATGCATCATTGCTGTGGGTGATCAAAAATAATCATTTCCTGTACCAGAAACATGGTGCCAAGAAATTGTATCTATCTCTGTAACTTTAAATAAGCTTTCTTTAAGAATTATCCCCAGGATTCTATATATCTTGCTGCTACCACAAAAGCCTGGGCCACCCCCCTTCTAAAAAAAAACTATCCTCCTGGGCTGCCCACCAACTCTACTCTGCCCCATTCTTCACCTGTAGGGCCTTTCATCTAAAAGCCCTGGTGGTCTAGTAGCCTCTTTGGAAAAGGAGCAATCCTGAGTTGCTCCAGCTCCTATCCCCACCCACTACATTGTGAAAAGGGCGGTTGCAAATCAGTGGCATAGCCAAGGGTGGGCCTAGGTGGGCCCAGGCCCACCCACTTTGGGCTAAGGCCCACCCAGTAGCAGCACATCTAAGATGTGGTTGGCAGGGATTCCAAAGCCCCACTAGCTGAAAACTCCCAACAACTGTCCCTCCTGCATACCTTGTAAATAGCAGAACTTCACCTGCAGCAAGCAGCGACTGATACATACTGCTCACACCGGCCCATAGCCTTCCCTCTGACATATTTCCGCCTATGGGGAAACAGGAAGTTGCAGCAGTGGGAAGGCTGTAGGGCCAACATGACCAGTGTGTACAGTGTGTATTAGTTGCTTCTCACTGCCAGTGGAAATCTGCTATTTAAAAGGTATGCGGGAGAGGGGGTATGTTTGAGACCATATGGCATGCAGGCGAGAGAAGGAGAGACCAAATCACCTGTAGGACTGGGTGGGGTTCTTCTGCCCACCCATCTTGGGCCCAGGCCCACCCAAAATTGGGTGTCTTGCTACGCCCCTGTTGCAAATATCCATGGCAGCCTCGTGAGACTGCCACAGGAGGTAGCAGCTGTCATTCTGACATTGGAACTGGCATGGTTAGGAGCAATCCCCAGCTGCTTCTGCTCATGCCATTTCCAATCTCAAAATGGTAGCCAAGAATGTCATGGGAGGTAGCAGCCGCCGTTTTGGGATTGGAACCAGCATGGGCAGGAGCAATCCCCCGTCATGCCTGCTCACACCATTTCCAATCTCAAAATGGCAGGTGAGACTGCTGCAGGAGGTCACGGCCGACATTTTGAGATTGGAAATAGCATGAACAGAAGTGACTGGGGATTGCTTCTGCTCATACTGGTTCCAATCCCAAAATGGTGGGCTGCTACCTCCCTCAGCAATCTCAGAAATTCATGGCTACTATTTTCACTGCACAGCAGGCAGGAGGAGCGACTCAGGATTGATCCTGCTCTAAACAGGCCACTAGACCACAAGGACTTTTAGAAAGTAGGCCTGGTAAGGCACTATGGGTGAGGAGTGGGGGAAAGGCAGAGTTAATGGATGGCCAAAGAGGGTGGATATTTTGTTGAGGGGGGCTGGCCTGGGAGTGGGATGGGCTTGTGGCAGATGCAGCAGTGGGGGTGGGGCTATCATTTGGGTTTTGACTTCGGTCCCGGCCGACACCAAGCAGCGAATTTCAGCTGCAGATTTGGTTTCAGCCAGAACTGAAAGCCCCAGTTTTGTTCACCACCTACAGCGAATGCTACATACCTGTAGAAGGTATTCTCCGAGGACAGCAGGCTGATTGTTCTAACTGATGGGTGACGTCCTCGGCAGCCCCTCCAATCGGAATCTTCACTAGCAAAGTCCTTTGCTAGCCCTCGCGCGCCCGCGCGCACCGCGCATGCGCGGCCGTCTTCCCGCCCGAAACCGGCTCGAGCCGGCCAGTCTCGTATGTAGCAAAGAGATACAAGGGAAGACTCAACTCCAAAGGGGAGGCGGGCGGGTTTGTGAGAACAATCAGCCTGCTGTCCTCGGAGAATACCTTCTACAGGTATGTAGCATTCGCTTTCTCCGAGGACAAGCAGGCTGCTTGTTCTCACTGATGGGGTATCCCTAGCCCCCAGGCTCACTCAAAACAACAACCATGGTCAATTGGGCCTCGCAACGGCGAGGACATAACTGAGATTGACCTAAAAAATTTACCAACTAACTGAGAGTGCAGCCTGGAACAGAACAAACAGGGCCCTCGGGGGGTGGAGTTGGATCCTAAAGCCCAAACAGGTTCTGAAGAACTGACTGCCCGAACTGACTGTCGCGTCGGGTATCCTGCTGCAGGCAGTAATGAGATGTGAATGTGTGGACAGATGACCACGTCGCAGCTTTGCAAATTTCTTCAATAGAGGCTGACTTCAAGTGGGCTACCGACGCAGCCATGGCTCTAACATTATGAGCCGTGACATGACCCTCAAGAGCCAGCCCCGCCTGGGCATAAGTGAAGGAAATGCAATCTGCTAGCCAATTGGATATGGTGCGTTTCCCTACAGCCACTCCCCTCCTGTTGGGATCAAAAGAAACAAACAATTGGGCGGACTGTCTGTTGGGCTGTGTCCGCTCCAGGTAGAAGGCCAATGCTCTCTTGCAGTCCAATGTGTGCAGGTGACGTTCAGCAGGGTAGGAATGAGGACGGGGAAAGAATGTTGGCAAGACGATTGACTGGTTCAGATGGAACTCCGACACGACCTTTGGCAAGAACTTAGGGTGAGTGCGGAGGACTACTCTGTTATGATGAAATTTGGTGTAAGGGGCCTGGGCCACCAGGGCCTGAAGCTCACTGACTCTACGAGCTGAAGTAACTGCCACCAAGAAAATGACCTTCCAGGTCAAGTACTTCAGATGGCAGGAGTTCGGTGGCTCAAAAGGAGGTTTCATCAGCTGGGTGAGAACGACATTGAGATCCCATGACACTGTAGGAGGCTTGATAGGGGGCTTTGACAAAAGCAAACCTCTCATGAAGCGAACAACTAAAGGCTGTCCCGAGATCGGCTTACCTTCCACACGGTAATGGTATGCACTAATCGCACTAAGGTGAACCCTTACAGAGTTGGTCTTAAGACCAGACTCAGACAAGTGCAGAAGGTATTCAAGCAGGGTCTGTGTAGGACAAGAGCAAGGATCTAGGGCCTTGCTGTCACACCAGACGGCAAACCTCCTCCATAAAAAGAAGTAACTCCTCTTAGTGGAATCTTTCCTGGAAGCAAGCAAGATGCGGGAGACACCCTCTGACAGACCCAAAGAGGCAAAGTCTACGCTCTCAACATCCAGGCCGTGAGAGCCAGGGACCGGAGGCTGGGATGCAGAAGAGCCCCTTCGTCCTGCGTGATGAGGGTCGGAAAACACTCCAATCTCCACGGTTCTTCGGAGGATAACTCCAGAAGAAGAGGGAACCAGATCTGACGCGGCCAAAAAGGAGCAATCAGAATCATGGTGCCTCGGTCTTGCTTGAGTTTCAACAAAGTCTTCCCCACCAGAGGAATGGGAGGATAAGCATACAGCAGGCCCTCCCCCCAATGTAGGAGGAAGGCATCCGATGCCAGTCTGCCGGGGGCCTGAAGCCTGGAACAGAATTGAGGGACTTTGTGGTTTGCTCGGGATGCGAAGAGATCCACCAAGGGGGTGCCCCACGCTTGGAAGATCTGGCGCACCACTCGGGAATTGAGCGACCACTCGTGAGGTTGCATAATCCTGCTCAACCTGTCGGCCAGACTGTTGTTTACGCCTGCCAGATATGTGGCTTGGAGCACCATGCCATGCCGGCGAGCCCAGAGCCACATGCTGACGGCTTCCTGACACAGGGGGCGAGATCCGGTGCCCCCCTGCTTGTTGACGTAGTACATGGCAACCTGGTTGTCTGTCTGAATTTGGATAATTTGGTGGGACAGCCGATCTCTGAAAGCCTTCAGAGCGTTCCAGATCGCTCGCAACTCCAGAAGATTGATCTGTAGATCGCGTTCCTGGAGGGACCAGCTTCCTTGGGTGTGAAGCCCATCGACATGAGCTCCCCATCCCAGGAGAGACGCATCCGTTGTCAGCACTTTTTGCGGCTGAGGAATTTGGAAAGGGCGTCCCAGAGTCAAATTGGACCAAATCGTCCACCAATACAGGGATTCGAGAAAACTCGTGGACAGGTGGATCACGTCTTCTAGATCCCCAGCAGCCTGAAACCACTGAGAAGCTAGGGTCCATTGAGCAGATCTCATGTGAAGGCGGGCCATGGGAGTCACATGAACTGTGGAGGCCATGTGGCCCAGCAATCTCAACATCTGCCGAGCTGTGATCTGCTGGGACGCTCGCACCCGCGAGACGAGGGACAACAAGTTGTTGGCTCTCGCCTCTGGGAGATAGGCGCAAGCCATCCGAGAATCCAGCAGAGCTCCTATGAATTCGAGTCTCTGTGCTGGGAGAAGATGGGACTTTTGATAATTTATCACAAACCCCAGTAGCTCCAGGAGGCGAATAGTCATCTGCATGGACTGCAGGGCTCCTGCCTCGGACGTGTTCTTCACCAGCCAATCGTCGAGATATGGGAACACGTGCACCCCCAGCCTGCGAAGTGCTGCTGCTACTACAGCCAAGCACTTTGTGAACACCCTGGGCGCAGAGGCGAGCCCAAAGGGTAGCACACAGTACTGGAAGTGCCGTGTGCCCAGCTGAAATCGCAGATACTGCCTGTGAGCTGGCAGTATCGGGATGTGTGTGTAGGCATCCTTCAAGTCCAGAGAGCATAGCCAATCGTTTTCCTGAATCATGGGAAGAAGGGTGCCCAGGGAAAGCATCCTGAACTTTTCTTTTACGAGATATTTGTTCAGGGCCCTTAGGTCTAGGATGGGACGCATCCCCCTTGTTTTCTTTTCCACAAGGAAGTACCTGGAATAGAATCCCAGCCCTTCTTGCCCGGATGGCACGGGCTCGACCGCATTGGCGCTGAGAAGGGCGGAGAGTTCCTCTGCAAGTACCTGCTTGTGCTGGAAGCTGTAAGACTGAGCTCCCGGTGGACAATTTGGAGGTTTTGAGGCCAAATTGAGGGTGTATCCTTGCCGGACTATTTGCAGAACCCACTGGTCGGAGGTTATGAGAGGCCACCTTTGGTGAAAAGCTTTCAACCTCCCCCCGACCGGCAGGTCGCCCGGCACTGACACTTGTATGTCGGCTATGCTCTGCTGGAGCCAGTCAAAAGCTCGCCCCTTGCTTTTGCTGGGGAGCCGCGGGGCCTTGCTGAGGCGCACGCTGCTGACGAGAGCGAGCGCGCTGGGGCTTAGCCTGGGCCGCAGGCTGTCGAGAAGGAGGATTGTACCTACGCTTGCCAGAAGAGTAGGGAACAGTCCTCCTTCCCCAAAAAAATCTTCTACCTGTAGAGGTAGATGCTGAAGGCTGCCGGCGGGAGAACTTGTCGAATGCGGTATCCCGCTGGTGGAGATGCTCTACCACCTGTTCAACCTTCTCTCCAAAAATATTGTCCGCACGGCAAGGCGAGTCCGCAATCCGCTGCTGGAGTCTATTCTCCAGGTCGGAGGCACGCAGCCATGAGAGCCTGCGCATCACCACACCTTGACCAGCGGCCCTGGACGCAACATCAAAGGTGTCATACACCCCTCTGGCCAGGAATTTTCTGCACGCCTTCAGCTGCCTGACCACCTCCTGAAAAGGCTTGGCTTGCTCAGGGGGGAGCGCATCAACCAAGCCCGCCAACTGCCGCACATTGTTCCGCATGTGTATGCTCGTGTAGAGCTGGTAAGACTGGATTTTGGCCACGAGCATAGAGGAATGGTAGGCCTTCCTCCCAAAGGAGTCTAAGGTTCTAGAGTCTTTGCCCGGGGGCGCCGAAGCATGCTCTCTAGAACTCTTAGCCTTCTTTAGGGCCAGATCCACAACTCCAGAGTCGTGAGGCAACTGAGTGCGCATCAGCTCTGGGTCCCCATGGATCCGGTACTGGGACTCGATCTTCTTGGGGATGTGGGGATTACTTAGTGGCTTGGTCCAGTTCGCAAGCAATGTCTTCTTCAGGACATGGTGCAAGGGAACAGTGGACGCTTCCTTAGGTGGAGAAGGATAGTCCAGGAGCTCAAACATTTCAGCCCTGGGCTCGTCCTCCACAACCACCGGGAAGGGGATGGCCGTAGACATCTCCCGGACAAAGGAAGCGAAAGACAGACTCTCAGGAGGAGAAAGCTGTCTTTCAGGGGAGGGAGTAGGATCAGAAGGAAGACCCTCAGACTCCTCGTCAGAGAAATATCTGGGGTCTTCCTCTTCCTCCCACGAGGCCTCACCCTCGGTGTCAGACACAAGTTCATGAACCTGTGTCTGCAACCTCGCCCGGCTCAACTCCGTGGAGCCACGTCCACGATGGGGGCGTCGAGAGGTAGACTCCCTCGCCCGCATCGGCGAAGCTCCCTCCGCCGACGTAGTCGGGGAGCCCTCCTGGGAGGTGGCCGCAGTCGGCACCGCACGCGGTACCGACGTCGGGGACCTCACCCCGGGCGATGGGCCAGCCGGCGCCACGCTCGACGGTACCGGAGGCGCAAGCACCGCCGGTACCGGAGGGGTAGGGCGCAACAGCTCTCCCAGAATCTCTGGGAGAACGGCCCGGAGGCTCTCGTTCAGAGCGGCTGCAGAGAAAGGCATGGAGGTCGATGCAGGCGTCGACGTCAGAACCTGTTCCGGGCGAGGAGGCTGTTCCGGGCTGTCCAGAGTGGAGCGCATCGACACCTCCTGCACAGAGGGTGAGCGGTCCTCTCGGTGCCGATGCCTGCTGGGTGCCGACTCCCTCGGCGACCCAGAGCTCTCGGTGCCGACGCGGGGAGGAGACCGGTGTCGATGCTTCTTCGACTTCTTCCGAAGCATGTCACCGGAGCTCCCCGGCACCGACGAGGAGGACGTAGAATCCAGCCGTCGCTTCCTCGGGGCCGAGGTCGAAGGAGGTCGATCTCGGGGGGGCTGTACCGCAGGAGCCCTCAGGGTAGGGGGAGACCCACCCGAAGGCTCACCGCCACCAGCAGGGGAATGGACAGCCCTCACCTGCACTCCTGACGATGCACCACCGTCCGACGACATCAGCAGACGAGGTCCCGGTACCACCGACGTCGATGCAGCTATCCGATGTCTCGGCGCCGATGCAGAGGGCCGATGCCTCGATGCACTCGATGCACTGGCGGCCGAGGATGAAGGTCTGGACGCTGACGACGTCGATGCACTCGACGACCCTGGTGCCGATGCCGACGAAAAGCCCGAGAACAAAACGTTCCACTGGGCCAATCTCGCTACCTGAGTCCGCCTTTGTAACAGGGAACACAGACTACAGTTCTGAGGACGGTGCTCGGCCCCCAGACACTGAAGACACGACGAGTGCCTATCAGTGAGCGAGATTACCCGGGCGCACTGGGTGCACTTCTTGAAGCCGCTGGAAGGCTTCGATGTCATGGGCGGAAAAATCACGCCGGCGAAATCAAAATCCGAAATGACGAAGGTGAGCACCAAAACTTTAAGGGAGAAAAATCTCGACCGAGGCCGAAAAGAGGCCTACCCCGACGACGAAAGAAAACTTACCGGGGCAAAAACTGAAAAATACGGGAAGTGGCAAACGAAACCCGAGGGCTTCCGGAGCACTTCCCAACAGTTTGAAGATTTTCCGAAGAAAAAACACGTCGAAAAACGGACGCGCGAGGTCGACTTCCCGGGGCTCGACACGGCGAAAACACAACCGTACCGAGTGCGGACGAAAGAAGACTGGCCGGCTCGAGCCGGTTTCGGGCGGGAAGACGGCCGCGCATGCGCGGTGCGCGCGGGCGCGCGAGGGCTAGCAAAGGACTTTGCTAGTGAAGATTCCGATTGGAGGGGCTGCCGAGGACGTCACCCATCAGTGAGAACAAGCAGCCTGCTTGTCCTCGGAGAACTGCAAGATGGTGTTTCACAACTTACAAGACTAAGTTACATTTGTATTCTGGCCTCTAATTAACAATAGAGGCTGAAATCATTTTTTTTTCTTTTCTTTTTTTTTAAATTTCAATTTTAGTGGGGGAAAGAGGCAACGGGGATTAAGGGGGAGAACTCCCTTATACCCTCCTATAAAAGGCTGACCCAAATGAGCAATATTTGCAAATTTATACATTCAAAGGAATAACTGTAAATTCTTGATATATTGGGACATACAAGGACATTCCTTTTCTAGAATGGGGAATACATACGTAGATTTTGTTTCTGCCCAAGCCTCGCTGAAACCATATCCCCTTCTAATCTATATTTAGTAAGCTATACATAGATAGCAGTGTAAAAGCTGCCTTTTGAAAATTGGGGTTTACATGTATTTGTGATATATACTTGTAAATGTCGGTATTTACATATGTGAATTGTGAATAGGAATTTTAAAATAAGGGCCTGTTTCTAACATAAGGACTATTCTAGATTCTGTAACTGCACATCCACACTTAGGGGCAGTGGTGTGCTGGTAAATGTTTAACAACAGGTTCTCTCCCCCCGGTCCCCCTCTGCGCCCCCCCCCCCCCCCCAAATTGCAGATCTGGCTATAGCTGGGGAGAGAGAGCCTGGGGGGGCAATGCATTACTCCAGGAAAAAAAAAATTAAATGATCCCAGGTTCCAATCTAATTCATGTTTAATGTGCGATAAAATGCCATAAATAAAGTAAATAAATATAAACTTTTAATGTTGAGCACCTGATTCTCAAAGTGGACATATTCCAAACACTATAATGAAAATAAAATGATTTTTTTTCTACCTTTGTTGTCTGGTGACTGTTTTTCTGATCATGCTGGTCCAGTATCCGATTCTGCTGCTATCTGTCCTCTTAACTCCATTTCCAGGGCTTCCTTTCTATCTATTTCTTTCCTTTCCTCCTTTCTTCTTCATTTCTGGTCCTCAGCTTCTGTCTATTTTCTTCATACATGTCAATCCGTCCTCCTTTTTCTGGAGCCATATGATAACCCTATCCATGTGCAGTTTTTCTCCTCTCCCTTTTCCCTCATCTCATCTCCTTCCTCACTCTTCCCTCCCCTGAGTCCTTATATAATCCACAGAGCAGGATTTTAGCAACTAGAAACCAGTTAGACACAAAACCCGGGGCACCAAAATCTCCCTTTGTAGGACTCCGCATCTTTCTCCCTCTCTTCAGTAGAGTCCCCCAAAGTGCCTTTCCTCGGGCCAGGTCTGCTCAGGCTCCTGACTTTGCAGTGCCCCAGGTTAGAAAGCTGCAGCAGTGTTTGCAGAGAAAGGACAGGAAATTGGGGGAAATCTCCTACCAGAGCAGTAGCTCCTGCAGGCAGTTTGCTCTCTGTTTCTCCTGTTTGCAGGATTAGAAGCTCTTTCTCTGGCTATTGGGGTGGAACTTTCTCTCTTAAAATGTTGGGAGAACCGGAAAAGAGCAGAATCAGACCTTGACCTGACTCAGGTTAAGCTGGAAAGCAAAAAGGAACAGAAAACTTACAGCGATTTTTATTTTCAGTGGTGCCAGCCGGCAGGCAGAGTAAGAAAAAGCAGGCTCCTTCAGCCAATCCTGGGGCTTTTCTTCAGCCTGTCCCAGGGGCGGGACAGGCTGAAGTAAAGTCCACAGGATTGGCTGAAGCAACGTGCTTTTTCTTACTCTGCCTGCTGGCCAGCACCACTGAAAAACAAAATCGCTGTAAAGGAGCTGCATCAGGAGTAGGGGGGAGGTGGTGAGACATGCAGATCGAGCCACAGGGAAGGACGGAGTGGAGGACATCAAGAAGAGGCACGGCAACTCGGCAAGCCTAAATTTTGGGAGCCGGTTGTTAAAGTAGCTACTTTAACAACCGGTTCCCAAAATTCTTAAAAAACTAACAACTGGCTCTTGCGAGCCGGCTCCAGCACACCACTGCTTAGGGGTCCTTTTACTAAGGTGTGCTAATGGATTTAGCATGCACTAAATGCTAATGTAACGCCCCCTAGGTTTCAGCGCTGCCTCGCTTTGCAACAATAACAGAATCTGCTATTGGTCACAGCACCGGGGTAAGATGTTTCCCCTGAAGCGGAGCACACTTCCGCCCAGCGCTACTGGTTTTTAATCATTAAGGAATAAAATAACTAAAATTAAATAATTTTTATTAACAGAGTCGATTATTTTCAGAGTGTGAGGAACCCCATTCACGCTGGCAAAGAAATGTGTATCACCACCTTTAACAAGCAAATATGTTTAATTTATTTTGCAACTCACATTTGTTTAACGGTTACATTTACTTAAGCATTATGTGCACAGCTCAAAGTAGCTTCTATTCTTGTTTACACTTTTCAACCTTCAGAACCTTACAGAACCTTTAAATGCTTATACTGAAAGAAATGCAAGAATACAAAGCATTAATTTGTGCACTAGCAAAGGAATTTACTCCCTTCTTAGGGTTTTCTGGATTTCATGGACCCAAGCTCAAAGATTCCTGAAAACTAAGTTCAGAAATGTTTGGAGACCGGAACCCAGTAAAACTCAAACCTCAGCATATCATTATTACCAGTCCAGGACTTTTTTTCTCCTGTTTTAAACCTTAAAAGCAATTTTCCTTTGGTTTAAAAAAAACAATTGTTTATCTTCTTTCACAGGTAGGGCAAAACAACAACAGGTACCTTTTCTGTTTCAGCTGTTCAAAGTTAAAATTATGCGTGCACACAAAAAAAAATAGTTCTAGAAAATTATTCAAAAATGCATAAAGGTAAATAACTTATCCACTCCTTCCCGTTTTGATCCGGTAACCTCTTGCTGCTTGAGACTGGATCCCAGGAAACACTGCTGCCACAAGGAAACACCGCCACTCTGGAGGAATCAGCAGCTGCCCCTCAGAATTACTACTGCAATTCCTAGGAATCCGCTTTGCTGCAGTTGATGCACAGGAACAGGAAAACCTCAACTCTATTGTGACTCTGATACAGGAGTTCTGAAACTAATGCTGGCTAACTCCCAAACTCTGGTCCAGTTTCTTCACTCGACCATACCCTCTGTCCAAGAATCATATGCAATGCTCTAACACTTATTCCTCCTTTTGTAATAATAACTTTGCTGGTATCTTGAATTTCCCAGCTCATCACCTTCAAGGTGCTCTCTCTGAATTCCAATACTTATTGATGGAAACCTTTCACCCTGGCTTTTCCAATACAGCTAAACCCCCCTTTCTTTTGGAGTACTGGAGAGTCCCCTTAAAAGTCCCTTCCCTTACCAGTACTGCCTCTGAGTTATCAGCTGACTCTACAGAAAGAAAACTTTTTGTTCTCTCAGCATAGAAAAAAACCTCCCTGTCAGTTCTCTTTCTCCTATCCTTCTCCCTGCTTCCCCAAGCCGTAGTCCAGGTAACCAGAATCAGATGACATCATCGGTCCCTTCTGAGCCAATCAACCTCTCCAGCACTTAAGCTACAGTTTGCGCTGAGAATATGGAATCTGAATTTCCCTGGTGTCAGCTCCATTTTAAAACCATCAGACCCATAGACTTTAATTGAGAAGAAACCTTTCCTAAATATTTTGACATCCGCTCATGTCACATCCCTCCCGCTCGCTGAGCAGGTGTAGCACATCTGTCCTGGTACCCTGATAACCTTAGAATTTAAAAATACCTTTTCTCCTGACCACACCGTATTTTCCTAAAAAACCCCCATAAAATAACTTATAAAATTCTCTGATCACCATCTAATAATTTCCCTTACACCCCCCTCCATCCTATATAACCATTCAAATTCCAAAACACCCCCCCAAAGATGCTCAGCCTCCTTGAAACTGCGTATCTCCCTATAGACAACTTAAAAACAATATTCTTTTTGCCAGATCCCCCTAATTCCCCCAAACAGGACCCCCAAATGCCCTTACTACCCCAAAAAAGTTGAATTAATTAATCCTCCCAAGGCCCTGTCCAGGCCCCGATTTCAGGCCTACTCAGAGCTTCAGAACCTTACTGAGCATGTGCAGAACCTGCCATTACCCAGTAATGCACTCTGCCTCTCCTTCACTTAAAGCCAGCCATCCATCAGGGCTGGTCACAAACAACTCCTGCCCCTAAAAATCCCATCTCTGCAGCCCTGAGGACCCCTCCAGCACTCCAGAAGGAAAAGGTAACATTTGTATTTTGTTTTTAACCATATTACATTCGTCCCTTCAGTAAAAAATGTCGTCCCCGACATTTCCATAACCCCTCAGGATTTTTTCTTTTTTAATAAACTATATAATCTTTCAAATAGTTAGGTCTACAACCTCTAGTTATACGTTTTGGTATTTCACTAAATGCTTCCGTATTGATTACATTATCTCCCGGGTTTCCTTCCCTTCCAGAGTCCGGAACATCTAGCATATTCTCCATCTCTAAAAAGTTTTCATCTCCCTCTTGTGGAGGCTCCAGATCACAGGTCAAAAACCAGGCAGTTTCTAAATCACCTGCCTCCAAAAAACCACTCTCTGTATCAGTGTCACTTTGTAAATCCCCATCCCTTCTCCTGACTTCAACATTATCAATATTGTCTGAAAATACATCTTTTGTAGGTCCCAATAACACTTTTAAGTTGTTTCTGTGCACTACTTTACACATTCCTTTAGGATCTTTAATCCTATATGTACTTCCCTCAGGTGTAAATACGTGTACCACTTCATAGGGAATTTCCACTTATCCCTTATTTTTTTATGGTCCCTAAATTTGTTGTCTCTTAACAACACCCTGTCCCCCTTAGAGATGAGTGTTCTCTTGGAAGGCCAAATGAACAGACGCTTCTTCCTTTTCCTGAAGTTGAAATATTGTTTGTCTCTTTTCTTCATAAGGTTATTCTTTAAGTTCCTCAGGAGAATGCCACTTGATAAATCAGAGTTTGTCCTCCAGATCTGTCTCCGATCCCTTTTATTTTCATTTTTGCTGTCACCTTTCACTTCTCGCTTCCTTTTTCCTGCCAGAAGAAAGCCTCTATTTCGCCTGCTACTTTGAGGGCGAACCTGTTTTCCTTTACCACTTCTTTTCTCTCTCTTCTCTATCTCTGTAAGGAAAGAGTTATCAGTACTGACGAAAGAGTTATCAGTACTGACCTCTTTACTCTTGCTGTCAGACAATCTTCCTACTTCAATTATGTCCATTATATATTTTTCCTCCACCTGAGTTCCTAAGTCAGTCGAATAAGTTTCCACTTCATTTATTTCCTTTTCTTCTACTACAGGGTTCATGAGAATTGCTGCTTCCTCTGTATTTGTGGAAGCAATAATCTTAATTTCCTCATCCACTTTTGGTTCCCCGTCCACAGTAATCTTTATAGTGTTGGCTTCATCTTCAATCACTTCCAGTAGACATCCTCCTGCTTTGAGTTCAAGAGGAAATAGCAGTTCAGAATTCCTTACCAAATTAATCTCTGACAGACACTCCTTGTGCTTCACCCCTTTCGAGGAAAAGTATGGTAGTTCTTCTCCCAAAGAGGAATTATCTTCCTCATTTTTCACTTCCATTCCCTTGAGCTTCACCTTTTCAGGTGCCTTTCCTGAGCTTTCTTCCAAGATCAGTCCCTCAAGGGTAAAGGACTCTTTCCCATCTACCTTATATAATTCTCCTGTGAAGACAGGGCAGTATTTCAACTTCTCCATATCCTCTTGTATTGGGTTTTCCTTTTCAGGTTTCATCTCCATCACCTCAGCTGTCCAAATTAGTTTCTCTAGTTCCATTATCTCACCCTTCTCAGCTAAATCAGGGGAAGTATTGTTCTCTTTGGAAGGAAGTTCTTCCAAAATTATACCAGTTTTCAACGATCCAGTATATTCTTGCGATATTAACACTGATCCTTCTCCTTTCTCTATTTCATTGTTCTGATCATCCAAAAGCCCACTTTCAGAACCTGCTTCCCATCGGTTAAACATCTCTTCAGCCATAGGCTGAGTTTCCTTCCCATTGCAACATGTAAGATTGTCCAGTTTCCCATTGCCTGCATCTGTAGCTGCAACTAGAGTATTACTGCTGGAGGAAGAACAGGATTCTGTAGTACCTAACATAGCTGAAGTTACTTTCTCCTTAGCAGCAATTTGACTCTTTTTCTCACATACTTCAGTTAACTTCACCATCATTTTCTCAAAGGCCGCATCCAATCTGCGGTCCCCTTCTTTCCTCTGTTCTTCCATCTTACGGTACTCTTCTTCTCTCTGCAGCTTTTGATACCACTCTTCTACTCTTTGCCTTTCAGCCTGCAAATCTTCCAAGTACTCATACCCGTTCTCATACCTCTCTTGACTGTAATGGACTTCATATATATTGTCATACGTTTTGTAATATGTGTCTTCCTGGAACATCACATCAGCTCTACAGTAACGCTGGATATGACCCACTTCTCCACAACTATAGCATATGGGTCTTCTTCCTCTACTGTCAGTTCTGTTTCCATAATCTCTTCTTCTCCAGAATCCCTCCTGCCTCTCCTGATATGCTTGCCACTCCTCTCTCAATGATGGAGCCCAGTCTTCCATTCTGCCTCCAAGGAACACCAAACTCAACCAGGAGACAAAGCGTTGTTTTGAGACTCTAATGCCCACTCCCGTGAAGGCGTACCCACACTCTGAGACCCCAAAACTCTATCCTGTCTGTGACGCCAAAAAAAAACCCCTCTGTAACGCCCCCTAGGTTTCAGCGCTGCCTCGCTTTGCAACAATAACAGAATCTGCTATTGGTCACAGCACCGGGGTAAGATGTTTCCCCTGAAGCGGAGCACACTTCCGCCCAGCGCTACTGGTTTTTAATCATTAAGGAATAAAATAACTAAAATTAAATAATTTTTATTAACAGAGTCGATTATTTTCAGAGTGTGAGGAACCCCATTCACGCTGGCAAAGAAATGTGTATCACCACCTTTAACAAGCAAATATGTTTAATTTATTTTGCAACTCACATTTGTTTAACGGTTACATTTACTTAAGCATTATGTGCACAGCTCAAAGTAGCTTCTATTCTTGTTTACACTTTTCAACCTTCAGAACCTTACAGAACCTTTAAATGCTTATACTGAAAGAAATGCAAGAATACAAAGCATTAATTTGTGCACTAGCAAAGGAATTTACTCCCTTCTTAGGGTTTTCTGGATTTCATGGACCCAAGCTCAAAGATTCCTGAAAACTAAGTTCAGAAATGTTTGGAGACCGGAACCCAGTAAAACTCAAACCTCAGCATATCATTATTACCAGTCCAGGACTTTTTTTCTCCTGTTTTAAACCTTAAAAGCAATTTTCCTTTGGTTTAAAAAAAACAATTGTTTATCTTCTTTCACAGGTAGGGCAAAACAACAACAGGTACCTTTTCTGTTTCAGCTGTTCAAAGTTAAAATTATGTGTGCACACAAAAAAAAATAGTTCTAGAAAATTATTCAAAAATGCATAAAGGTAAATAACTTATCCACTCCTTCCCGTTTTGATCCGGTAACCTCTTGCTGCTTGAGACTGGATCCCAGGAAACACTGCTGCCACAAGGAAACACCGCCACTCTGGAGGAATCAGCAGCTGCCCCTCAGAATTACTACTGCAATTCCTTGGAATCTGCTTTGCTGCAGTTGATGCACAGGAACAGGAAAACCTCAACTCTATTGTGACTCTGATACAGGAGTTCTGAAACTAATGCTGGCTAACTCCCAAACTCTGGTCCAGTTTCTTCACTCGACCATACCCTCTGTCCAAGAATCATATGCAATGCTCTAACACTTATTCCTCCTTTTGTAATAATAACTTTGCTGGTAGCTTGAATTTCCCAGCTCATCACCTTCAAGGTGCTCTCTCTGAATTCCAATACTTATTGATGGAAACCTTTCACCCTGGCTTTTCCAATACAGCTAAACCCCCCTTTCTTTTGGAGTACTGGAGAGTCCCCTTAAAAAGTCCCTTCCCTTACCAGTACTGCCTCTGAGTTATCAGCTGACTCTACAGAAAGAAAACTTTTTGTTCTCTCAGCATAGAAAAAAACCTCCCTGTCAGTTCTCTTTCTCCTATCCTTCTCCCTGCTTCCCCAAGCCGTAGTCCAGGTAACCAGAATCAGATGACATCATCGGTCCCTTCTGAGCCAATCAACCTCTCTAGCACTTAAGCTACAGTTTGCGCTGAGAATATGGAATCTGAATTTCCCTGGTGTCAGCTCCATTTTAAAACCATCAGACCCATAGACTTTAATTGAGAAGAAACCTTTCCTAAATATTTTGACATCCGCTCATGTCACATCCCTCCCGCTCGCTGAGCAGGTGTAGCACATCTGTCCTGGTACCCTGATAACCTTAGAATTTAAAAATACCTTTTCTCCTGACCACACCGTATTTTCCTAAAAAAAACCCATAAAATAACTTATAAAATTCTCTGATCACCATCTAATAATTTCCCTTACACCCCCCTCCATCCTATATAACCATTCAAATTCCAAAACACCCCCCCAAAGATGCGCAGCCTCCTTGAAACTGCGTATCTCCCTATAGACAACTTAAAAACAATATTCTTTTTGCCAGATCCCCCTAATTCCCCCAAACAGGACCCCCAAATGCCCTTACTACCCCAAAAAAGTTGAATTAATTAATCCTCCCAAGGCCCTGTCCAGGCCCCGATTTCAGAGCTTCAGAACCTTACTGAGCATGTGCAGAACCTGCCATTACCCAGTAATGCACTCTGCCTCTCCTTCACTTAAAGCCAGCCATCCATCAGGGCTGGTCACAAACAACTCCTGCCCCTAAAAATCCCATCTCTGCAGCCCTGAGGACCCCTCCAGCACTCCAGAAGGAAAAGGTAACATTTGTATTTTGTTTTTAACCATATTACACTAAGAAGCCCATTTTATACTTATGGGCTTCTTAGCATTTAGCATGCACTAAATCCATTAGTGTACCTTAGTAAAAGGACCCCTTAGTGCACCTAAACACATTTTTATAGTTTGTTTAGATTTATTACCTGTGGATTCATTTGGTTTTTATCACGTTATAGTGCTATTTCTTCTTGCCATGCATAAAATTAATCTAATGTCTATGTCTGTGGCTCCTTGATCTCTTTTCTGAGTCCTTGAGGCTATCTCTGGGTTATACGAATATGTTCCTCCTGTGCCTTAAGAATTCCTTTCCTAGATGCACTACTTCATCTTGTACATCAACTCCTATTCTCTCCTCTCCCCAGTTGTATCTTGCAGATACAACCTTTATCTTTCTCCTTTTGATAAGCATCTATTGGTGATTCTTCTTTTCCCCCATCAACTATCAGATGGGTATTCAATAGTATTGTAAAGCCTTATGAACAGCTGGTCTCTCTTGAGAGATGCCTTGTGGGGCACACATAGATAACACCCTTTTGGGGTGTTACTGGAGAACCTGACACTTCATATAAATTACTAAAGGAATGGGACTCTTGCTACGTTGCAGCATTAGACAATGTAGAGTCGGAAGCAAATGTTCCCTCTTATCTCTAAAACCGAGCTTACAATGCCCAAATAATAAAAGAACTAACTCTAAAACCAAGTATTATAAAAACAGAGTGCTTATTTATTTATAAAAGCAGCACAGATAATATGCACAGAAAGCAAGAATAAAGACACAGGAAATCTTAGCATAGAAACAGTTCTGAGTAAATACACACAAATCCCTCTATCAGGCTACTGTATCCCCACAGAACTACACAAGAGTATATGGCAAACATACAACCTGATGTAAATATCCAGCAAATGGCAGTGTTCCTCAGATGGTCAATCAGATGGACAGTATATCTGCTCCTTGGATGGAATGTCAACACAGCAGCCTTTTGCATCAGATATGAGCCCTCTTTTATACAGATATCATGAACTGCAGTTGTGCTAATGATGTGTGTTCTGGCCTTGTAGGTGACGTATAACTTTGTTTATCCCTAAAGTGAGAAATTCAAGAGCCACAAGATTGTCTCACTGGCACTACATTGAAGGGATCATCTTGATAAGGAGCCAGGGTTTCATAAATAATGTACAGTTTAGCCAGCTTCTCAGGCTATAAGGGAGATTCCAAGAGTCCTTGTCTGGTTTGGTCATGACATTGGTAATGATAATAATTGTCACCCTTGGCAGCATTCTTTATCTATATGCAAGGCTTTAGCAGTGCAAGATGAAAAGTCAGGGTCTGTCTTTTAAAAGTTGTTAATGCTGGATATTAAATGTTATAATCTTATACATACCTTTGTTATATAAGAACACATATAGTACTGTATATAGCACTTGTTTTGCTCCTACATTCCCCCACTTTAAAGGGTTCAGCTCTAAAAAGGAGCTGAGCAGATTGAAACACTAGCTAAAACACACAATAGTGTGTTTACTCAATCACAACAAATGAGTAATAGACAACACTGTAATTAAGTAATAAGCTTACAAGTATGAAAATATGGAATACTTCAACATATGATTATGCAATGAAGCAAAGCACATTAAATTGCATGTGATGATATTCATCAGGAAATGCATGGAAGTCAAATGTCTTTGTCACTTTGTAGCAAAGCATTGCAGCAACTGAGTGATGAACCACATCATTGAATGTAGTGTTTGATACACCACTTTAGTATCCATGGGCTGCAGGTGGTGCATGGTACGCATAAAGCCCATAGGAAAACGTTCATTGAGTGCAGTCCTTAACATGCTAGGCATTATGCTTAAAAACTTGCAATCAATGATGAAACAATGGAATAAACAATGCTGTAACAGAAGTTGAGTGTGTCATACAACACACTTCTTGGAGTGAGCTGTAACATCCCTGCCACAATAACCATAAGTCTTTGGGCAATGCATGCAGTTTAGAGTCTATAGATGAAAAGTAAACTAAATGAAATAACATTGCAATAAACACAAGCAACAAAGGAAATGAATAATGTCTGTCATACAGCAGTACAGGTGCAATAAAATATCAATAGTGTGTAAGTATTGCAAGTGAAACAATTAACAATACTATATAAGCGTAGGAAAAACATATTCACGGAAAAAAAATCTACAGAGTTTTATTTGTACTAGTATGACAGTAAACATTATTTTAATATTGAAACTTAATCTAATATGTATTATGACAATGCAAATAATGTGGAAGCAATATGTGAAAGAGTAACACTTGGTCTAACTTATAAGATATAGATAAAACTGCACTATACTTGTTATTTATGTACTATAAGTAAAACCATAAAAATGGGGGGAAAACCCTTATTTTTTATCATATCAATAACATCAATACTAGCCAAGCATAAAACTTAAGATACTTGTATCACTTAGACAATATAACATTGTCAGTAAAATAACACAATGCAGCAATTGGTGTGTGATATGAAAGTACATTACCTTTCTACTATGTAATACTGACTACATAATATGTGACCAAACATAACACAAAGAAAAAAAAACACTTCATTTAGGAAAAACTAAGTGTAGATATCATAAGTAAAGACATATGCACAATAATAAAAAATAATGTCTGTATGATACCTAAGGAAGACAGGTGTAAAGGGCAGTGTTGTATAGTAACAAAAAAAAAGTAACACATTAAAATACTTAAATAAACATTTCATTGCTTTTACTTGTTACTGAGTACAAGACAAGCATGATCACTTTTACTTGTAACAAAGTATTATCTGAGCCAGTTTTTAAGTACTTTTACCTCATTACATGCTGCTTTGTTACAAGTAAAAGGTTGAAGTGCTAAATTTTCCTCCCCCTCCTCCTTTTCAGCAGACATACCAAGTCACATGCATTTAGCGTGTGACACACACAATTGGGCCCATTCTCCAGCTCACACAATTAAGGGGCCCGATCTCACGCATTGGCATCCTCCCCCACCACCTGCAATCCAGTACCTCTTCTCTTCTTTTAAAAGTTCTTTTTGCCACAATCTGCACAGTGCCAGCACTCTTAGTAATAGCAGGTTGCTTCAGCCAATCCTCCAGGACCTTTCTGCAGCTGCATCCTACCCTTGCTGAAAGAAAGTCAAGGGATTGGCTGAAGCAGCCTGCTATTCAGCAGTAGCTGTTTCTGCCAATCCCAGGAGCCGTCCTTCAGCTGCATCCCACCCTTGCTTAAGGAAGGCCCTGGGATTGGCTGAAGCTGCCTGCTACTCAGCAATAGCTGCTTTCCTGGGAACCTTCATTCAGCTGGGTATTTGATCGAGGAGTTGGGGCTTGGATCAGGAGAGCTGCACAGAAGCTCTGATAGGCCTGTGAGATGCAGTCTTCAAGCATTGGGTCACAACATTGAGGCCCAATACTTCTGCCATGGTAAAATAACCCTAACATTTGGCTGGGGTTATTTATTGTGATTTTCTAGATCCAATGAAACACATTCATTTGCACAGGCTAGCGGAGCTCTGTGTGTAGAGTGCATTAACGACACCAAGCAGCCTATGATATAGCATATAGGGGAACCTAAGCCAAACAGCAGACATTGTAAATGTGGCAGTGAGTAAGGAGGATAATATGGAAATGGAGTCACCACCAGGGAATAAGGAACTGCCTGTAGAAAAGTCCCCCCCCCCCCTCCTCCTCCTCCTCCTCCTCCTCCTCCTCCTCCTCCTCCTCCTCCAAAGGAAGGTCTTGGCCATCCTGAAAAGGAAATTGAAAGAGAAGAGGGAGATAATGTTAGAGGGTTGTGGAGCAGCTGTTATTTTTATTTTTGTTACATTTGTACCCTGCGCTTTCCCACTCATGGCAGGCTCAATGCGGCAGGCAATGGAGGGTTAAGTGACTTGCCCAGAGTCACAAGGAGCTGCCTGTGCTGGGAATTGAACTCAGTTCCTCAATTCCCCAGGACCAAAGTCCACCACCCTAACCACTAGGCCACTCCTCCTCTAGGGAAGAGGCCAATGGCATATGATAGGAGCCTGGAAGTATGCATCAAGAACAGGCTGGAGAAAACATGCCATCATTACATCAATTTGACCCCCTTAATTGACTCTACTACACAAGGGGGGACTACAGGAGAGGGGGGAATGCTATTTGGAGTTTCTATGGCTGCCCTAGCTGATATCAGACTTCTGAGCCTAACACACAGGTGTCCTAACCACTGGGAAGAGGGGTGGCCTCAGAGCCTCTGCAAGAATAGTACCACAGAATCCCGGAATGAGGAACAGGTGAGAAAGCCTTCCGCTATCACATTAAAGAGGGTAAGGCTCATGTTCCATCTCATCAGCAGTTTGCTTCTGTAACTCCTATATATTCTCACCTTTTTCCACAGGAAATATGTCTACAGGAGATTCGCTCTGACATGCCCAATGAGGCAGCAGATCCCCCTCCATCACCAGGGCCATGCCAACACGGTAAGCGGGGTAAGCACCACAGGGGGGTGTCGACCTCTGGAGGGCGCCGCCGCGGTGCTTACCCTCGCCGCTTACCTCAGCTCCGCGCTGCCCTGGGGGCTTTAGATCTTTTACCTCCGATGTTGCAGCAGCTGAGCAGCGTCAGTGAAAACGCTGCCGATGTCTCCAGCCATCCCTTCGCGCTCGTTCGTTCCCTCAGTATCCCGCCTTCTTCTGATGTCATTTTCTTGCGAGGGTGGGACACACTGAGGGAACAAACGAGCGCGAAGAGAAGGCTGGAGACGTCAGCAGCACTTTCACTGACATTGCGCAGCTGCTGCCACAATGGAGGTAAATTTAAATTAAATACAAGAAACCAGACTCAGAGGGTGGGCAGATGGACATGGGAGGATGGATGGAGGAGGGAAGGGCAAAGAGGAGCATCGATGGACAAGGATGGACATGGATGGGAGGGCAGGGCCCATGGAGAGGACAAATTGCTAGAAATGAAGGGGAGGGGAGAGAGGAGAATTGCTGGATATGGATGGAGGAGGGAAGGGCAGAGAGGGACAAGGATGGACATGAATGGGAGGGCAGGGCCCAGGGAGAGAGGAGAAATTTCTGGAAATGGAGGGGAGGGGAGAGAGGAGAATTGCTGGATATGGATGGAGTAGGGAAGGGCAGAGAGGGACATTGATAGACATGGATGGGAGGGCAGGGCCCAGGGGAGAGGAGAATTGTTGGACATGGATGGAGGGAAGGGAAAGGAAGACAGAGGAAGGAGATGCACATGGATGGAGGGGAAGGGAGAGAGAAGAAATGCTGGGCATGGATGGAGGGGGAGGGAAGAGAGAGGAAGGAGATGAGATGAGGGAAAAGGAAGAGAGGAGAAAAACTGCACATGGATGGAGAAAATAGGCAGAAGCTGGATCCACTGGTCAGTCAAGTCTGCGGAGGACCCAGCTTTTACTTATGGATATACAGCAAGAAATGAAGAAGAAAGGAGGAAAGTAAAGAAATAAATGGAAAGAAAGCCCTGGAAACGGAGTTAAGAGGACAGATAGCAGCAGAATCAGATACTGGGCCAGCATGATCAGAAAAAGAAAGTCACCAGACAACAAAGGTAGAAAAAAATCATTTTATTTTAATTTTAGTGTTTGGAATATGTGCACTTTGAGAATTTACATCTGCTATCTTATTTTGCAATGTATAGCAATTTGTTTCTAAGAATATTGCTGACAATTCCTGTCAGTCTGGCAAGTGGTGAGCGATCATTTTCACGGTTAAAAATCATAAAAAATTATTTGCGATCAAGTATTTCACAAGAAAGGCTTGTAAGCCTTGCCATGATTGCTATTGAGAATGATATAGGTGCCCAGTTAGATATCAAAGATTTAATTACTAATTTCGTAAACATGAAAGCACGAAAAGCTAAGGGTTGTAAACCCTCTATTTGTTCAGCAATCCAACAAAGATGCACTCCATCTTTCAGCTCCTATTTCCTTTGCATCTTGTGCCACACGGGGGGGGGGGGGGGGGGGGGGGGGCACCAACTGACAGTCTGTCCGTCACTGTGTACTGCAATCACAAACACACTCACTCACTGCCGCACACATAAATTATACAAACAATTAAAGACAATGATGCCTGTATGGGTGTAGTCATTATTTCAGCAATCACAGTGAAAACTGTGCAGAGTAAAAAACAATTCCATCTTGTTTTTATGTGATACTTGAGGACAGATTATCCCATATGGTAATCAAACTCACACATTTTCCATCATGTGGCAAATGCCCTAACCATTATACTATCTTAGCTAGTGGCATTGGGGGGGGGGGGGGCATCAGTCACTAGATTTATTTTGCAATGCAGTGGGATATGATCTTTGCTATAAGTGATTCAACCATCTTATTAGAATATTCCCCTTCTTAGCTATTAAAATCATGGTCTGATACTGCTGAATTCATAAATTGTAATTCTCTAGAGACCAAGGTAAGAACCTAATTTTCCCTTCCTTGTCATCAGCAGCAGATGAATCCATTAACTGATGGGATGTACAAAAGCAATCCCTACTTAGGGTGGGAACAGGCCACACCGCGAGCAAGCACTTGTGCTCCAAAAATAGTGTCTTGCTTCGCTGCAACATCCAGCCTATAATGCTGGACAAATGAGAGCTGAGAAGCCCAAGTAGCCGCACTACAGATCTCTTGAAGAGAGAGTGCACCCATTTCAGCCCACGAGGAGGAAATTGCTCTCGTGGAATGTGCCTTAAACGCTTCGTGCGGAGACTGACCTGAAAGCAGAAACGCAGAAAAAATGACTTCTTTGAGCCAACGGGCTATAGTGGCCTTAGACACCGGGCCTCCATGCCGAGGACCCGACAACAAGACAAACAACAAGATAAACAGGCGATCAGAAGTCCTGAGGTCATTTGACATCTATAGATACTGCAACAGCGCCCTGCGGACATCCAGAAGATGTAACTGCCCAAAGGAGTCCGGGAACTCTTCCCTAGAAAAGGAAGGAAGAAAAATGGGCTGGTTCAGGTGAAATGCTGAAACCACCTTAGGCAGGAAGGAAGGCACTGTACGTACCGTTACTCCAAGAATTGCAGAAAAGGGTCCCGACAGGACAGCGCCTGCAGCTCAGACACGCGTCTAGCCGATGTCATGGCCACCAAAAAGACTGTCTTGAGAGTCACATCCTTCTCCGAAGCTCACTTAAGCGGCTCGAAGGACGAACACTGAAGAGCCTTCAACACCAGCCCCAGGTTCCAGGCCGGACAGGGCAACCGGATGGGAGGACGGAGCCTAAGCACCCCTCTGAGAAATCGAGCAATGTCCGGATAAGCAGCAAGGGACAAGCCAGCGACTTTCCCTTGATAGCATGATAATGCTGCCACTTGCACCCGCAGGGAATTGTAAGCCAGCCCTTTTTGTAAGCCCTCCTGCAAAAAGTCCAGCACTGTCGAGACTGTAGCCCGCATGGGTGTGATCACCTTTGAAACATCCCATGCTTCAAATTTGCGCCACATCCGAGCATAAGCTGTGGAGGTGGACCACTTGTGGGCCTGCAAGAGAGTGGAGATGACCTTGTTAGAGTAGCCCTTGTCTCTCAATTGTGCCTTCTCAATAGCCAGGCCGTAAGACCAAATCGGCAGGGATCCTCCATAGACACCGGACCCTGAACCAACAGGTTTGGCACCAGGGGCAAATGCACCGGAGCATCCACCAACATCCGGCGGAGATCCGCGTACCATGGAAGCCTGGCCAATCTGGAGCGATGAGAATCACCAGACCTCGGTGCTGTCGAATCCGCAGGACTCGCCCTATCAAGGGCCAAGGAGGGAACACATACAGGAGCTCCGAGGGCCAGGGTTGAGCCAGAGCATCCAACCCCGCCGATTGAGGATCTCTCCTTCTACTGAAAAAGCGAGGTACTTTGGCGTTTGCACTTGATGCCATTAGATCCATTCTGGGAGTCCCCAATTTGGCACAAATCTGAAGAAAAACTTCTTCTGCCAGTTCCCATTCCGCCGGGTCGATTTGATGCCTGCTGAGAAAATCGGCTTGCACGTTGCTCTGACCTGCTATGTGAGCTGCCGACAGAAGCTGCAGGTGTAGCTCGGCCCAGTGGCAAATCTGAGCGGCCTCCGCGGCCAGGGCCCTGCACTGCGTGCCTCCCTGATGATTTATGTATGCCACCGCTGTTGTGTTGTCTGACAGAACCCGGACAGCAAGCCCCTTCAGAGTTTTTTGAAAGGCCATAAGAGCCTGGACTATCGCTCTCAGTTCCAAGCGATTGATGGACCACCCCGCTTCCACGGGTGTCCACAGACCCTGAGCACAGCTTCCCTGGCAATGCGCTCCCCAGCCTAGAAGGCTGGCAACTGTTATCACCAGGCACCACGAAGGAAGCGCAAGAGGCATTCCATTGCGCAGCATCCTGTCGAAGAGCCACCACTCCATACTGAGACAGGCCGCAGGGAGCAACCTTAGTCTGCGTTGATATTCCTGGGACATTGGAGACCATTGTTGAAGGAGGGCAATCTGCAGGGGCCTCATATGCGCTCTCGCCCAAGGCACCACCTCCAAGGTGGCCATCATCGACCCCAGCAGCTGGACAAAGTCCCAAGCTCGCAGGCGAGGCATCCGCAGGAGCAGACGGACCTGATTCTGAAGCTTGCACCGCCTTTGGTCGGGGAGAAAGACAAACCCCGATGCCGTGTCAAACCGGACCCCCAAATACTCGAGAGACTGAGAGGGGGTCAGGTGACTTTTGGGTATATTGACCACCCAGCCTAGCGCCTGCAGGACTGCCACCACTCTGGCTGTGGCAAGACGACTCTCAGTTGCCGAATCTGCTCTGATGAGCCAGTCATCAAGATAAGGATGAACTCTGATACCCTCTCGCCTGAGACAGGCAGCTACGACCACCATTACCTTGGAGAAGGTACAGGGAGCTGTGGCTAGGCTGAAAGGCAAGGCCCAAAACTGGAAATGTTTTCCCAACACTGCAAAGCTGGTATGGAGGTCAGATAGGAAAGTGCAAATATGCTTCTTTTAGGTCCAGAGACGTGAGAAACTCTCCTGGCTGAACCGCCGCAATGACGGAGCGCAGGGTTTCCATGCAAAAATGTCGTACTCTGAGGGCCTCGTTGACTCTTTGTAAGTCGAGGATTGGTCTGAAAGACCCGCCTTTTCGAGGCACAACAAAATGAATGGAATAGCGGCCGCAGCCCCGTTCGGCGGGAGGCACCGGGACCACCGCTCCGAGGTGCAGTAAGACTTGTAAGGTCTCCTCTACTGCCGCCCGTTTTACGGCAGTGCCGCATCGGGACTCCACAAACACGTCTCTCACCGGGGCACCGAATTCCAGTCGGTAACCTTCTCTGATCAGGTTCAGGACCCACTGATCTAAGGTAATCTTAGTCCACTCCTCTAAAAAGACGTCCTCCTATTGCAGGCATGGAGGAGTGGACCGGCGTCCCCTCATTGTGGAGGATGCCCCTGAACTCCTAGCCTTGACCCAGCCCCTGCGGAACGTTTGTCCGAGTGAAAGGAGTTCCTCTGCTGAAAACGTGCACGTTGAGAAAACCCAGCAGAGCGCCCCGGGCGATACCTGCGAGCTTCACGGAAGCGAGGTCTGGAAGAGGAGGTAAACACAGAACCCTTGGAAGAAGGCCTCAGCCTATCCTCAGGTTACCGCTGGGGTTTAGAATCACCCAGGTCTTTCACAATCTTCTCCAATTCCTCTCCAAATAATAGGAGGCCCCGAAAGGGTAGCCTCACCAGCCTTTGCTTAGAAGCCATGTCAGCCGCCGAATGCCGCAGCCAAAGAAGGTGGCGGGCAGAAACCGCCACAGACATCTGTTTAGCCGAAGCTCTGACCAGATCATAAAAGGCATCAGCCAAAAATGACAAGGCCGACTCCATCCGCGGGGCAACCTCAGAAAGGGTACCCGCACCATCGGCGGGCTGTTCCACCGCCTGCTGTAACCAGGAAAGACATGCCCGGGCTGCATAGGAACTGCAAATAGACGCCCTCAAGGCAAGGCCCGCAATTTCAAAGGACCGCTTCAGCGCGGACTCCAGCCGCCGGTCCTGCATGTCTTTCAAAGCGACCCCTCCCTCTACTGGGAGAGTGGTCCTTTTTGTCACCACTGTGACCAATGCATCCACTTTAGGCATCCCCAAAGGGGCCAAGTGCTCCTCATGCAGAGGATAAAGCTGACCCATAGCCCTGGCCACTTTCAACGGCCCATCAGGGTCAGACCATTGAGCAGAAATAAGCTCTTGGATGGAGTCAAGCTCCGGAAAGGCCCGAGTAGGCTTCTTAGTACTTGCCATCCTAAGATTAACAGAGGAGGCCTCGCCTTCAGCAGGATCATCAGTCTAGAGGGCCTGCAAGGCATCAGGAATGAGAGCTGGCAGCTCGTCGCGGTGGAAAATCTGAACCGCATTGGGATCATCCAAATCCAGTGGCAAACAGACACCCTCCTCTGGATCATCCGTCCTTGAGGGCCTGCCAGACCCCTCAGGCTCCCCACAGCCTGACCACAGGGGGGGGGGGAGAATATGCGTCACTTTCAGACGGGGAATGTACCCATCTATGTTTAGCGTGTTTCCAAAGCTTGGGGGAGGAAATAACATCTGAAGCCATCCCTGGGGCCTCAGCACCCGGAGGGAAGCCAGGAGGCAACGCAGTGTCAGACACCTGCAGCAGAGCTCTTTTCAGCATGAGCGCCTAATGCATTAAAAGCACAAACTCAGGGGAGAAAAACTCACCCTGGCCCTCTGCCTCCGAATTAGGAGAAACGGATGTAGAAGCTCCTCTGGCAGCCTCTAAACGAGGCGTCCCCCTGCACTCATACTCCTCTGCAACCGCGAGGGTCGAGACATGCGGCACTTCCAAATGGCGCCCGCTGCCAGCTCCATCGATCGGGAAGAAACATCGCTTGCCAAGCTCATACTAGCGTGAGCATCTAAGGAGCACGTTTTACACAGCCCTGCTGCTGATCTGCGTTTACCACAACATGAGCAGCGCTTAACTCCTTCAGCAGCCATCGCCCAACTGGACGGAAATATGGCAATAAAATGGCGGCTTCGCGCCAAAACTTACCCCGTTCGGAACGGCGTCTGCAGGACCTCCCCGGAGGAGCTGGGCACCACTCTCACCTCAGAAGACCGAGTCAACAAGCTCCGGTCAAGCTGCACAGAACCAGAATCTGTGGAAAAAGCCTCAGAACAGCCACGCAGTAAAAGTGCGTTTTTTTTTAAACGCTGTGAGGAAAGTTGGAGGCAGGCAGCAACAGAGGGACTCTGGGAGGCGGGGGGAATGGGTAAGGCAGGGAAAGGGCGAACCTCTATGTTTTTAAAGTGGGCACCACCAGCCACAACACCCCTGCTCAACTGGCAAAGCACAGGAGCCACCCCAGGCAGTCTGAAATCCAGGAGCTGATCAAGCTACGTCCACACCTGCTGGAAGATAGAGAAATACTGAAGGCAGTTGGGACTAGCTGTCCAAGAGGCACTATGGTTTTTCAGTGTTCTCTATCTCCACCTGCTGGTAGGCGGATACAACCCATGTTAATGGATTCATCTGCTGCTGATGACAAGGAATAAGATCTTAGACCCTATACTAATTTCTTTTCTGAGATTTGATACTAAGGTAGTAAGGACAGTCTTGGTGCTTTAGTATGGTCTGAAAACTGATTGCAATTTGTGTAGTAGAGAGAAATGTGAAAGGTAGCCCATAGTTTGTGCTGCTAATATTCTTTCCATCACCTTTATCATCAAAGGAATGGAGGCTACTGGTCTGTAGTTTGTTACATCAGTTATGGTGATTGAATTGTTTTCTTGTATTGGTGTTAGAATAATAGAACCTTTATTATCAGGGAAAGTGCCGTGGAATAGTAGGAAGGAGATATGCTGCTGAAGCAGATTGATGAATATAATACATTAGGAGCTTCCTTCATAAGGTAACTAGGACAAGGATCTAGTATGCATTGTGAGTTTGAATATTTTATGAGGTAATGTTTTACTGTGTCATGGGTTGGTAGTTGGAAGGAAGACCAGATTCTGTTGGTGGCTATTCCTGTATGTGTGCCTGACTGTTTTTCGTAAATATCTTAATGGTTGACTTTTAATTTGAGGACTCCTTCTCTGATTTTAACTATTTTTTGTTCGAAAAAAGTAGCCAGTTGCTCTGCTATTTGTGGAGACTCTGTGGCTGTGGTTATTTCTTTTGTGGATAATAGGCTTTTTATCAGATTGAAAAGTTTACTGGTATTAAGCTTACCACTGATTATTTTGTAATAGTATTGAACTTTTTCAATTTTTATCTCATTTTTATATGTTTTGATGGCAATTTTCCAAGTTAATTTGTTTTCATTTGATTTGTCTTTAGCCCATTTTCTTTCCATTTTTCTATATTTTCTTTTCAAAAGAAAGATAGATTGATTAAACCAAGGTGAAATTTTCTGGGTTGGTTTGGATGTAGATTTGAGGGGAGCTATGCTATTTAAGACATTTTCACATAGGTAATCCCATTTAATCATTAAGTTGTTATTGTCTGCTGGAGAAAGAGCAGGAATATTCAAGATGTTAGACCAGAACGTTGTGGTATTTATTTTTCCTCTAGTTTTGTGAGGAATCGTAGTACTTTTATTTTTCATTGATTTTCCCTCCAATCGAGGGAAAACTCGAGTTTACTGTGTCACGGAACCCAGGATGGTGAGCCCTTGGGCTGCAGCCTGGCTGCAGCAGACAAGTCCTCTGGGGAGGCGCAGAGCAGAGGCGAACCAGGCACTGAATACAAACACGATACCAAATATGGCAAATAGACAGAGCACACTCAAGACAAGGTGAAACCAGGGCCTGGCTAAAGCGAAAACCAGGAACAGAACTTAACAAAAGCAGGAACCAGGAACAAAGGAAGGACACTCATACGGGCTGCAAGGCTGAACTGGAACCCACCTGTAACAGAGTCCAATCATACGAGCCACAAAGCCGAACTGGAACCCACTCATACCGGAGGGAAGGGAACAGAAACAGATCATAATCTCTTGAGCAAGTACTACTCAAGTAGTGCACACACACTGCACTAAACAGAGCCTCTAACAAGGGGCCAAAAGGCCCTACACACAAGCACAAATAAACTGATGGGGAAAGGACAACCCCACATGAAATTTTATAGAGATGAGAATGTTTAGAGAATGGGCTCCATTTAACCCTATTCTAAATCTAGACTATATCTCAAGTCAAGACATATTTTTGAAAAACAAAGTAAAACCATTAATAACACATCTCTAGGCCCTGTAGCATCATCATCCACTGATTGTGGTAGGAAACATATACGTAGTGAATCCAGTGAATCTGGAGTGGAGGAGTGGCCTAGTGGTTAGGGTGGTGGACTTTGGTCCTGAGGAACTAAGTTTGATTCCCGGCACAGGCAGCTCCTTGTGACTCTGGGCAAGTCACTTAACCCTCCATTGCCTGCCACATTGAGCCTGCCTTGAGTGGGAAAAAGTGCGGGGTACAAATGTAATAAAAATCACCACCCTGTAGTACAGTTACTGCTCCACAACTGTGTCTATCCAAGACTTTTGTAGACAGAATTTGGCATACAGAACCCATGAACTCCCCCGTTGGAGTGACGTCATTCTCAGTTACGACAGTTTCATTCTCCATATGCTCCAATAACGAGAGGCAACTTTTAAGGATGCGGCATGAATTGGTCCAGAGGTAGAGGGAAGAGCTCAACCAGACCCCCACATGACTCCATGTATTGCCCTCAATGGAAGAGAAGTTGGAAATAGACATCATCTTTTTAATTTGTCGAACACCACACTTAGCTCAACATAAACTGACATTTTACATAAAGGCCTACTTTTGCACCCTTTACTAGATACAATTCTTTTCAGACTAAAAAGTGGACTTATTTAAATTTACAAGTTACAAATAATTCAGTCCTTTTCTAATCAAACAGTGCCACCAGTTGAATTTTCTGTAGTGACAAGATCGTCCAAATGGGTACCACCCAGTCCACCTGCTGATCCATGCTTTTGAGACATGTGTACGAGACGTAATTGCACTAGAAAAATGGAGGAAATAACGCTTTTACAATTTGACCAAAGACCAGGAGTCAGCAATTCGTTTCTCAGCGAATAATCGTGATACAGTAATCAAGCCAGCCGACAAAGGCGGAGGCATAGTGGCTCTTAACAGGACTGACTATATATCTGAAGTGGAAAGACAACTTAATGATAGAACATACTATCTGCCTCTATATTCTGATCCTACTGACCATTTGAAGGATGAGATAGATGAAGCTGTATCCCTTGGTTCGCAAAGAGACTTTCTCACTGCTTAAGAAAAAGACTTTCTCCTGGTCAAGCATCCAGTCATTCCAACTATTTATGTACTGCCTAAAATACACAAGTCACTTGACAATCCATTAGCATGACCCATCATTTCCAGAAAAGGCTCAGTGCTTAAACCCTTATCTATGTTTGTTGATTTTTTTCCTTAGACCATATGTACCCCAAATCAGTACTTTTGTAGAGATTCAGAGCATATGATTAATCTACTCGACGAGTATGATGGGGATTTGCCCAACTCACTGCTAGTCACTCTAGATAGTGAGGCCATTTACACAAACATCCCTCAGTTGCAAGCTTTGGCTGTTATCAAAGAAGTTTTAGGAAATCACATCAGTCACTGGAGAATACCTAATGTATTCATTCTAACACTAGTGACAATAGTTTTAACCAAGAATTATTTCACTTTCCAGGGTAAATTCTACCAACAGGTTAAAGGGACAGTGATTTTGGCCAATCATGGCCCCTGACATCACCAACTTGTATGTGGCATATTTGGAGAACGTCCACCTTCATGATCATCCTTTCAAGTCTATACAAGCCTATACAAACAATATATTGATGATATCAAAAAGCAAGCAACAGAGACAGGAATGATTTACTTTCAGTTCATCCAGAAAAGGCTGTACGTGATATTGTGTGCACACTGAAATTTTCACACCTCACTGCAGGCATCCAGAGAATCATCCACAAGCACTGCATACTCCAAGGACATCAGTGTTTCAAAGACAAAAATCTGATTGTAATGTAATCTAAAAGAGCAGTTAGTTCCTTCTGCTCTATGTGCACTTCTTTTGCACCCTACTCCAGTCTCTCAATTAGGAGATAAGAAGTGTGGTAAATGCAGTGTTTGTTGCCATGCCTTAGAGATTTCCACCTTTATACATCCACACACATATAGGATCTTTAACCTGAAACATCACTCTGATTGCAACACATAACAAGTGATTTATGGAAAATGATCTGTGTGTCATCATTGACGATACGTTGAAACTCTTTGCTCAGTGTGTGGCAGTGGCAAAGAAAGCAAATTGCATGTTAGGTATTATTAGGAAAGGAATGGAAAACAAAAATGAGGATTTTATAAATGCCTTTATATTGCTCCATGGTGTGACCGCACCTCAAATACTGTGTGTAATTCTGGTCACCGCATCTCAAAAAAGATATAGTGGAATTAGAAAAGGAACAGAGAAGGGTAATAAAAATGATAAATGGGATGGGACAACTTCCCTATGAGGAAAGGCTGCAGTAGCTAGGGCTCTTCAGCTTGGAGAAAAGACAGCTGAGGGGTGTTGTGTTAGAGGTATATAAAATAAAGAGTGAAGAAGAACAGGTAGACGTGAATCGCTTCTTTAATCCTTCCAAAAATACTAGGACTAGGGGGAACACAATGAAGATATAAAGTAGCAAATTTAAAACAAATCAGAAAAAATATTTCTTTTTTTTTTGTTACATTTGTACCCCGCGCTTTCCCACTCATGGCAGGATCAATGCGGCTTACATGGGGCAACGGAGGGTTAAGTGACTTGCCCAGAGTCACAAGGAGCTGCCTGTGCCTGAAGTGGGAATCGAACTCAGTTCCTCAATTCCCCAGGATCAAAGTCCACCACCCTAACCACTAGGCCACTCCTCCACTCCAACATGTAATTAAACTCTGGAATTCGCTGCCAGAGAATGTAGTAAAAGCAGTTAACTTAGCAGGGTTTATAAAAGGTTTGGATATCTTCCTAAAAGAAAAGTCCATAAGCCACTAAGATGGACTTGGGAAAATCCACTGCTTATTTCTAGGATAAGCAGCATAAAATGTATTGTACTGTTTTGGGATCTTGCCAGGTACATGTGACCTGGATTGGTCACTCTTGGAAACAGGATACTGGGCTTCATGGACCTTCAGTCTGTCCCAGTATGCCAATACTTATGTTCTTATGTAATGTCCCTGTCCTTCATTATATGTGGGAAAAAACAAACTCATGGTAAAGACTCGTTTGATTGAACACCATAGTTGTATAAGTAGGAATATCATCTCTTCCCCTCTGGTGTAGCACTGGACTGCAGCTGGGCACTTAAGTAGTGATTTATGGTGCTGCTTCCTTGGACATCTCTCTCTCTAGGAGTTGTTAACGGAGACACACATTCACTCAAGTAGGACCATGGATTGGTTCCGGGTGTTTATAGGAAACTGCTGCAGGAAGTACTAAGATGATTAAGAGAGCCACGGGTTAGGAGTGGCTGGGACCGGTCAGCATTAGGGTCATGGCAGGAAAAGCTCACTTTCTTATTCTTTGATGATGACTGGGGGTAGATGCTGTTTTTGTGTCTGGCAACTCAGAAGTTTTAGGGTCATATAAGGAATCAGAAAAGCCATCACTGGTAGAATTTGTGGTGACAGGAAACCACATGGATATGGAAGGAGAGCTGATAATGTTTAAGTGCAGTGTTGCTAAGTGAAAAAGATAATGATGGGGTTTTGGGCAATCGAGGTTTTACATTGCAATTGGAGAGGTGGAGCTCTTGATTCTTTACGGTTACATAAGGAACAAAGATTTATTCAGTTCCTCCACACAGTCACTCTGGATGGCCTTAATATGGAAATTAATTTGAGACCCTTTCTATGATTCATTGTTTACTCATTCTAGCCCCTGTGTTCCTTTCCCCCTCCTTTTTCCCTTCCCATCCCTTTTCCTTCCCCCTTTCCTTCCCAATTTTTCCATCTCCTTTTTCCTCTTTCTTCTACTCCTTTCCTCTCCCACCCCCTAACCTCATTCCTTTCCTCCATTTTTCAAACCTTCCCCTCAATTCCCTTCCCCTTCCCCTTCTGTTCTCCCTTTTCCTTCTTCTTTTCCCTTCCCCTTTTCCCTTCCTTCCCATTTCCTCTTGCTTATCCACTTCCCCCCTCCGACCCACCCTAGTAGTGAATATCACTAGCATTTGTCAAATTTGACAGGTGCCAAACCCACTTCCAGGTTCTCAGCCAATCAGAAGTGAGGACATGCCCACAAAAAATGTTGTGCCAGGATGTAGACAAACCTTCTGGCTCAGAGCATAGGATGGAATGAGATTTTGGATTTAGCTCATGCTTTTTTCAATTGAAGCTCAAGGTGAATTATATTCAGGGACAGTAGGCCCTTTTACTAAAAAGCATTAAGAAATAGGCTTAGCACGTTTTAACACAGGACTTTCCAGCACACTAAGCCCATTTCTAACATGGATGAAAAATAGGGCTTTTTTTTTCTTTTTGCAGGTCCTGCACTAAGTTTTCCATTAGCATGCAAGACCTGTAAAAAAATTAATGCATTAATTTTGAGTTATTCAGTTAGTGTACATTAATGTAAATGCCTATGAGTAATGTTTCCATGCCCATTCCCTGCCCTCTCCCAAAAAATAAAATGCACAATTAGCACACACTGATAGGCAAATTACCAAAAAATGATTTAATGTGTCTTGCGTGAAGCCTTTTTTCCATCTTAACTGCATATTAGCACTTAATGCAGTTTAGAAAAAGGGCCCTTAAGTTTGTAGACGAGGTAATGGAGCTTTAAGCGACTTGCTAAGATCACAAGGAGCAACAATGGGATTTGAACCAGGTTTCTCTGGTTCTCAGCTTACTGATCTAATTAGACCACTCTCCATGCTTGTCAAGCACTCTTATTAAATGCTGATAGTGCAGAAGTTTGCCGCTGGCCACGGTCCTCTACAATGAAATAACAGTGCTTTTCAATTGCCTTGCAGCCATGTGGCTAAAGAGTTGCTATGTATGCTCAGACCTGCTCAACTGCACTTGCCTCAAGCAGCCAAAAGATATATGTGGTGCTGTCCTGTGATAACAGGACTTTTTAAAGATCCTGCATGAAGAAACTGAGACACTACCAGAGGAGCACCTGCTGGAGTGCAGTCAGCTGATCTCTGCCCTGACAACTTCTGTGTGCTGCTTTCTACACAATTAAAAGCCTATTCTCTGCCTTATTTTCACCTTCTTTTGGAGATGATAGAGAAGACACAAATAAGAAGTAGAGTCAAAGTTAAAAAAGGCAATATTGAAAAGAGCAGGATGAATGTCCATATGAGAGCTCAAATGGAAAAAGGACATGCAGAACTTCTGTATGTGCTCAGAGAGACACTTTGATTACTTTAGGCTCAAGAGTATGGACTCCATATCACTGCTGTCAGATGAAAGTATCTTTCACTAATGTGGCCCTTTTGATCCTACTTCTCAACAGAGAAACAATTGTGACATTCAAATACCTGAGGTATTAATAATGCTTAAGTGGAAAGACTTTTGTTTTTCAAATGGAGGAGAAATTCTAGAACAAAGAGTCAATGTGAGGCTTCAAGGGTGTACTCAAGAGCAGGAGCAGAATCAGGAAATGTGTTTTTCACAGAAAGGGTGGTCAGGCTAAAAGGGTAATCAGTTTAAGAGGGTATGGGGATTACAGAAGCCTGACCTAGAGGCACAGACTTAAGAATTTAAAGTACCATGCTTTAAAATTCAACATCTGTTGGGGTTGTCAGAATGAATGGCAAAAAGGCTAAAAGAAAGGTTAGAAATCCTAGCAGAAATGAAGGAACTCACATAGATGAGTCAATCTGGCAGGCTTTGCAGGGGATCTAGTTAGACACTCAAGCAATAACCAGGCTAGTATTGGTAGCTATTTAAGTTACTAGTTTTATTCTTTCATCTCAGCCTAATCTGTCTAGCAGGTATGGTGAAAAGTAACCTATTCATTTTCCTTTCCTCTATTTCTGCCAGCTCAATGGGTATGTCATCAACAGATGGAGACAGACGAAGCACAGAGCCAACTGCACTTGCCTTATGGGGGATGGCATTGCCTTCACCTCAGTAATCTATGTCAAAGCTAAGACAACCAAAGGTAATTGTATTGTTTTGGTATATAAGTATTGCCATACTGGGACAGACCGAAGATCCATCAAGCCCAGTATCCTGTTTCCAACAGTGGCCAATCCAAGTCACAAGTACCTGGCAAGATCCCAAGTTCAGTCAAAATCTTCATGGTCAATAACCCAGGAATTAGAAAAGATAATAACCTACACCAAGCCACTATTATCATACTGAATCTGTCAGATTGAGAGCCCTTGCTTGCCATGGCTTCCCTAGGTGAGTTCTGGACTGGTCTGGCAGGACTAAAGGAAATTAATAGCAATTTTAAAATTTCATATTTCTTATCATCCCTGTCAGACCAGTCCAGATGAGTGGGATACACACAAGCACTACAGATATCAGGCAGGGAGACACAACTCAGAACTCCTACATCTATGATATAGTCCCCTCCAGACCTGCACACCCAGACTGGGGTACTTAGAAAAAAGGTTCAATGGATGCAAGGGCGATTGTTTTTCTCAGTTTATAAAAAAAAAAATCCCTAAATATGACCTGACTGTTCTATCTAGCTACCACCCAATTTCAAATATTTCATTTTTCTCTTAAATCCTTGAGAAACTTGTGGCCACCTAGGGCTAGATGCATCAACCAAACGTAAAAAATTCAAAAACGTTAAACTCTCTAACGAATTTGAAAAAACGAAGCATGCACCAAAAAAACAAGTCGCACATGTTTGTTGCGGTATTGAAAAGTACAATGTATCAAAGATTTGTAATCCCCGTCGGTAATCGGCCCCTAAATCATGCGCAGAGCAGCCAAGCGTTATGCTGGCTGCTCTGCGCATGCCACAAACGTCAGAACAACAACAACAAAAAAAACACAAACACGTGGCTCCCCCCTGCATCACTACAAAAGTAAACATACCTCAAAAAAGGATCGGGAGGGGCAAAGGCGCTCGTCAGAAGCGTCCTGTATGGACGGCCTTGCCCCCCCCCCCCCCCCCCCCCCCGAGATCGCCGCTGTTCCCTGCTTCCGTTCTTTACTAAATTAGAAACTGAAAATAAAAATCTAAACTTTTGCAGCGCCGGGCCCCCCTCCCTTCCTGTCTCAATCTTTTTCTTTTCCCAACACTCTCCGCCTCCTGCCATCCTCCGCCCCTTGCCCCGCCCCCTGAGTTCGTCGCCGCCGTTCCTCCCCTCCAATGGACCCCCCTCCGCTTTACCGGCCGTGCAGCGCCTCTCACCTGTGTGTGAAGGCGCTGCACGGGATGAAACAACGGATCGTCGATCGTTTCTGCCTCCACCGATGTCTATCTCCTTCTTCCTGTGCCCGCCTTCCTCCTACATAGGTAACTTAGGTCAGAGGAGGGCGGGCACAGGAAGGAGATAGACGTCGGTGGAGGCAGAAGCGATCGATGATCCGTTGTTTCATCCCGTGCAGCGCCTTCACACACAGGTGAGAGGCGCTGCACGGCCGGTAAAGCAGAGGGGGGGTCTGTTGGAGGGGGGGAAAGGCGGCAATGAACTCAGGGGGCGGGGCAAGGGGCGGAGGATGGCAGGAGGTGGACCAGTGTTGGGAAAAGAAGAAGATCGAGACAGGAAGGGAGGGGGGCCTGGCGCTGCAAAAGTTTAGATTTTTATTTTCAGTTTTTAATTTAGTAAAGGGCGGAAGCGGGGAACAGCGGTGATCTCGGGGAGGGGGCAAGGCCGTCCATACAGGACGCTCCTGATGAGCGCCTTTGCCCCCTCCCGATCCTTTTTTGATGTTTGTAAAGCTTTATATTTTATGCAGGGGAAAGCGGGGAGCCAGTGTTTGTGGTGTTTTTATGTTTTTTATCTCACTTTTCTGTTTAAACATGCCAGCTTTGATTTTTATGGTGCAGGGGGCAGCGGGGAGATGACAGCTCAGGCCTTTATGACTGCTCTGACCATACGTTTAATATGTCGCGGTAAATGATTCGGTGTGATCGTCGGTATTGTTAGTGCATCCCGAATCGGCCACATTACAATGGTAGTTACTCTTTTGTATTCCGTTTTCGTTAGCTGCTTGCTTCGTTGGAAAAAGGCCTTTTATGCATGCAATGGTTAGGAATTTCCTTCATTAAAGGGTTGTTAGAGGGTCGTTAAGGTTTAGTGCATCTAGCCCCCAGTTAGCTTCTTTTCTCTAGAAAACCAATGCTTTACATCCTTGTCAAGCCAGATTTCACCCACTCTACAATGTACACTTCTTGCCATACTTGAATTTATCTGACAAATCTGGATACATGTGTATGATATTCTATTGCTTTCCACTGCTTTTTATCTGGTGAACCACTCAATCCTCCTTCATTGTCTGACTTCAGTATTTCTGGTACTATGCACACATGGTTTGCTCTTTCAAGGTTCACTGGCCTCTCTCCGCTGTCCAACTTCTCCCTTGTGGTGTCCCCTCAGGGCTTCCATCTTAGGCTCCATTCTCTTTAATGTTATCTAGTACCACTAGGGATTTACCTTCTACAGATATGCCAATGACATCCAGCTCCACACTTATATATCCCACTTACTGTATTACAGAAATGAAATCAGTAGTATCATCTAAATTGGACATCGCTTTTGACGATCACTGAAAACAGTCTTAAGCCGAATCCCTCAAAAAATGGAGGCTGTGCCAATGCCTTATGATGTAACTCTCAATAAACCCCTTCCCTCAATATGGGAAGTATTGGCAAAAACCTTACCTTTGATGCAACATACCTAGCCTAGTCAGAAACTTATTTTCTCTTAAATAACTCAGAGCTATCAAGCGACTTCTCACCCAGAAAGCATTGTGTCTTCTCATTCACACTATTATTTTACCTCAACTTGACTACTGTAATTCACTCTTTCAGGTTTAAAGGTCTTTCAACTTTAACACTGCAGTGAAGCTGCTCCATGGAAAGAAAAGAGGAGTGATGTGATCAAACCTAACAGCAGAGCATTGGCTTCCTTTCTCATGATCATTACTTCTTATCAGATTTATTTATAATATTTATTATACTGCCTTTCACTAGTTATATCAAGACTGTGTACAATACATTATATAAAATGGATTACATAAAACAGACTTGGAAAACAATGAAAACTTTCCTGGTAGATAAAAAAAAGGTAAGGCTAATGTGTAGCACAACAAATTTAAAATCCAAGGACAATAATATTGAAAAGTTAGAGAGGGATTTTAATAAAAAAGGGAGATAAAGAATTTATCAAAGTCATCTGTCATAGTTTAGGTTCTTTGTCTCTACTTACTTAATTTACAAATTGGTCAAATAACCAGATCTTAAGGCCTGCCTTAAATTTCTTACATGAGACTCAATTCGGTTGGGAGCAAATTCCACAGACAAGGTACGACACAGCTAAATGCTGTATGATGCAAGCTATTTAACCATATTATCTTATGCAATGGCATAGTCAAATAATTTACTTGTGAAGAACGTAGGGTGCAAGTTGGTTGATAGTTTAATAATAATGATGGTAAGTATACAGGAGTTCCTGTATAGAAAGCTCTATGGGCAAGAATCAGAATCTTACATTTTAATCTGACTAGTACTGGTAGCCAATGTTGCTCTTTTAATAACAGTGTAACATGATCTGACAGTCTGGCATCATATAGTTAACTTTACGATAACATTTTGTATCAGCTGGAGCCTTTTAATCTGATATAATGGGGACCACCACGAATAAAGAATTACAGTAATCAATCATGCTCATTTACCAATGAATGCATTAGCATCTTTGTAGTCTTAAGATTCAGATGTTTCTGAGAACAAATCTTTTTTAAATAATTTATTTATTTATTACATTTGTACCCCGCTCTTTCCCACATACAGCAGGTCCAGTGCAGCTTACATAGTAAAAGAAAGCATCTTACATGGTAAAGAATACAGTAAAAACAAGGAAATGTAGGAACAGTATTAGTGTTCTATTGTGGATTAAAGACAAGTTAAAAGATAGAAAACAGAGAGTAGGGATAAATGGTCAGTATTCTCAATGGAGAAGGGCAGATAGTGGGGTTCCCCAGTGGTCTGTACTGGGAGCGCAACTTTTTAACATATTTATAAATGATCTAGAAATGGGAGTAACTAGTGAGATAATTAAATCTGCTGACGACACAAAGTTATTCAAAGTTGCGATTTAAGTTGTTAAATCGCAAGAGAATTGTGAAAAATTACAAGAGGACCTTATGAGACTGGGTGTCTAAATGGCAGATGACATTTAATGTGAGCAAGTGCAATGTGATGCATGTGGGAAAGAGGAACCCGAACTATAGCTACATGATGCAAGGTTCCACATTAGGAGTCACCGACCAGGAAAGGGATCTAGGTGTTGTCATTGATGATATGTTGAAACCTTCTGCTCGCTGTGCAGCAACAGCTAAGAAAGCATAATAAAAAGAGATTTTCATTATCTTAGAAATATGGGAAGAAAATGGTAACATATGGAGGAGTAGCCTAGGGGCTAGTGCAGCAGACTTTGATCCTGGGGAACTGGGTTCAATTCCCACTGACGCTACCTGTGACTCTGGGCAAATCACTTAACCCTCTATTGCCCCAGGTACAAAATAAGTACCTGTATATGCTATGTAAACCGCTTTGAATGTAGTTGCAAAAACCACAGAAAGGCAGTATATCAAGTCACATTCCCCCCTTATAACCCCCAGTGAGGTAATATCCTTCATTGTGAGAGTCTGCTGATGGATTGCTGGAATAAATGAATGGGTATCTGATTCAGAGACCCACATTGCCTTGCATTTTGAGGGGTTTAAAAATAAATTATGATGATCTAACTAGTCCTATATTTCATCTAATTTCTCTTTTAATATGCCTTGAAATAAAGGGTCTCAAAAATCATGGGCTACCATCAATTGAACATAATCTCCGAGATCTTGAAAAGAAAGAGCCAAAGTGTGTGTGGGGGGGGGGGGGGGGGGGGGATAAAAATATTAAACAAGATCGGAGCCAAAATTGCACCCCATCATTCCAAAGACAATGGAATGTAGAAGAAAGTTGGCCATTAACGAACTTGAAATGTTGTCTGAAAAATATGAGCAAAACAAGTTTAGCACTACCCCTGAAAGGCCAGTCTGATGTAACCTAGTCAGTGAAAGTTTATGATTACATCAAAAGCTGCAGTCAAGTCTAATTGAATAATTAGCACTTGTTTATGATTGTCTCTACGGACTATGATTTCGTCATTTATCTTTATCAACAGGGTTTCAGTGCTATTTCCTGCCATGACAATTCACTTACTTCTTGATTTAGTTTGTTGTCCTTACTTTATGGAATAATCTTTCCCCTGATGTGCGACTGGAGTCTTCCTTTCAAAAGTTATGAATCACTAAAGAATTACAATTTTAGCAAAGTAACTCCCCCAGTTTAAACTTTGCTTTTTCCTTTGACTATTCTTGGTTTCTGCCAGACTTTCTTGTCCATTTCTTTTTTTATTTGCTTTGGCTGGTCCTGGCAGACCCACTGTTGTCCCCCCCACTGCCATGCACTTTGATCGGCTTGACTCTTTCACGTCCTCCCCTCTATAGTATCTTAACTTTTCTTTGTAATGTTTTAGAACTATGTGTCTTTTGTAATTTTATTTTACATAGTATTAGTATCTCATGGACACAATTACAAAGGAAATACAAATATGCAATAAGACAGACCAAAAGGTCGTACTACAAAACTAAAATTGGGCCAAACTACAAAAACACGAAGAAACTATACAACCTTGTGAACAAACTTCTAGACACAACACCGATCACCACAACCAACACTGACATCCCATCTGCAGATAACCTCGCAAAATATTTCAATGAAAAAAATCATAAACCTACGCAAAACCTTACCTCAGAATAACATGAACATAGAAAACTTCATTAACGGTCTAGACCCAACCCCTAGTGAACACCCTGCTGACCGAATATGGTCAAATTTCGATCTCCTCAGCACTAACACACTCAGGCGATAAAAAAATACTCCAACAGCCACTGTCAACTGGACACTTGCCCCAGCTACCTAATACAATCTGCCCCCCATCACTTCATAACAGATCTCACATCCCACTTAAAAACTTCATGCTTCAGCAGGGTATGTACCCGAAAGAAAAAGGCAACATCCTGCTCACCCCAATTTCCAAAAGACACCAAGAAAAAAAAACAAACGACATTACCAACTACCGTCCAGTAGCATCTATCCCATTAGTGGTCACCAGTCCTTCCATTAGTTTGACTAAACAACTCAATGACTACATAAACAAATTTGCTATATTACATGAATCACAATCAGGATTTCAAACCCTACACAGCATGGAAACAGTACTACTCACTCTACTAACCAAATTCAAGCAGGAAATAGAACTAGGCAAGAGCATTCTCCTCCTCCAATTTGATATGTCAAGTGCGTTCGACACGGTTAACCATAACATACTGCTAAGACTCTTAGACTACTTCAGAATTAGTGGTGGCACTTTCAACTAGATCAAAGGTTTTTTTAAACCACAAGATCATATCAAGTGAAATCAAAAACAAACATATCGTCACCGTGAAAACCAGGCTGCGGAGTACCGCAAGGATCACCACTATCACCGATCCTTTTCAATCTCATGATGACTCCACTAGCCAAGACCTTATCCACCCAAGGCCTTAACCCATTTATTTACGCTGACGACGTAACATTATACATCCCCTACAAACATGATCTGGGAGAAATTACCAATGAAATCAAGCTCAGCTTAAACATCATGAACTCATGGGCAAATGCATTCCAAGTAAAACTCAACACAGAAAAAACACACTGTCTCATCATCGCAATACAATACATACAAACCCACAAACATCGACACCCCAGGATACACCCTCCCAATTTCTGACAGCCTGAAAATTCTCGAGTAACAATCGACCGTTACCTATCACTAGACACCCAAGCAAAATCCACTATAAAGAAAATGTTTTTCTCTTTTTTTTTTTAATTTATTTATTTATATCTTTTTACATTTACATATCATCATAAATGTATTGAAAATACAGGAAATATAATAATCCAAACAAATAATTAAAAGGAAATATTTCTCTAAACTCTTTGTCCACAAATCAATAGAAGATCCAAGTACTAGGAAAAAAAAAAAAAAGTACAGGAAAAAATGTAAAGATGAAATTTCAAGAGCAGACATAACCCTGATAGCCTACATAATAGCATTTATCTCACTGGGAGGCAGTTAAAGGTTTACCCACACTTTCTTGTGCCTCAATAAATTGTAACAATTTTAAGGGTTCAAAGAAAACATAATTATTTTCATTTAGTGACACTAGACATCTACATGGGAATTTTAATTGGAAAACCGCTCCAAGCTTGAGAATTCTAGTCTTATAGGACAAGAATTCCCTTCTTTTTTTCTGAGTGTCTCTGGCTAGATCTGGAAAAACCTGAACCCTTGAACCCAGAAATTCCGTATTTATATGGCGAAAATAAGTCCGGAAAACGTTATTTCTGTCCATTTCTAATGCGAAAGTGACTAAAAGTGTAGTCCGTTCAGTCACTATATCCAAGGAACTTTCCAGGAAATGGGTCAAGTCTAGGTCCGGTGCAGCCCGAGGTTGTCCAACTGTGTTCTTTATTCCGGTTATGTACTGGGCCCTAGCGACAGGTGGAAAAGTTGTCGCTGGGATCCCCAGTATCTCTAGAAAATATTTTCTCAACATGTCCAAGGGGGCAATTAAAGGAGACTTCGGGAAATTAATAAATCTCAGGTTGTTCCTACGACTTTGATTTTCTAAGTAAACAATTTTGCGAGCAAAAACGTCTCGTTCCTTGATTAGAGTGGCTGATAAATTTTGAGAATTAGTAAGTTCTGCCTCCAAATTCTGAACTCTTTCAGCCATATTGTTTTGCTTTTCCTTTAAATCAGTTATTTCACCCCCAAAAGAGTTAGAAATAGATTGTAAAGAGGTGTGGATACCTTGAATTGCGTCCCAGAGCGCTTCAAGCGTTATTACAGCCGGTTTAACTTTTCCTCGGTGTCCTTCAGGAGTCATCTCGCCAGCTAGAGACGAAGAGAACACTTCTTCCGTAGTAAAACTAGTTGGCGTTGAAAATACAACGGGAGCTCCCAGCACAGTTACCAGGGGCGGCGTTCCACCAATCGCTCCGGTCTCCTGTGCCTCCGTCGCATTCATAGTTACTCCTGGTCGAGGAGGGGCTGTATTCGGGGGAGGACTCAACGATACCCCCTCAATGCTATGGTCCGCTTGAACATACGCGGACCCTGCAGAACCAGGTTGCCGCTCACGGAGGACCGTCACTCCGTAAGATTCCAAGACGGTCTGGCGCTCAGCGGGGTTCACAGCTAAGCTCAGGGAGGTAAGAGCTTTAGCTTTCCCCTTTCGTTTCCCCATGATGTTAATTAGGGAAACTGGCGTTCGATCGACCGGGAACTCGGGAGCTCTGATCCTCGCGTCCTTTCAAGACGCCATCTTGGATCTGCCTCGAAAATGTTTTTCTCAATGTGGAAACTCAAATGCATGAAACCATTCTTCCTGAGGGAAATATTTCGTAACCTGATACAGTCAATGGTACTAAGCCACGCAGACTACTGTAATGGAATCTATGAAGGATGCAAAGATCAAATCATAAAGAAACTTCAGACCGCCCAAACATAGCAGCCAGGCTTATATTTGGAAAAATGTCTTTTGACAGTGCCAAACCACTCCGAGAAAAGCTGCATTGGTTACTAATCAAAGAACGCATCACTTTCAAAATCTGCACGACTGTTCACAAAATTATCCACGGTTAGGCACCGGGATACATGACAGACCTCATAGACATGCCAACTAGAAACACCACAAAATCTGCACGATCATACCTACATCTCCACTACCCAAGCAACAAAGGACACAAATACAAATCCACCTATGCATCCAGTTTTTCATACTTAAGTGCACAACTGTGGAACGTACTGCCAAAAGCAGTAAAAACTACATTCGACCACCTAAATTTTCGGAAAGCACTAAAGACAGAACTGTTCAAAAGAGCATACCCCACCGACTCAACATAAAATAACTGGACATCTGCGACACAATGTAACCAAAGACTGTAATGGATATTACATGACTCTTCCTCCCCTCTCCCTAAGTCCTCCCAACTATACCTACCACATATGTACCTCATTCTACCACAATATCGCTTTGAATTAATCCAAACCATGTATTTGTTCAGATCGGAGTCGGCTAACGCCGTTTACGGTAATATGTAAGCCACATTGAGCCTGCAAAATGGTGGGAAAATATGGGATACAAATGCTACAAATAATAATTTCATTGTAATTCCTACTTTATAGCTCTAGAATTGTAGCATAGACCTCCTTTTGTTTGTTCCTCTTTCTTACTCCCTCTCAATACTTTTATTGTACACTGCTTATTCACTTGTTTGAGTGGTATACCAAACAAATATTCACTATGACTGACATCATTGGCTCAAGATCTCTTATTGTGTCCCGATCTCCCATTTATACATCCATCTTGAGATGGGAAACCAACGAGAAAAGGACTGAGACCTTTTTCTTGTTGAGGGGGGAGGGGAGGGAGGAGACCTGACATAAATAGCACTAATACCCTGACCTATTTTTCCAAAGGTGAGACAGAGCCTCAAAGTCTGTAGCAGACTGAATAAGGCTAAGATATGTAAGACATCAGTGTAATGGCTAATGACCCCACTGAAAAGGATACACTGAACAGGCCCTGCTCCATGTGTATCACAATGGGTCCTGCATTGTAGGAGCCAGAGTTCAAACTTGGTAACCCATTCAGCTTCACTATTGGTTGGGTACTAACCCTCCAGGAATTGTACCTGCCCACCTGCTTGCTCTCAAGCCAGGTCAAAGGCACCAGCATACATAATGACCTACAATAGCTTACCTGCAAGCACATCACCTTCCTTTTTTTCCTCCACTATACTGAAAGCAAGCGGAGGGAGTGTAATCACTTCGAACTCCGTGATTCAGTTCAAATCTAACACAGCACTATAAAATAGCTGTCCGCCATCTCCCTTTGGGAACTGACTCAATTGGCTTTGAGTTTCCATACCAAAGAGTCCACCACCACATGCTCCCTAGTGACTTGTTACTATTGGTGGGTCAGATAACAGAAGCTACTGCCAGGACACTATTCTTAGGCAGTAAAGGGGGGGGGGGGGGGGGAGTTTGCATATATGGAGGACTGGCCAAGTGGTTAGAGCACTGGTCTTGCAATCCAGAGGTGGCTGGTTCAAATCCCACTGCTGCTCCTTGTGATCTTTGGCAAGTCACTTAACCCTCCCATTGCCTCAGGTACAAACTTAGATTGTGAGCTCTCCTGGGACAGAGAAATATCCAAAGTACCTGAATGTAAGTCACCTTGAGCTACTACTGAAAAAGGTGTGAGCAAAATCTAAATAAATATATCAGAGACCCATTGCATACAAATTTCTTTCATGCAAATTCATTGTGGAGATGCTAAAAACCTGATCAGCTAGATATGCCTTCAGGAGAAAGGTGAGAAGCACTACTATAGGAGACTAGGAGGAAGTCTGGAGAGGCTGTACTGAAAAAAGCCCTTTTTTACATTTAATTTACTGTCTTCATAGTGCATTGGACTATTGCCAGGTGCATCTCCTGGAATCTGTCAATTCTCCACTGGATGGTTTTGCTTATAGCAGGAGCACCACACCATACCAAATGCTGCACCATCTGTTAGGAGACAGCAAAATACTGAGGAACTGAAAGCAGAATTTGTCCCCCCCCCCCATAAGGGGAATGGTCAGGTCTGAGCTTTTTATATCTATCTCCATCTACTGACAGGGGTATATAACCCATTCATCTGGACTGGTCTAGCATGAATAAAGAACAAACTTTGGGGGAAAAACAGGCTCATATACTGCAGATTATGTTATGCTACATAGGGGACCTAGACCAGACATTCAGGCAACATCTATGCTGGCACTGATGGTTCTGTAGCAGGATGGGTAAGGGAGGGGACTTGATATTAAGTGGGGTATCTTGTATGTTCATCCGCAAAAGAAATAAAATTAATTCTGGATAAGAAAGGAGATACTCTTCTAGCAGCTTGGATTTCTCTTTAGTAGGGTAGACAGCAATAACTAAGCGGACTGTATTGGTTAGCTGGTCTTTCTGCAAAACAGAGGGATAAATGCAAAAATAAAGAACTGGATAAAGACAAGGAGTGGCCACAAGCAGCATGGAAAACTGCCTTTTGCATACAATATACATATCTATGGCATCTGTTACTATGACAACAGATTCACAAAAAGTGTGTTAATTCTATGTTTTTACATTTTATTACTGTTTAGAATTTCTGGGTTTTTTTCTTTATTTTATTTAGGTTTTAAAAGATTTTTGAACACCACTCCTCAGCATAGGAAAAATTTACCTGTCAAACAAAACAAAAACAAAAAAAAGAGCATAGCATTTTTTAAACCATGGCTCATCGTTTGTGCCTTTGCAGCCGTGCAGATATCGTTGCTAAGTGCTGACTTCAGAGCCCTTTTACTATGCTGTGTTAAGAGCTTACGCATTCTTAATGCGATAAAAGTAGCCTAAAATGGGATATGCTTAGGTGATGCACCTTAGTTTTGTCACATGTGCACACTAAGCATCTGGTAATTATATTTTTGCAATTTTTTTAAGGGTGTGTAGGGTGGGGGAGAGTGGGCATTCCTCAGCAAACCAGTTAGCACATCTACATTACCACATGCTAACCAGTTAGTGCGCGATTAACACGGAAGCCCTTTTCACCTCCTAAATAGGTGGAGGTAAGTGCTCCCACAGTAGTTTTTTTTAATGGCTGCGCACTAATGCTAACATTAGCATATGGCCATATAATTGAAAAATATAGAACATAGTCCTTTTTCATGCATGCATTAAAAATAGCCTTAGCAAAGGGGAAAGACACGCAACGCGCACGCTAAGGCCATTTCTTAGCACAGCTTAGTAAAAGGACCCTTTAGTTTCATTAGTTATAACTTTGGATTTCCTTTTTTTGGTGTAAAGCTTTTTAAATAATTGGCACCCAATACTTGGGTGTGTGGGGTGTATACAATTACCTCATCTCAGGTAAAGGGGAGGCAATGAGAGAATGTAAACAAGGACAACAAAATATGAAAGGTAGCACTCTGGAATGTAGATTAGGTATAATTAAATGTCCCTCCAACAACAAAACCTAAGTTCATACAGCCCAAAATAATCACTGGTAAAGGACGAGACAAAAGGCTCAGATATAAAAATATAAAAGCTAATTTACTTTTATTGACAGCAGAGAAAACAGTGTAAGTTAGAGATAACACACTTATGCTAAATTACCCACAATGATGGTAAAGCAGTGAGTATTTATGTACCCATCAACGCAAATGAAGAATGCACACATACCCAAATCATGAACTGATTAGGACCCCTAAATCCCGAGGCACTATGAAAAGAACAGTTACAACCTGACAGATGATAAAGGCTCTCCCATTCTCACAGATGATGGAGAAAGAGACAAACAGGCAGATCTCTCAGCAGAATGCAGGAGCTGTAGTCCGGATGGTCAGACAGCAGGCAGGTGCAAATTAGCAGGTCATCAGGTGCTTTCACTCTTCAGGCAGGAGCAGATGGCAGGGCAAGCGTTTAATGCGCTTCAGATGTCTTTATGATTCGGCCAGCTCAGATCTGGGCTGTCAGCAGCTCTCACATTGAGCTGTTCCAGATAACATTCAGATAAAATCATGTATTTGCAGGGGCTTCTTATACACTTTTCTAGGGAACATGGGCCTCCCAGTCTGGAACAGTAAGTTGTTGACTTCATACGTTTTGATCTTGATGTGCTTATTTCAGTAAACAATGTGCAGTTATCATACAGTTTATCCAGCCATTGGGTCACCCACTTAGAAAGGGAAGGTCTGCAGTCCTTGGCCAGTTTGTAGACCTTGGAGATGTTTTTCAGTATCTGTGCTGACTGCAAGCAAATCGGAGGCTTAACAAGCACCAGGTTCCAGAAGGGAAAGATAAAATTAGCCTGAGTCTGGAAGGATTTTACAAAGTCAGGTTAGCTGAATAATGCCAGGCACCATATTTCTACACAGATTTGCTATACAGTGGCACACAATGCTCCATAGTGCCTCCTTTAGGGTCTCTTTTGCTCTCATAGGTGAAAGTGCTCTTTTAAGGAGACAGTTTGCATTGTCTTTTTGGTAGCCCAACAGAAACTACTGCGAAGTGTTGATCAATATTATATTGACCACAGAGTTTGATATGAGGTTTTAAAAACTTGGGTCCCTTAGATATCTCCAGACACGCTTCCTTTTAAATCCATGCATGTTTAAAGCCTTTCAGGATAATTATTTATATCACATTTCACAAACTGAGGCTTATAAACTACAAATACTTGATACATTCACGCCTCAATTTTAACTAATGTTCATTTAATCATTTCATAGATAAGGGACATTAGTCTAAGCAGCCCTATTTTTCAGAGAACTTACTACCTACTTTTGGAAAGGGTGAGAAAAGTTTACAAAATACCAAGAATTTCAATAAGCCTGGTGTCATCAAGAAAGTTTTATGTATATAGAAGAATGGGGCAATACATGGAAAAACAAAAGACTATATTGTAACAGACTGTATCTCACCGTGGCAGGAAAAGAAATCATTGGAGAGAAATTCAGACAATCCTGCTTATTTTTGAAAGAGAAGGGTGGCCATCTTCTGACACAAATCGGGAGATGGCTGCTCTTCTCCCAATGCCGGCCAAATCGGCATAATTGAAAGCCGATTTTGGCTGGCTTCAACTGCTTTCCGTCGTGGGGACAGCGAAAGTTCAAGGGGGCGTGTTGGCAGGATAGTGAAGGCGGGACGGGGGCGTGGTTGAGAGATAGCCGCCCTCGGCCAATAACGGAAAACGGGCAGCCCTGAGGAGCATTTGGCCGACTTTACTTGGTCCATTTTTTTTCACGACCAAACATCAAACAGATGCCCGAACTGAGCAGATGACCACTGGAGGGAATCGGGGATGACTTCCCCTGACTTCTCCAGTGGTCACTAACCACCTCCCACCCCGAAAAAAACAACTGTGGGGAGGAGGGGCAGTATGTAGATCCCTGGGGGGGGGGGGAGAGGTATGATTGTGTCAGCGAAGGCATAACGAAGCCATGGACGTCCTCAACTGCCCCCCTCCCACAGGGATAGCCACATTTCAAGGGAGTGGAGTAGAGTGGAGGAATGGCAGAGTGGCCTAGTGGTTAGAGCACTGGTCTTGCAATCTAGAGGTGGCCGGTTCAAATCCCACTGCTGCTACTTATGATCCAAAATCCAAATAAATAAAAAGGGTATCAGAGGCATAGCAAAGGCATGGCTGTCCTCACAGAAATATTTTGGACGTCCTCAACTGCCATTGCAGGGAAGGATGTCCTCAACTGCCATCGCTTCCCCTCCTAAGGAAGGAAATCGTGTGCAAATGAGCTAATAGCAAGCAGCTCATTTGCATGCAATTTCCTGCATGCATGCCCATTCCTTTCCAGATCGGTAAGGGAAGGGCTTTTTACATTCAGTTAGTGGGACCAGTGCACTACAAATGCTGGCTCCTCCCATGACCAAATGCCTTGGATTTGGCCAGTTTTGAGATGGCCGGCCTCGGTTTCCATTATCAGCAAAAACTGATGCCGGTCATCTTTTTCAAAAATACGGTTGGCTCTGCCCATTTGCGGAGCTGGCCCCGGAGATGGCCGGTGCCGTTCAACTATGCCCCTCAATACGTATCTAGGGGTTTAAACTAGAAGGCAGGGTTGGCAAATGGAGGCAGGTCAATTCCAGTGGTCATCCCTAGCTAAAGACAAGGTGTGACAGTAGTAAAGAAAAGAATGAAAACAACCACCTTAGCAAATTAATTCTTACCAACACAGCAGGAAGTGAAACTAAAGAAAAAGCTAAACAGAAGATGAGACTACCATTGAAATGTAGCTAGAAAGTGATGACCACAAATGCTCTCAGTCTAAGCAGCAATGTTTGTGATCTGCAAGCCCTGATGTTAGAGGCAGACTTAGACATCATTGCTATCATAGAGACATGGTTCAATGATTCCCATGAATGGGATGAGGCTACAATCTATTTAGGAAGGATAGAGATGGTCGTAAAGGTGTAGAAGTAGCTCTGTATGTGAGAAACGTTATCACAGCGACAAATGCCAGGGGACTGGGGAAAGGAAGAAGCGATATAGACCACCTTGAAAAGAAATGATGGAACCTCTGTCCGCATGGGTGTTGTCTACAGACCTCCGACACAACCAGAGGAACTAGATGAAGATCTAGTTACAGATATCCAAAAGTTGGGAAAGAAAAAGGTACTGTTGCTGGGAGATTTCAACATGCCAGATGCGAATTGGAAAGTTCCATCTGCGGAATCAGAAAGAGGTAGAGACATCATAGATACCTTACGAAGTGCTCTGCTCAGACAAATGGTAACAGAACCCACGAGGGGAGGAGCGACGCTGGATCTGGTGCTCATAAATGGGGAAAGTATGTCTAATGTCCAAGTGGGTGCCCACCTGGACAGAAGTGATCATCAAACAGTTTGCTTTGATATAACAGCTAAAGTGGAGGGCAGCCGCTACTCAAAACTCAAAGTCCTGGATTTCAAACATACCGACTTTAGCAAAATGAGGGAATACCTGAAGAAAGAGTTGACGGACTTGGAGGACATACAAGAAGTGGAAAGGCAGTGGTCCAGGCTGAAAGGAGCTATAAATATGGCTACTAACCTTTATGCAAGGAGAGTAAATAAAAGCATGAGGAAAAGGAAACCGATATGGTTCTCCAAACAAGTGGCTGAGAAAATAAAGGCTAAAGAGTTGGTGTTCATGAAATACAGAAAAGCACAAGAAAAGGAATACTGAGAGGAATACCGGATGAAACGGAAAGAAGCCAAGAGAAATACGTCTGGCAAAAGTGCAAATGGAAGAACAAATGGCTATAGAGAATCCACAAAGCGTGGAGAACTCAAAGAAGACCCACGGATACTTTGTAAAACAAACAAAAAAGTGGGCACAAAACCAGGAGTCCCAGAGACTGGATCACAGTAAAGCTAAAACCAAATTTTATTAATTAGTATATTTGACTCGACACAACCGTTGTGTTTCGGCCAAAGGGCCTGCATCAGGAGTCTAAATACTAAGGTAGACAGCTAATGATGATCCAGAATAAGAAATACTGGCGAATAGTGTATAAATGGTCTTTAAAAAGACCTTTGTATTGAATTGTGGAACGGATCACTTGCGTGAAGAGTTCAGCAGTAAATTTGAAGAGTGGCTAGAAATGTAAGGAGGGGCAACAAGAATGTTTTCAGGTATATTAGTGAAAGGAGGAAGACTAAAAATGGAATTGTGAGACTGAAAGATGCTGTGAACCACTATGCAGAGAATGATGAGGAAAAAGCAAATGTGCTAAATAAATACTTCTGTTCTGTGTTCATGCAAGAAAATTCTGGAGAAGGACCACGACTGACTGGCAAAGGTACATATCAGAATGGAGTGGATATAGCACCGTTCACAGAAGAAAGTGTTTATGAACAACTTGAAAAACTGAAGGTGGACAAAGCCATTCAAAGATGTTGAGGAAGCTCAGAAAGGTTCTGGCGGGTCCCCTTAAAGATTTGTTTAATAAATCCTTAGAGATGGGGGAAGGTTCCTTGGGATTGGAGAAGACCGGATGTGGTCCCTCCTCACAAAAGTGGTGACAGAGAAGAAGCTGGAAACTATAGCTCAGTAAGCTTCACTTCCATTATTGGAAAAGTAATGGAAGCAATGCTGAAGGAAAGGATAGTGAATTTTCTGGAAGCCAATAGACTACAAGACCCGAGACAACATGGTTTTACCAAAGGTAAATCGTGCCAAACAAATCTGGTTGAATTATTTGACTGGGTGACCAGAGAATTGGATCAAGGATGTGCGCTGGATATAATCTATTTAGGTTTCAAGCAAAGCCTTTGCTACAGTTTCTCATTGGAGACTCTTGAATAAACTTGACAGGCTGAAGTTAGGACCCAAAGTGGTGAACTGGATTAGGAACCGGTTGACAGACAGATGCCAGACGGTGGAGGTTAATGGAATTCACTCGAAGGAAAGGTGAGTACTGGAGTGCCACAAGGATTGATGCTGGGGCCGATTCTGTTCAATATATTTGTGAGTGACATTGCCAAAGTTTTAGAAGGTAAGGTCTACATTTTTGTGGACAATACCAAGATTTGTAACAGAGTGGAAAACATGAAAAAGAATCTGCAGAAGTTAGAAGAATGGTCTGTTTGGCAATTAAAATTCAATGCAAAGAAGTGAAGAGTGATGCACTTAGGGAGTAGAAATCCTTGGGAGACAGATGTGCTAGGTGGTGAGAGGCTGATATGTACAGAAAGGGAGAGGGATCTTGAGGTGATAGTATCTGAAGGCGACGAAACAGTGTGACAAGGCGGTGGCTGTCGCCAGAAGGATGCTAGGCTGTATAGAGAGAGATGTAACCTGCAGAAGGAGGTGTTGATGCCCCTGTACAGGTCGTTGGTGAGGCCCCACTGAAGTATTGTGATCAGTTTTAGAGGCCGTATCTTGCTAAAGATGTAAGAAGACTTGAAGTGGTCCAGAGGAAGGCGACAAGAATGATATGGGGCTTGCGCCAAAAGACATATGAGAAGAGACTGGAAGACCTGAATATCTATAACCTAGAAAAGAGGAGGAATAGAGGAGATATGATACAGATGTTTAGACACTTGAAAGGTATTAATATAGAAATGAATATTTTCCAGAGAAGGGAAGAGGGTAAAACTAGAAGACATGAATTGAGGTTGCGGGTGTGGTAGACTCAGAAGTAATGTAAGAGAAATCTTTTTCATGGAGATGGTGGTGGATGCCTGAATGGCCTCCCGAGGAAAGTGGTGGAAAAAAAAACCTGAAAAATTCAAAAAGGTGTGGGATGAACACAGATGTCTAATTAGAAAATGATATATAAAATAAAACTTAAAAGGGTTGCATATGTGTTTGCATGTCCAGTGGTGCTTAGATGGCAACTGTGGCTGTATCAACTAAGACCGGTGCTGGGCTGGCATGTACGGTCTGAGTCCTGCATATGACAATCCGGTTTAGGGTGGACTAGAGAGAGCTTAGACGGAAACTCCAGTGGTTTGAAACGTGAGGATAGTGCCGGGCAGACTTTTACGGTCTTTTGTCCCATAAATGACAAGATGGATTTGGATAGGCTGGAGTGGGCTTTGACAGCAACTTCAGTAGCTGAAACATAAGGACAGAGCTGGGTGGATTTCTACGGGCAATCTCTCAGAAACACCAAAGAAAGACCATGATCAAGTAAATAGTATTACGTCCATTGTTGATTTAAATCTTGAATTGATAATGAACATGACTGTTGGGCAGACTGGATGGACCATTCAGGTCTTTATCTGCTGTCATTTACTATGTTACTGCACTCCCACAACATTGTGGATCACCTTAAGTCTCAATACCATTGTATTTGATTATTAATATGGTTAACACTTATGTAAGAATTTAAAATGTTAAATGTTTTATTTTTTTTCAGATTATTCTCAAAAAATAAATATATTTTTTTAAATCGTGAACTCTCTCACCTTTGGTGTAGGCATTTCAACACATCACCATTCCTTTGCACTACAATCATATGATGAGACCCTCATTTTCTGGTCATGGAAGGGTTCCCAGGTTTAAAAAATTTTCCCCACCCAAAATCAGCCCAAATTCAAACCTCGCCCCTGACGTCATCAACCCCGCCCTGACATCATTAACCGCTCCCCTGAAGTCATTAGCCACGACCCTAACATCATTTGACATTTTCTTTTAAATTTACAATTCTCTTCATTATATTCAGTCCACATTACCTCCTTTGTTTATACTCATGATTTACGTATATATCATATATGTTTTTGTTTGTTAACATTGGGCTTTTGTGCACTTAGACCCCTGAAGCAGACAAAGTCCGAGACATGGTCTGTATCGGGCCATTACAATAAATTTCTTGGTGTGATTCTTCAGTGAACTCTTGTGGTTCTTCCATACAGCTTTTTGCCAGCTCCTAATCTTCTTAGTTGGTCTTTCTGCCATCTGGACTAGGTTATACTATTCTCTCATATTTTAGATTACATTCAGCTTGCAATCAAATTCCATTTCATTTATAATCCCTTCTTCAAATTTCCTGTAAGAGTGAAGTTTGAGACAGAAAAAGCAATGCAAATGTATATATATATATATTTTTTAACAAAAGCTAGAAACAAGACAACAGCTTGCTACATTCAATATAAAAGAATAAACTTTGCAAACGAGTTGCACATAAAGGTTTTATTTTAAATGTTTTAAGGATAGAGTTACATCATAATTATAAAAATTACTTACAGAATTAACAGATTGAAAGTGTTTATACTTCTAAATGCAAAGAACATGAGTACATCGTTCCAAAAGAAAGAACAAAACAATGCCAAAATACAAAAGCAAAACAAAAAGCTCTAAAAGTGAAGTCATTTACTGCATATGAACGTGTGAGCACAAAGACCTCTGAACTATACACATACCAAGAACCATCCAAATTGCACTAATGATGTAAGATACAAAAAAAAAAAAAAAAGGCACAGCATTTGCAAGGAACCACAGATGGTTGTAACCATAATTCTATTTTCTGAAAGTAACTGCAATTGCGTCTATCTTTTGTTTGACTATTAAGTTAATAAGGGTTCTCCTAAGGCATACACAGACTTTACCTTTCTCCCATCCAATTTTTAGGGGATTTGGCACTCAAAAAACAAAATCAAATGTAATAATAATTAACAGTGAATAATAATAAACCCTGAAGAATTGCTTTTGAAGCAAGTGCAATTTTATTTACTCTTTGAAACAGAATGACGGTTCTTTCAAATGCTGAATATGACACAACTGGAATATTATCTTTCGTTGGCACTATGATTGCCTCACCAGTGCATTTAATCTCAGTAACAACCACTGAAAACGGCACAATAAGCAAATTTACAAAATAAAAAATTAAAATAAAAAAAATGGGAGAGAGGAGGAGAGAAACAACAAAAAACAAAACAAAAAAACCCAAAAACATTACATGCAACTTTAGTTTGTTACATTTAACGTTCTACCTTCTAAGCATGCAAAAAAGGATGGTCTGTGTTTTAAATTTTCTTCCTCTTTTATTTAAATGTTTATACATGGCAGCCTGACATCACACACACACACAAATATACATCAATACTACAGCAGGTAAATGAGGAAAAGGCCAATAAAAGTTTATACAGCTTCACAGCCTGCGCTGCCACACAAGCCCCATGATAATTTTGGAAAATAATGTCGAACCCCCCTAAGAACAAGGAACCAACATTTAGTTACCAGGGTAACCCAAACACTGCATGCAGATCTGAAACATGAGCCAACAGCAGAAGCCCAAAGCAGATGGGCTGGGAAAGGCAAGTCTCAAACCTCCATGATGGCGGTGGTGAAAACAAACTCCTGAACCCTCTCCACCCAAATTCTTTTTTAAAAATCCAAAACGCAATGGATACACGGAGGAACATTAATAACCCCTTGTAGATAAACAAACCCTTCACATTTAAAGACTAATTTTAACAGCACATATGGTGTACTGAAAGTGGCAAACAGACATCAAAAGCAAAATGGAAGTCATAAGAAATTAACAAAAATTAAACTAATCTGCACAGAGAGTCAAATATACTACTGCTTCATAACAACTCTCTGGTGTAATAAGGACCTCTATAGGTAAACATTGTTGAAATAAATAAATGAAGGCCCAATAATAAGGCTCTAGGGCCCCTTTTACTAAATTGCACTAGTGCAGCAAATGCAACACAGTCCATTCAATTCAAATGGGCTTCATCTCATTTGCTGCGCGGGAATCAATAGCGTGGTTTAGTAAGAGAGGCTCTAAATTTTTTGTAAAAAGGAACCCCTCAGTGCACACTTTTAGGTGCCATGGCTCACCGTGAGTGAATATACAGGCTATAATGGCTCAATCGCTTCTAAAGTGATTTCTTACCACACATCTCTGGGGTCCTTTACACTGGTATTTTTAGACAATTTTTTAAAAAAATAACGATAAAGTGAGCCTAATACATGCTTTAAATCCAAGCCCAATAACCACCGGCATGTATAAATTCACACAAGCAAGTCAATAAAGCTGATCTGTGTAGAAAAAAATGGATCCAACTGCGGCCCTAAGAGCGCACACTGAGTTGCTTTTTACAAAAAATGTACAGCCTTATTACTGGGCCTTCATTTATTTATTTCAACAATAACATTTACCTACACAGGTCCTTCTTATATTTATAATAGAGTTGTTAAGAAGCAATAAGAAATTAACAAGCATTTTAGAAAACCATTAAAACAAATGATCACCATGTTCTTAAGATGTACAGCCCAATTTCACTGCATTCCATTATGTACTTATGTCTGAATGCACTCACTCATTATCATGCAGGAACATTTCAACTTGGGCTCATGGAGCCAGGCTCAGCTTTTAGATTTACATGCAGGACTCTCAAGAGTCAATAGGAAAAAAAATCTTCACAGATCTGCAGGATGAAAACACTGTGTGCAAATCTGCTCACTTTGCTCAAAACACAACATACATTTACAACTCTGGTAGGAACTGCATTGAGAAGCTATTTATTGAAAGACTGCCTTTGGTTGCCCAAGATGAAATACTGGACATACTGCAATAATAGCAATAGACAAAGAATTAAGGTACTGTATTTATATGGTGAGCATTAGTAACCATTTAACAGCAAAATGAGGCACAAGCCTTAAGGCTAAAATATGAATCAGGCAAAAAATGGAAAGAAAGGAGAGTTGAACCACTGTCTCTTAAACAATGAGACCACCACAGTAGAGGCCACCAGAGCCTCCAAGTTCTCTGCAGGTAATTATCAGGTTAAACACCACCTTTTGTACTTTTCAATACAATTAGGTATTCAACTATCCCTCCCCCTCTCTTGCCCCCCCCCCCCCAACTGTTGAATAGCTTCATATAAATGCATGAAGCCACATTGATGAACTTTCAAAGCTCTGCCTTTTAAACAACCTAACATAACAACCATTTTGCTACACTGACCACATCCAGAGTCTGATACTCTTAAAAAGAGCTGCTATTCTGCAACCGAATTGGTTTAAATAACTATTCTGCAGAATAAAACTGCACAAAGACTGTGTGTTTACCCTTACTTGCTGCTGCTGTATTATAAGGCAGATGGCACCACCATTAAAAAAATTTATCTAGGCTTCATGAGACCACATACTGCTGGCATGCAGATTTCTAGTGTTCAATAATAAGTTGCCATTAATGGCCTTACCTTAATTGAATGCACATAAAAAGTGCACAAACTTATGAGAGTCTGGGGATACCGATTTTGAGGTAAACAGGTACAAATTACCAAAAATATAAAACAATTTACTTCCTAGACAAAATATCCCACTTAGTAGACACAGGTACCTGCATTGTAAAAGCGTATGGTCCTCTCAACAGCTTATGAACTTTGTATTTGATTTGATACTGAATTTATAAAAAGCCCAACAAAAATAAACTTAAATGTCTAGGCAGAAAGAAGAAACATCAAATTAAAGGTGGATCTGTTTAAGAGGACAATGAAGAATTAAATATCAAGTGTCTGATCTACAGATCATGATGATATCAGACGCCCATATGTTGAGGGTGCATGAAAAAATACTGAAGGGGCAAAATGATGCTTACAGTTCAGGATAATCAAATTTATGTGCATTTTTCTAATTCACGAGGCTACAGCATTCCTATCTATGGTTCATTATTCTCTCTGAACACCTTAAGTTAGAAGGCTATAAAATGTATTGGTTTGACGACATCTGTATTCTATTCTCTAGGGGCTTGCACATTAACAAGATGTATTCCTTAGAAATGACAGTGATTTTATTCTGAGCTACATTTTTTGTTAGCATTACCCAAGCCACTTTCCTTTCAAAAATTGCTTCTTCCAAGCGTTCTAGAATCCAAGTATGAATTGCCCAGTAAGGACTGCTGATAGCCAAGTTGACACACACGGGATATAACATGTATTTACTTGAGCAAAATTTATCTACTGTTGCAGACACATATCTAAATTTAAGACAAAGCAAGCTGCACTTGTTACATGGCAAATGGGATAAAGGAAAATAAATTGTTAATTTACATGGAACAAGTAAAATTCTTTTGAAGGTTGCAACACTAGCTCAGTTTCTTTGCACAGCTTTATTTTGCAGCTGCTCTTCATTCCAGACTCTCTTCCCATTCCCAGATACAGACTTCCTGCAATGCAAGGAGTTCCTTTCCACGTTTACATAAAATTGTTCTTTCTTCTGTGTGTGTACGTATATGCGTGCTCAGAACAAAAAAAAACGTTCCACAGGCAGAGATTGTGGGCTCGCAGGACATTTAAGCTTTCGTGAAACTGGAAAGCAGTCAAGTTCTGTTTTTCCCTTGTGTCTCTACAAGTTTTACATTTAACTGTTCCACAAATTTGGCAAAAAGTTCATTATCACATCTAGGATGTCTTCACCAAATCGTAGACATAAATATGGAAATCGTCATCAAACTTTATGAAATAGACGGAAGGTTTGGCTTCAACTTGATGAATAACCATGCCAGTCCTTTTTGAGCCATCTTCTTTGGCGTACTCCACTTGTTTGCCCACCAAGCTGTCCACTACTTCACCAGGCTCCCTCTCCGCTGGTGGAGAATCATCTAATTAAAAAAGGCAATATCAAATATGAATATAAAAGTTCTTACTACACAGGCAGACTATTCAAGCAGCTGTTGCTAGGAAAAAAATATCATCTCTCCAAATATTTACCATCACCCTACAGAACTAAAAATTTGAAAACAAATACATGATCTACTGTAGGAAACCAACACAGTGAAATAAACTGTAACACAGATTTTCGGTTGGGGGAAGGTAGGGGAATGTTCAGGCCAAGCTTCCAGCCCACATGGAGCCACTGCAACCCTGCTCATTATAATTTAATAAACCAGAGCTCAACAAATCCCAGGTACCATGGTTACAAAACTAGACCTGGGACCTAAATTTTAATAGCCTGATTGCATGGGCAGCTGCACTGGGGCAGGGGAAAGCAGGCTGCATTGGTGGTAGGATCTCTACTCTTCAATCCATCTCCCCCCCACCCCCCAAACACCATGGCACCTCTGACATGGGGAGCATATATGGATACAACCTCTACTCCCCCTCCCCCAGCGAGGTGCTATCAACTTCTAAGCAGCTTGTAGATGCAAGGAAAAAACTTAGAAGTTACTGTAAGTATACAAATGCTAGAAGCCTAAAAAATAAAAATAAAAAAAAAAAGATAGAAGCGTTAGATTACATAGCACTAAATAAAGAGGTATATATAATAGGTATCTCAGAGACCTGGTGGAAGGACGACAATCAATGGGACACTGTTACCTGGGTATAAATTATATCACAATGATAGGGCAGATATTGGAGGGGGGAGGGGTTTGCACTGTATGATAATGACGGAATTGAGACAAACTCCTCACCGGCCTCCCACTTAGCCATCTATCCCCCCTTCAATCCGTTCAGAACGCTGCCGCACGTCTTATATTCCGCCAGAACCGATATACTCATATCACCCCTCTCCTCAAGTCACTTCACTGGCTTCCGATCAGATACTGCATACAATTCAAGCTTCTCCTCCTTACCTACAAATGCACCCGGTCTGCGGCTCCTCACTACCTCTCTACCCTCATCTCCCCCTATGTTCCCGCCCGTAACCTCCGCTCTCAGGACAAATCCCTCCTTTCAGTACCCTTCTCCACCACTGCCAACTCCAGGCTCCGCTCATTCTGCCTTGCCTCACCCTATGCCTGGAACAATCTTCCTCAACCACTATGCCAAGCCCCCTCCTTACCCATCTTGAAATCTCTGCTTAAAACTCACCTCTTCAATGCTGCTTTCGGCACCTAACCTTTCGAGAAATATAGTATGCCCTATCAGATTGACTCTACACTTGTCTTTTAGATTGTACACTATCTCTAGATTGTACACCTGTCTTTTAGATTGTACACCTGTCTTTTAGATTGTAAGCTCCTTGAGCAGGGACTGTCCTTCCATGTTAAATTGTACAGCGCTGCGTAACCCTAGTAGCGCTTTAGAAATGTTAAGTAGTAGTAGTAGTAAAAGTTTTGCATGAAACAGACAGCAACATGGAATCTTTATGAATAGAAATTCTACGTGTTAAGGAAAAGAACATATGCGTATGGCTATACTACCATCCACCAGGCCAGAATGATCAGACAGATGAAGATATGTTAACAGAAATTAGATATTTTGCAACAGTATAATAATGGGTGAATAAATGCCACATCAGGGAGTGCCGGTGAGGTAAAATTCCTAGACGTAATAAATGACTGCTTCTTGGATCAATTGGTCCAGGAACAGACAAGAGGGGGAGCTATCTTAGATCTAGTCCATAGTGGAATGCAGGGCATAGTATGAGAGGTAACGTTGTTGGGTCTGCTGGGAAACAGTGATAAAACTCATAGCCCCGCCAAGAATGATTCTGTCGCAAACTGTGCAGCAGAGTCAGCAGGAGACTGAATGACCGAACAGCATCAAGGCTGTGTGCCGCTAAGGAACTGTCAATGACATAAAAGCAAACACAGAATTGCGGTTGTAAAAGTAGCAAGACAGTTGCAGAGGGAAGGCTGAGACAGTACTGAAGGAGAAGTGTTCATCTAGTGAACACTGGTTTCTTCTCTTAGAATGTTTTATAGGTATTGCAGTAATTTTTCAAAACAACAGATGCACAAATTAATGATTTTGAACAATTAAGTTACTAACCAGGAATTTTTTTCCCCCCATAGATCAGGAGAAAGACAACAGCCATGCCCTAAAAGAGCTGGGGGGGGGGGGGGGGGGGGGGGGGCGGGGGCGGGGGGGACAGGCATTCTGACAGAGGTCTCAGCAGCTGGTCCTAAATTTTCAAAACAGCTCCCAAACTCAAACAAAATCTGCCAAAGCCTATTATAGTGTTTTGCATTAGTATTCACTACATAAAGGTTATTAAGTCCTGCATTAAATGTAATTTATTTTAGCATATGCCATGATGATTGTTTTGCTCAAATACTTGTTTCCTATAACTATCAGTGTAACATGTTAGGAGACTATCCAGCTCATTTTCGAAAGAGAAAGACGCCCAAATCGGTATAATCCAAAGCCGATTTTGGGCGCCTCCAACTGCACTCTGTTGCAGGAACGACCAAAGTTGACAGGGCATTTCGGAGGCGTGGTGAAGGCGGGACTGGGGCGTGTTTATCGGCCGAGGAGAGATGGGCGCCTTCGGCCGATAATCAAAAAAAAAATGGGTGGCAGTAGCGAGAATTTGGGTCGCTTTTGTTGGACCTTTTTTTTTTTACAAACATGTCCCAAAAAAGTGCCCCAGCTGGCCAGATAACCACCGGAGGGAATGGGGGATGACCTCCCCTGACTCCCCCAGTGGTCACTAACACCCTCCCACCAAAAAAACAGAACTTGAAAACCTTTTTTTTTTCCAGCCTGTATGCGAGCCTCAAATGTCATACCTAGCTCCCTGACAGCAGTATGCAGGTCCCTGGAGCAGTTGCTAGTGGGTGCAGTGGACTTCAGGCAGGTGGACCCAGGCCCATCCCCCCCCTACCTGTTACACTTGTGGTGCTTAATGTTGAGCCCTCCAAAACCCACTGTACCCACATGTAGGTGGGCCCCCCTTCACACCTTAGGGCTATGGTAATGGTCTAGACTTGTGGGTAGTGGGTTTTGGGGGGGATTTGGGGGGCTCAGCACACAAGGGAGGGAGCAATGGACTTGGCAGGTCTTTCAATGGTTTTTTTTTTAATTTTTAAAAGTGCCCCCTAGGGTGCGCAGTTGGTGTCCTGGCATGTGAGGGGGACCAGTGCACTACGAATCCTGGCCCCTCCTAGGACCCAATGCATCAGATTTGGGCGGATTTGAGCAGGGCGCCTTCGGTTTCCATTATCGCTGAAAACCGATACCGCTCAGCTCAAATCCGCCCAAATCCGATGTGTTTGCCCGGCACAAACCGTATTATCGAAAAAAAGATGGACGCCCATCTTTTTTCGAAAATACGGTTTGTCCCGCCCCTTCGCGTGCCCGTCCACGGAGATGGGCGTTCGCGTTCGATTATGCCCCTCCACAAAGTCAAGTTATGCTCTCCAGAAGGTTACGGGAACGCTGACATTGCAAACATTTAGTTCAACTTGTAAATAAAAGCATTAAGTAGTTTCTTTTCTCCAGTATGCATCATCTTATTGGTCTGATTACAAACATAGAAAAATGTAGGCAGATAAAGACCATATTGCCTATTCAGTCTGCCCATCCATGCCATCTACTCTCTCTATCACGTTCTTGGAGATCCTATGTACTTGTCCCAAGCTCTCTTGAATTCAGATACTGAATGTTTTTGGTTTTTGTAAAAATAAATTTCTTGATATGCACACAATGTGAAAACTGCCACTAAACATGCCCTCTGCTTTGTATTTACACTGCCACTTATTATTGTTCAGAATAGAGCTGTTTGGTTTTGCAGATCAGCCAGCTTTGTATATATAACTTATTCCCTTATCTATGATCTACAGCTATAGCCTGTGTCTTCTTGGCCTTTTCAGGGACAAGTTAACAGACAGGCTTGCTTAAAATAAGGGGCCATAAACTTTAAAGGCTCTGTTTGTTTCAAACAGGCACTGAACTACAGAAGCACTTTCAGGGAGATTTGGGGTTGCAAAGGGCAAATGATGGATAATTGTGAAAAATACTAAAGAAGCAGAATTACATGGAGGTGACAGAGGTCAGAGTTGAAGAATACCAGATAAGTAAGAGAGAAAACATAAGTGATTGGACAAGATTAAGCTTCAGTAATCTGACAAGAACATCTTGTGGCAGTCAAATTTGTTAAGCTTCCAGGGAAATACAAAGAAAGACCAGAGAGAGATTTTATTTTCCTTATACTGAAATTTAGACTGATATAAATAAGAATTCAATTTTCTGTAACACGGATAAAATAAATTTTATTGTAATCATTTATTTACTCTAATAAATTGTAGCATTATTATAAGAGAGAAAAATTAAAATCTGGAGTGTTCTTCCTTTGCCAGAAGGGCTTTCTTTCAGTCTCTCCTGAAGTTGTTTAGCTCCTCTTTAGAGGCAACAGTGGCTTTACACTATCCATGTTCCTACTGCTTAGAAAAACTCTAAAATGATTTTTCCAAAATACACTGTCAGATTAAGTGTGGAAAAACCTTGCTGAAAAAGTAAACACCCATCTATTCTTGACGAACAAGTTCGTTTTCTCAATCAGTCTGGATGGCAGGATGACAATTTGTGGCATAGATGCAACCCCCAATCACCCCACCCTACCCCAATACAGCACTGCAGATAGTAGGTTTCAGAAATAAATACATGGCCACTCACTAGAATCCGGCATGATACGGAGGTCGCCTTCTTTGTAATCATCTAACAGCTGGTACATATATAAGACGGGATCTTTTTCGTAGGTAATATAAAACCATGTGTTCATTATGGGAGCACGGGCTAAGACCATGCCCCGCCACTCATCCTTTGAGCCGTCCTCTGTTTCAAACATGTGTTCCACTGCTTTACCGATCATGTTGTCAGCCAAATGGGCATCACTGATTCGAGATGAAGCTGAAAATTGTAGGGTAAAAAGAAAAACAAATACACCCATACATTTAATTATTTAATAGTACCATTAACATTATTACAGTTGCATGCCTGAAGTTTTGAGTGGCTGATTGGCCGATGATCAGAAGCAAACACGGGCGCTAGAGGCCAATAGCACCTGAGTTTGCTCCCACCCGATGATCAGAGCCAGTCAGCGCATGTAATAAGTGTTTGTGGGCTCTGAACGTAACTGCATGCAAATGCATGCAAACAAGGGTCTCCCGCATTCATCCCTCATGATCAGCAGGCAGCGCGCCAAACAAGGGCGCTGCTACTGCTGCAAACCTTACCTGGCATTAGGGTTTGCTAGAGGGAGGAATGAGGGAGACCCACTGAAGAGGTTTTACAGGTCTTGGATTTTCTCCTGGACCTGTCAAACCTAAGCCTGCCCCCGCCCCCTAAAACAAAAGACCTGGAGGTCTGGTAGACCTCTAGGCTCCCCATCCCCCAAAGCACAAAAACCCTGGTGGTCCAGTGGGACCGCTAGCTCCCCCACCCACATCGCACAAAAACGCTCTGGTGGGCCAGTGGGACTGCTATCTGTCCCCCTCCACCCCCGGTGGCCTACCTCTCCATAGTGGTGGTAGTAGTTGGAAAGGGAGGGACTAGCACTCCCTCCTTCATCTTCAGGCGCCTTCCCAAAATGGTGGCATCCCACCCTGCCCGGTACATCCTGTAATGCGCCAAGAACCCATATATGGAAGTTACGCCCTGCCCAGAGCATCCCAGGATACACAGGGCAGGGCTTAACCCATATATGGAAGTTACACCCCCGTCCAGCACATCCCAGAATACACTGGGCAGGGTGGGATGCCATCATTTTGAGAAGGCCCCCAAAGAGGAGGGAGGGAGCACTAGTCCCACCCTTCTCCAACTACTACCAGCACTATGGAGAGGTAGTCCGCCGGGGGTGGAGGGGGGCAGATAGTGGTCCCACTGAACCACCAGGGCATTTTTGTGCAATGTGGGGGAGGGGGGTGGGAGGAGTGGGAAGCTAGTGGGGTACCACTGGACAACCAGGGTTTTGATGCTTTGGGGGGAAGCGCCTGGAAGTCTACCAGACTTCCAGGTCTTGTGGTTTGTTTGGTTTTTTTTTTTTGGGGGAGGGGGGGGGGGCGGACTTAGGTTTCACAGGTCCTGGAGAAAATCCCGGACCTATCAAACAACTTCTGCCGGTGGATTGTGCCTAGAAGTACCCCTATGATCAGAGCTAATAGCGCACATAAACTTGTACACTATTAACTTTGATCATAGGGGCTTTATAGCCCTGCGCTGCTCTGACGCTATTTTTAGAGCAGATCATCAGCCCTTAAGTGCTCAAGTTTTAGGTTGCAGAAATTTAAACACAAAAATTTCAGCATACCTACACACAGCTCTAGATGGACATGCCAAAGAAACTCCTTGCATCTGCTTTATCATTAAAAGAGAATCTGTTTCAGCAGCTTACTAGAAAGCACAAAAGGAAACTACCAGGTGAATGAATGTTCAAAGCCATTTATCCAGATAATGGCCACCTATGTACAGATAAACAGCTTAGACGGTGCTGGCTGTGGCTATTCAACAACACTGTCCAGACAGTACCAACCAATATCCTTACAGACTGCCTCAGTGGGAGAGGGGTGGGGGTGTGAGGGCAGACTCGAAGTGGTGCTTTTCAAACTGCTATCAGGATAACTATCTGAGTGAAGTTAAATTTTCTGTCCCGACTTTATCCTGCTGGCCATCTGAATAGCTGTTTGAACTGTGCTGCTATCTGGATAACGCTGGGACTTGTTATTACTGTTCTCCAGATCTTACCGTGTCTAAGTAGGACTGACACTTCAGCCATTATACTGTACAAACTGCAGACCTCACAGCATACCCTGAAGAAAGCCATAGCATGATGGCTGAAAGATCAGTTCCACTTAGACGCAAGACCCAGACAACTGCAACAATCATGATGCCAGCCATGGAAGCCTAAGAACATGCAATGCTGGGACTGACCCCACTATACAGATGTTCAGCACCAGCTGCAATCCATATATTGCAGCTGGCATAAAAAAAAAAAAAAAAAAAAAACACTGGCTGTGGCACTTAAATAAATACCGACCCCTACTTTGTTAAGAATCAGAAAAAGATTATTGTGCAGTCAGTGGCTAAAATCAGAAGCTAATGTGGTGAAATGTAGTTGAGATCATTTTTTCATCTTATCAAAATCACCAGACACCGTTTCTGAAAGTTTCATGCTTTCCTTCTACTCCCTAATAGATTTACTACTCAGAGCAGCAGGATCTTCTGGAGACAAACACTCTGGTGAAATTAATTTTGCTGCGTGTCAAATTGCCCTGGACATTCCTGCTACACAAGCTGAAATGTTTTGCCATTTTTTGTCACTGCACGTGAAAAACCCCTAGACCCTTAAGCTTTAAAAAAACAATATGAATACTTATTCCATGAAAAGAGCATAAGGTGTGTGTGTGTGTGGGGGGGGGGGGGGGGGGGGGGGGGGGGTTACAAAATGTGTATGTGTTTAGAAGAAGGACAGTAAAAAGTAGGCAAAGAACCTTGAAAGAGATGGGCCTACATTTAACATGGACCATCTAATAATTCTCAAAAGCATTTTTTAGCTAATTCTGGGAAACATGGTAGGAAGTAAGGGTGGAACTGTTTGGGCTACTTGGGCACGTGGTAGCAGATCATAAGTAAATACTAGTTTAATATGGGATAAACACAGAGCAACACTATATAGAAAAAAAGGATGGAATCCAATTAAACCAAAACTTAAATGACTGTAAAACTGGAGTAAGTACTGGCAGCAGATTCAGAGGCTCAGAAGCAAGACCAGTGATGGGCACACTTGTAGTATGGGTCTCCCGTAAATGGCAGAACAGATCAGGAGTGGACTTTGATAGCAACTCTAGTAGTTGGGAAGCAGGACCAGTGCTGGTCTGAGCCTCAAAACTGGCAGGGAGAGACAGATGTAGAGGGGTATTTGACATGTCTAAATCCGATTTTGGATGTTATGTTGAAAACATCCAAAAATCAAGTGGTGAACACAGTGATTTTCTAACCAGAAAAACGTCCTTTTCGAAAATGGCCATTTGCTAAATGTTTATTTGTGCTCAGTGCATCTATCTTCTTGGAAAAACAAACAAGAGCAAGCCATTGGGATGTATTGGGGGGAGGGGGTGGGGGCAGCATTCTTAGTAGACAGGACACAGACATCCCAGCAGAACAGTGGAGAACCCTAGGGGGTACTGCAGTTGACTCCACATAAAAGGTCCCAGATTCATATCTCACTATTACCCCCTTATATGGTGAATCCTCCACTACAATAGCCCTTATATCTGCAGATGCCACCTATATGTGGGCACAGTAGGTCTGATGGGTTTAAGAGGGCTCATACTTTCCACCACAAGTGTAACAGACTGGGACATGGGCACTGCATCGACCACTAGGCTAGTCCAGGGACCTGCCTGCTGCTCTAATAGGCCTGGCCATAACATCTGAAGATGTCAGAGGCTGGTATGTAGTTTCTTTCACATCTTTGGGGGGTGGGAGGGGGTATCATGCCTCCAGTGGATTTTTGGTCATATAGGGCACCTTTTTGTGACTTAGTTGTGATTGAAACAGACCAAAATGTTTAACTTTTAGCCCAGCACATTTTTTGCTTTGTTCCATTATGGCACAAAAACGTCAGAGTTTTGGGAATGCCCAAATCCCTCCCCCATCACGCCCCCTTGTGATTTGGGCACAGTGTATACGAACTGCATAAAAAACATCTTAAAAATGAGTTTCAAAGATAACGATTTGGTCATTTTGGAAAAAGAAATCCATCTGCTGCTTTGTACTGCTTTTTGGATGTCTTTCTGTTTCGTAAATTAGCCCCTAAGTAAACCAGTGCTTAATCATGAAGAAGTGGAACCTGTGCAGTGTGTCAGATTCATCTCTGGCCACCCTGTTGGGCAGACTGAATGGACCATGCAGCTCTATCTGCCAACACTAACCAAGGGCTCTTTTTCTAAAGCTGCACTACCAATTAGTGGCACGCTAAATGCAAAGAAGCCCATTCTATTCCCATGGGCTTCTTTGCATTCAGCGGGCTAACAGCAGCGCAGCTTTGCAAAAGGAGTTCTTTCTATGTTACTATATTAGTTATATTTATATACTATAGCAACATCTATTGTATGTTTTAAGTTACTCGTCTAATTTGTGGGGCTATTGGTTCTCTTTTTGGAATGAGACATTATTCCTATTGGCCACTGTGGTATATCTGATTTATTGATATATGCAGTTTGCTAGGTTTCGTTGGACATTTTTTAAAAACCTTTTTTTTTTCATTTAAATGGAGAGGAAATATAACCAAATAACAAGGAAATATAACAAAATAGCTTTAATGAAATACTTCTTATTGTTATACGTCAGAATTGTATAAGAAGGAAATGGAAAACACTCTAAGGGGTCCTTTTACTAACGATCACTAACGGGATTAGCGCGCGCTAAATGCTACACAGTCCATTGTATTGGGCTGCATTGTATTCAGCACACCTTAGTAAAAGGACTGTAAGTGTCTGGAAAATCATATTCTTTAGTAGGTTACCCCTATCCCATAAAAAAATTATAATAAATGAATGGAAATTATCCAGAAATTAAAAAAAGATGTACAATCTGAACAAGACAAATGCTTCTATTTACCTGACCAAAAAAATGCTCTAATTGAGAAGGGGCAATACATAAATAATTAACTCCTTCAAATGTAATGAAACACAGAAAAAAAAATGAGGTTCCTCCAATAGCTAGCACACAACGTGTTTGGTATCACCTGGGACATCAGGGAAAATAAGTACCTGATAATCACAAAAATTCACATCCTTCTTAGCAAAATATGCCTTTAAGTACTGCACATTTCTTCAATCTCCATTTTCAAAAGTTACCACAAATGTTGCCCTTTGATCCTGTAAAGATTCTAAAAAAAATCCCTAAGATTCATATCAGATGGATTCTCCAAACCCTGAACATGCATTTGGTCACTACTTGAAGAGGAAATATGAAACAACTCAGAGATATCAACTCTGCAAAAACTCTTTAACATAATTTTGTAACAAGAACATAGATGAGAGCAAATGTTTAAGGAAATTTAAAAACCTTAATTTTTTAAAAAAGCTTTTAACAGCATTCTTAATAGTCTCCAGATGTCAATGGACAGTCATTGTATCTTTAATCCGTGCCCTCACCTACTAGAGTTCCATCATCGATACATTGAGATTTAGAATATCCCCAGGAGGAGAAATCCTGAATATGAGGCTAAAAGAAGCCCCCAAACTTGAGGAAGACTTTAGAAAGTACCAGCCTCAGATGAAACACTCACCAGAAGTTATTAAGTAAGGTGTTTATCCATAAAGTTGAACAACTGGAACAGCAATTTCATGCTCAGAACATGTTTTAAACTTAGTGCCAGCAAAAAAATCTCACAGTGCCTTCTAAAACCCCAGAAGTGGCACCAAAGAGGTGTGTTCCTCTTTGTTCTCATACCCTTTGGTAGAGAACCTAGGGAGACTTCCTTTAAGGTGGCAGATGTCATCACACCAGGGGTGCAGCTTCCTTCCGGTGCCATTCTCCACTACTCTCACACCGGGCGCTCCATACATCTCTCTACTCCTCGCACTGCAACACTCATGAAGTTCATCAGACCCTTGGTGAATAGATAACTGTTTGAGTCAAAATTTGGGCACCTCAACTTGGGGCTCTTTTTGACCCATTTCCAACTCTGTCATCTCAAACCATTACAAATTTTTGATGTTTGCATTTTCCAAGTTCTCCTTTATGCTGGGTAGGAATTCCACTTCTCTGTTGTCCTGCATAGAGTCCTTGTATAAATTTCTTCAGTCTATTTCATGTTCAGATTTAGTCAGTGGTCTTTTACCTGCCTAATGCTAATCCCCAATTCCATGCAGAACTACTTCAGATTCTACTTTATTTGATATATTTTCAATTCGTTACTGGAACATATGAAAGAGACAGACAATCTGTTATGTTTCAGCTTGAGGTTTTGGCTCTCTTACTTTTGGTCATCTTGATCCTTTGAGGTACTTATGTATTAGTGACCTGCAGTTAATTTTAATTTTTCCTTCTACTTTTTGCCCCTAACTAGGAATACCTCTCTCCTTTTCACTTATTGATAAGGGTCCCTCAGTAAAGATGTTTGCTTTATGCAGATTATAGCCTTGATATTGCTTACGCTTTTTTGCTTGGGGTTCTGATTTTGGCTCATCATGCGTACTATACAGGTATACCAGTTCATCTTCTCTCTCTGCTTTTACCCTATCAACCAACACACAGTCTGAGGTAATCAGAAGCTAATTGTCTAGTTGTTCCTTCACATAAGAGGATTTGGTTAGATAAATTTTAGCACACAGCACTCAAATGTATTGCTCCACTTACAATAGAACTTCAATTAGAATCATCTATCAGTACATTCAGGTTATTATTTTTACAGTGAAGCACAACATGAGAGGCTAGCGCCATTATTATATCGAAGAGTTTATGAAATGGTTCTCGACTAGAAAGATCCGGTGAAGCAGAACAAAACAATCTGGTAGGAAATACTTTAGTCTATTGAAAGAATTTTGGATATTCTTTCCCAGATCTCTGATCAGTAGGTGTTGACATTAAGACAATGGAACAGTAGGTGTTTCAGAGAATCTTCTGGGGGTGAGCAGGACCAACAGGTAAGGTGATAGGTGACTCCAGATATGTGTCACGATCGTGGTCGTGACCCCTCTCAGACTCACCTTATTTCCGGCAGTCAGCTTCTGAGCTGGCTTCTGTCTGTTCTTCCTGAGTTAGTTCTGTCTCTGTGTGCTGGCTGCTTCCAGCATGACTCTGATTACTCCACTATACTGCACCTGTGTGTGTTAAGCCTCTCTGTGCTTCAGTATGCTTTCTGCCTGTGTCTTGGTTTGTGTTCCTCTTGCCTTCTGGTGGCCAGAACTGGTGGCTGCCATAGACTTTCTTTCTGGTCCAGTCCAGATATTCCAGCCCTCCAGACTTGGTTTGAAGTTTGGCAGCTAGCCTCACCCGTAGCTACCTCATGATTCCTGCAGCTGAGTTCAGCTGCTGATGGGTTTATTACCACCTGGAACCTTCTGAGTTTGCCTTTGCATTGTCTAAGGTTCCTGGTTTGTTGGTGCTTTGCTGCACTTCTGCCTAGTCTGGTTTCTTGTTTAGTTCCTTGTCTGTTTCTAGTTATCTGTGTGTAGTTTAGCTTAGGTTTATTTGCTTACTTCCCTAGTCTTGTTTCTAGTCTGTATTCCTTGTCTAGTTTCTATTTGTCTGTGTCTCTTGCTTAGTGGTTGCTCTGCAGCTTTCAGTCCTGTCTCTTGTCTGTCAGTATTTGTACCCTGTTTTAGTGGCTGCTCTGCAGCTTTCAGTCCCGTCTCTTGTCTGTCAGTATTTGTACCCTGTTTCAGTGGCTGCGTGGCAGCTTTCAGTTCCTGTCCTTTAGCTTGTCCATTTCCTGCTTTGTGTAGTATTGTCTGTCTGTGAGTCCTAGCCCAGTTTGCTGCCTTGCTGCCCATGTATATTCCTTTCCCCTCTGACCCTCAGTCCTTGTTCAGCCTATTTGGTATCCAGTGCCTGCCCTGTCCGGTAAGTCCTGCCGGCCGCTTGCACCCAGGGGCTCAACTCCTGGGGAAGGGCGATCAAGCGCAGGTGAAGTCTAGCTGTTTCTGTCAGAGTTCTGCCTTGTCTCTGGTGTGGGGTGGTTTTGCCTGCCACTGCTGCTCCACGGCAGTGGCCCAAGGGCTCACAAACCTAGTTTCTACCTTGAAAGCCTGACAATATGTCCCCTTTATTAATCAAATTACACTGGCTTCCCATCAAAGTGATAATCATCTTCAAATTATGTACCTTTATCTTTCAAGTACTAAATGGCAGAGCTGCAGATTACATGGTACCATTAATAAACTTACTTCAAAGAAACCCTAAATATGAGGCAAGAAACTATCTCAGACTACACTTCCCAAATTGCAAAAAAGTGATCTACAAAACTGTTCACTCTGCAAACTTCACTTACCTATGAACCACACTTACCTAGGAACCAAATAGTGGAACTCCTTACCACCCAAAATAATATACAGGACTATACTAGATTCCACAAAATCCTCAAATTGTTCCTATTCAAACAAACCCTCACAAAGAACAGCCAAATCTCAAACAATTAATTATTACCTGAATTAGTTATTACATAAGCACCGCCACACTGGGAAAAGACCAAGGGTCCATACTCAACATTACTCTATTTACCATTAACTTTCTCTCTGTTTCATGTATAATTTCTCATTCCTAACAGATTTTCTAAATGTTAAACATCCATAGCTATCCCAGTAAGTTTATGATACTGTATTGTAAAATTGGATTCTTAACAACAAATTACTTTCATATGCATTATTCTTAGTTATGTATCCAATACGGTTTATTGTAAGCCACATTGAACTAAAACTTGTTTGGGATAATGTGGGATATAAATGTCACAAATAAATAAATGAGCGGTCCTATGAGGAATCACCTGTACTGAAATCCTGTTGCTTTTTTGTTTCCAGAAATTATGGTTACCCTTTTGATAACTTTCAGAGTCTTCATCCCTCTCTCCATTAACCCCTCATATTCCAGCTATATTCCTGTTTACTTAATTGCAACTGTTGTACTTTTTTTTTATAGCATTTGTTATACTAATATTCTCATATATGTTAATTGAATTGTTATAAAATACAATAAAAGATCACTGAAAAAAATCTATCAGAAATTCAAGATTGGTTAGAAAATATGGTTGTTCAGGCAGATCGTTAATGTTTAGAATTAAATTGATTCCAACTTTATATGCCTTTTATTATTTTTGTATTCTGGTTTAACTTGTCTACAGGTAAATTTATTAATGTGCAATTCACTCTCTTCTTTTGTGTTTTGCTAGTTTGTCTAATGCTTTAAAAGATTTTTCAGTCAATCAACTTTAATTGTAAACCTCCTATTTGGAGGTGGTAATGCAAATGTATGAAATAAACAGAATAAATAAGTTTAACTTATAAACTCTCCTCTATCTCAGCATTTGTATCCATCAGATCTTTTGCCTATTTCTTACTGACCTGTCTTATTCTATATTGCCTTCGTTCACAAATTTGTCTTGCTTCCTGTCCTATACTGAGCTTATTCTTTTATGCTGCACCCTTCTTTTACCTGTTTTTGCCCTATTTCTTCTGATGTTCACTGGCTGTTTTGGCACTTCTCTTCTTAATAGTCCTCACTCAATCTCCTTTCTTTAATTCGCTTTCTGCATCATCTCTCAGCTGTTTTAAGATGCCATGGCTTGGTACTTCTTAGTTTTGTCTAGCTGAGATCTTCAATTTGCATCAGTTGCCTTTTGCAGCTTTTCCTTCGGTAATTTTGTTCTTTCAGCTTTGATGAGCTCTCTGTATACTGTAACCCCACGGGCGTTGTGCAGGTCAAAACACGAGAGGAATGGACCAGATAGTAGGGCAAAGCCTCAATAAAACACAGACTGGGAGTCAGCAGATTGTTTAACAGTGCAGTCGTTTGCAGTGCACACATTTATTCAGGCACTCAGAGCCAACACAAGATATAAGCAGGCCTCTGCCTTCAAGCTAACAGGCGTAGGCAAATGAGAAACAGTCTTTTCCTCAAAATACTTCTAGGGGTTCCAGTCCAGGAAAATACTCAGCCCACTTTGGCAATCTGGCTAACTTCATCAGCCAAGCTCCAAAACGGGGTGGGCAGTGCAAGCAAAACTCCAGCACAGCTCTGCAGCTAACAAATTATAACTTTTCTCAGAATGTAACTTCAAACAAAATATAAGGTTCTGTCAGTTCCATACCATCTATTAACTCAAAACTCAGGCAAACAGTTTGAGGTAGGGAAGGCTTCAGCATGCCTCACAGAGTTTAACAAACAACTGTGTGGAACAGAAGCACCACAACCCTGTCTCTTATGGATCTCTCTCCCACTCTCCTGTAGAAACAGCAATGGAGAACTCAGCCCCCAAGGGTGTATAAAGCCCAACAAATCTTTCCCAAATAAAGAGTAACAGGAGATTCCCTTCCCCCTTCAGAGGCTAGCATTTCCTCCCTTAGGGTTACCTTCCACTGGACGGGAAGCCCCTCAGCTGGCTTCCTTCTCAAGAACTAGGTAATTCTCCCTTAGGGTTACCTTCCCCGTCCACAGGAAGCCCATCAGCTGGCTGGCTTCTCAGGAGTTAGGCATTTCTTTCTTTAGGGTTACCTTCCCAGTCTACAGGAAGCCCGTTTAGCTGGCTGCCAGCCCCTTCTCCCCCCCCCCCCCCCCTCTCTGCTAGCTCCAAGGCCCTTTCTCAGAGGCGGGTGGAGAGCAGAGACAGTCAGAAGCTCTGGTGCAGAGCATAGACTGACTGTCCTCCAAGGAAACTGGCTGAGACTTCATTCCCCTGAGATTCTTAGAGATCCATGCCAGCTCTTCGGAATTGCCTACTTCGAGACTAGGCTTCCTCTCCCCCCTTCCTCCAGGGTGATTAAACCTTCTATACAGCACAGGGAAAAGAAGAGATCATTTTTAAAGGTAAATTTCTGATGCAAGTGAGGCGTCTGGCAGGGACAGCTTCCTTCACGGCTCTTAAAGACCGACATTTTTCCCCTCCATAACTATCAGCCACAGGACTGCTGCAACCTAAGGAAAAATCCCTTCCTAATTTAGGGGCTTTTTTCTGGGTATCCTGCCCCTTCTTTTAACTCTAAATCCCTCCTGCAGTTCCTTATGTGTGAATCCGGCAGGAATGAGGGTAATGTAGGCACAAGGACAGTGCCCTACTTTATCACAATACCCTCTAGACTTAAACAGGATTTGTGGCATAAAAGAGCAGTAGCAATACATTATCTCCTTAATATCTTTCAGGAATCCACTTAAATTATGAAAAAGTAGAGAACACTATGGTCTATCTAACTCCAGCTGCAGTGGATCCATTATGGTTTACACTGTGGCAATTCTGTTGTCTTCACCTGCACTATCTGCACTACTGCTTTCACCATCAGTAGCTCAAGTGAATGTTTTTCTATATATTTCAACTGTAGCTGTTGTGTTGCTGAGATTTTTTTTTTTAATATATGCACTGTGCAACAGGGTCACAATATGAAGGTACTTAGCGAGATGAAATGAAAATTTATTCTTTCCTCCTTAAGAAAAGAATGGCAGCATTATCTCTGCAGACCTTGTCACTGGTAGCATAAATCAGATTTTTTAGATATCAAATCACAGGACTAGGTCCTGTTGACCATTTTTAAAATCCTGAACCAAGTTCATAATTTCTACATTAACATGGAGCTCACAGGTGTGCCAATCTTATACTTCATGTGCAAGTCCTTCTAGATTAAATAAACCAATTTTCAAGCTAATTCTGGGCCACCTACAGCAACATTTTTTATAACTCTTAATTGTAGCTCTAGCTTGGACATTTAACTGCTCTAGGTGCTTTAGGATGGAATGAAAAAGTGCAGCATATCATGAGGCAGCATTGCGCTACCGAATCTTGGCTCCATGTGGCTCTTATGAAGTATATACACTAATAACTACTCAACTGTACATACACATACATTATGTGCAAGGATTGTATAAGATATCGGTCATTAGAAAGTCCATTGACAGCAACACTATCTATTATCAAAGTTATCATCCAAAGAAACTGCATGGTAGTATCCCTGCGGGACAACTCTTGCACTTAAAGAGATTATGTAATAGTACAGAACATTTTAACTATCACTCTTAAGGCGATAAGAGAGATTTTTACGACAAGGTTATCCTCAATGTGGTGAATACAGCCTATTAAAAAAAAAAAAAAAAAAAAAAAGAGTACAATGCATAGGGGCAATGGTTATTATGGAACCGAAAACAACTTTACCAAGTAGGTCTAATCTATCATTGACATGCGTATCACCTTATTCCCAAGGAACACGGAGAATCAGTGCTATGATTTGCACGTATTGGCAGATTTTGAAACTTCTCCCTGGGTTTGACAACATACCGAGATTTGCACATACCAGAGTTAGAAATTTGGGAGAAATGGTGTCTTTTAAAGGGGGCTATTCAATAGGAGAAGGGCCATCAAGCTTGCAAATCATTGCACTTATTGTCAGCATGCTTTAACAACGCAATCAATTTCTCAATCCTAAGACCAGTAAAGGGTTTTATATTTGCAATCACACACAGACTGCAATTCTAAGGGGGGAAGGGGGGTGCGCCACTTTCTGAAGGGGAATTTACCCTTCTGCGCTGGTCTTGCGGCCAGCTATCTGAGGAAAAAACGCCTGATGGCAATCCCGGGCCGGTCTCCATCGGAGGGGAACCAGGTATCAACGCAAAGTCAGACATCTGTGGCAGAGCTCTTTTTAACATGAACGCTTTATGTAAAAGCAACACAAACTCAGGGGAGAAAGGCTCACCATGGCCTCCTGGTTCCAATCCGGGGTAAGCAGCTCCTCTGGTAGCCTCCATCCGAGGCTCCCCTCCGGCCTCAGACCCTTCCACACCTGCGGGGGTCGAGTCATGTGGCACATCCAAGATGGTGCCCGCTGCCAGCTCCACCAAGCGGGAAGAAACACCGCTCGCCATGCTCGGGCCGGGCCCTGACGTCTGAAGAGCACGATTTACAGAGCCCCACTGCGGATCTGCGCTTGCCACAATGTGAACAGCGCTTAACAGCCTCCACAGCCATCACTGAAAACGGCGGAAAATTCAAAATGGCGGATTCGCGCCAAAAAACGTCCCAATCGCGGGCCCTCCCCGGAGGAGCTACAAGACTCTCTTACCTCACCAGACCGAGTCCCAGCGCTCCAGTCATGCTACACAGACAGAAGGAAGCCTCAGAATCGCAGCGCTAAAAAGCGCGTCGCGTTTTTTTTTTTTTAACGCTGTGAGGAAAGTTAGAGGCAACAGCTACAGAGGCACTCCGGAGGTTCAGGAGAGTGGGAAAGGCAGGGAAAGGACGAACCAATATGCCTGCATCCACAGAGAAGAGTGTGAGAAAGGCAAGGATAGGGCAAACCTATATGCCTGCATACACATCGGGGGCCGTGTAAGGCAGGGAAAGGGCAAACCTATGTGCCTTTAAAGTGGGCACCACCAGCCACAACACCCCTGCTACAACTGGCAAAAGCACAGGAGTCACCCCAGGCAGATTTCTGAAGGAGCTGAATAAGTTGTGTCCAACCCTGCTGGGGAGATACAGAATACTGAGAGGCAGATGGAGCTAGCCGGCCAAGTGGAGGAGTGGCCTAGTGGTTAGGGTGGTGGACTTTGGTCCTGGGGAACTGAGGAACTGAGTTCGATTCCCACTTCAGGCACAGGCAGCTCCTTGTGACTCTGGGCAAGTCACTTAACCCTCCATTGCCCCATGTAAGCCGCATTGAGCCTGCCATGAGTGGGAAAGCGCGGGGTACAAATGTAACACACACAAAAAAAGAGGCACTATGGTTTTCAGTGCTCTCTATCTCCCCCTGCTGGTAGGTGGACACAACCCATTCATAATGGATTCATCTGCTTGATGACAAGGAAGCTATATTATGTCCTTGTCCGCTATGGAATATAGGGCAGACCAAACATATTCTTACTGTATTGCTGAACATTTAAGCAACTTATGTACTAATGAAATGGAAGTGCCCCTTGTAAATCATTGGATAACTGCTCGTCATCCTCTTCACAGATCTGCAGTTTGTGATTTTGTTACAAGTACAACTGAATCGTGGTGGAGATGTGTCTATTATTTAATTGCAGAAAGAACAGACTTATATACCCCTTTGGAACACAGTGCAACCCAATGGCCTTTAACAGGGAAGTGAAATGGTTGAACAGCTGACTAGTGGATGGAAACATCCACTGGAGGTGAAGAAACAAAAATCCCTACGACTGCAATAGAGCAATCAACCAAAGAGTAGGGCATAGAAGGCACTTCCAAAAAACCATGAGGAAGACTCTGGTGATACTGGTCAATGTTGTTTACTGAGAATACACTTGACACAGAGGCCGTGTTTCAGTGCCTAAGCACCTGCCTCAGGAGTCTAAAAAACACATACATAATAAATGAAATATAAAAACATAAAACCATAGACATGCATTACTGACTAGTATCTCCTGAGTCTTCCTTGTGGTTTTCTGGAAGTGCCATCCCTGCCCTACTCTTTGGTTGATTAAACAGTTGTCTAGTTCATTTCAATTAACAGCTAGTATCGGAAAACACCTACTGCCACCTGGAACTTTGAAGTCTGAAAACTCTTAAGCACATGTGCATAGATTTTTTTCTTGACTACGCCAGGAGGAGCAGAGAAGTTTGTAAGGCCCGCTGTAGCGCTGCCATTTACTTGGTTGTAAAGGTATTATTTGTAAATTTTGACAAAATTCTTTTCAGGCACTGAATAACTGAACAAGTTGAATAATAGTACAGGGCTCAAGTTCAGTTTGTGGCTATTAGTGAAGGCAATATTCTGTTGTGGATTAGGAATTAGTTGATTGATAGAAAACAAAGGGAAGGGTTAAATAGCCAATTCTCATGGGGGAGTGCCCCAGGGATCTGTACTAGGACCGCAGTGCAATTTAAAATAAAAGTTGTTAAAAAGCATGCAGATTGTGAAAAACTGCAGGAAGACCTTATGAAGTTGGAAGACTGGGAATCCAAATGGCAGATGAGATTTAAAGCAGACAAGTGCACACTGGGATGAATAATCCCAATCATAGTTATTTGATGCTAGGTTCCACCCTAGAAGTCAGCACCCAAGAAAAAGATCTAGGTGTCATCCTAGACAATACACTGAAATCTTCTGCCCAGTATGTGGTGGCAGCGGCCCAAAAAGCAAACAGAATGCTAGGAATTATTAGGAAACGGATAGAAAATAAGACAAAGAATGTTATAATGTCTTTGTATCACTCCATGGCGCTACCACACCTTGAGTATTGTGTGTAATTCTGGTCATCATATCTTAAAAAAGATATAGCAGAACTTGAAAAGTTTCGAAGAAGGGTGACCAAAACAATTAAGGGGATGAACTCCTCTCATACTGAGTGGTGTACAATGGGCAAATGTAAATCAATTTTTTGCTCTTTCAAAAATACAAAGATTAGGGGGACACAAGTTAGATAGTACTGCTTTTAAAACAAACTGGAGAAAATATTTTTTCACTCGACAAATAGTTAAGCGCTGGAGTTCACTGCTAAAGGATGTGGTATCAGTAGTTAATGTATCTGAGTTTAAGGTTTGGACAAGTTCCTGTAGGAAAAGTCCATAATCTGCTATTCAGAAAGACATGTGGAAAGCTAGTGCTTGTCCCTGGGATCAGTAGCACGAATCTAGTTACTATTTGGGATTTGTCAGATACTTGTGACCTGAACTGGCCACTGTTGGAACAAGGATACTGGGCTAGACCATTGGTCTGACCCAGTAGGGCTATTCTTATGTTCTTAACTGTTGTAATTTTTGCTGATCCCATACAGTTTTCTCTCCTGACGACACTTACTTGGTGAAACATGGCAACATGTTGAGATGAGGACTTTACTGAAAATTAGTGACTTGGGATAACTTGAAGCAATTTATTTCTTTCAATACATTTATGTTGGACATGAGGACTTTGGGAAGAGACAATGGCAGGGCCAAGATTGTCACCTTCTGGGCACATCATCGATTGATTTAGATAAGTGGATATAGTAAAAAAAAGTCATCATGAAAATGAATTTGTAAGCCCTGAAGGTGCGATGATTGAATATTTGTAATCAGTCCTCCATGGTTGGACTGCACTGCTCTGAGCACCTCATTCACAATTTTTCGTTTACATTTGTTATTTTTTGTGTTATATTATGGGATAGGATAGTATAATATTAGCCTCTTTCAGTTTGTTGCATCTATTACTACTACTACTACTTAACATTTCTAGAGCGCTACTAGGGTTACGCAGCGCTGTACAGTTAAACAAAGAAGGACAGTCCCTGCTCAAAGGAGCTTACAATCTAAAGGACGAAATGTCAAGTTGGGGCATCTTAGGGCGTCTGACCACATAGCACCCGTAATTCCACGATGCTCTCATAATGGCTGGCAAGAAACATTGGAACACCTATATCATATAGCTTATAGTGACCAAAATTCATGTGAACCAGCCAGAAGTCAGCAGGAGCATCAGATGGGCAGAAAGTAATGGTGACTATGAGCTATAGAAAAAACTGAGTTATGGCGGTATGAGCAAGGGAAACGTTGAGTGAGCATAAGGAGCTGGGGAAAGCAGGGATGAACACGGCTGGCTTATCTATTTCCTGATTTATTTTTTTTCAAGTGTCCTGACTGCTATCCCTTAACACACTGATATTTACTCAGAAAAATGAGTCATCATTTTAATCAAATTTTCTCCCGTTTCTGTTCTTGTACTGATAAATTTCTAGTGAAAAAGGAAAAAAAAATTAAATGGAAGCCCCTAGCTCCCACCAAACACTATGGACCAATGAATTAGTGAACAAAGGGTAAATTGAAATGATCTAGGGAGAGCTGAGAAGTCTAAAGTACATGAAAACTTTGCAGAAGCCATGGGAATTTACTGAAACAGCATTCAGCGTATAACCTTCACTTACCAACTCTATCAGGAAGAACTTCCAATGCTGAAACCCTTTCATCTTTGTGAAGTTCTAGTCCATAGACACAATCAAATCCATCATACTTGATAAGGTATAGAGAAGGGTTCACAGGAACTTGGTCCAGAACTGTTCCTTTCCACTGTGTTACAGGTCCACTGTTGCCTTCTTTCCATCCATGCTGTATTCTGCAACCTACAATGTTTCTTCGAGGCTGAGAAATAGGTTTGCTTGGTCCCACATTGCTCCGATGCTTTCTGTATTATGAATATAGAAATGGTAAATGAAAAATGCAAGAGAGTTTAAAAAGCATACCTTCCAATAATGTTAACAGAAAGAAAATAATTGAGACAACTGCTAACAGAAAGAAAATAACTGAGAAAAATAGATTAAGACGACCAAACCAAATTGCAGTCTACAGTTTTTAAGACATTTTCCTTTGCACGAGTGGGTTGGGTTTTATCTAGACTGTCCAGAGACACCCAAAAAATGAAACCATTTTGGGAAAAATGAATATAAATCAAAAATCTATGTGCATATCACTAATTTATCATTTTATTTAAAAAAAAAAGAGAGAAAGAGAGAACAGGTTGAAGATTATCCAATTCGTTATACCTTCAGAACCAAACTCCAATTCTATAATGGCCTTCTAAAGATGAGAATTCAACTTCTATTAGAAAGTATGTTGGCACTTATATTGCCAAGTGTGCTGCTTTTCACATCTTTATTGAGACTACTTTTTAGGTATTTCATATAAAAAATGACTAATTGTAGATCTAATACTAAATAGGAGAAAAACAAACTCTATTGAAATACTCTAGCTCTCTAAAAGGAGTTTGATACATATAATTAGTTTGTGAGTGTCCCTTTAATTGTGGAAAAGTCCCACTTATATTGTATTACAAACATACAATTGTAGATCTAATCATAGATCACTATGTAAAATGTCTTTCTTACAACAAAGTATGACTCCCTTCCTCTAAGAAATATTCAATTTGTGCAGGCATCTGTATCAGCATCATTCTAATTACAACATATCATAATACAATACAATACAATATTTCACTTAAATTCTGCAAATTTCTACTCAAGTATTTCAATACAGATTACAAAAGATTAACCAGGTAAAAACTGGGAAAAATACAAGAGCCAAACATAATTATCCTAAGATTATTAAGATATTTATTAAACAAATGGGTTTTTAATTTCTTCCTAAATCTTCCATAATGACTTGTCAGTTGAGCATTTAACAAAAAATAAAAAAAAATAAAAAAAATTATTTACATAAATATTTCATGCTAACCAATCACACACACCTATATATACAAGATTACCCTATCAGATTATCTCAGCCCATCATTATTTTATGCTTGTGCAACATGTCTATATGCACAAACTACCATCTTGCTGCAAAACTAAAAGACAAAAAGTGAATTACCCACACAGTAAGGTCTAAATATGTGGAACTCAGAGGTATCAATCCTCAAAATAGATGAGAGGGGTTATCAAAATCCCAACTGAGTGAGACTAATCCAGTACTTCAGTATACAGATTTTCTTGGTCAATGAAAGCTGCTCTCAACATTGTCCTCACAAACTAACTGGTCAGGCTGATTTTCAGGACACCCACCATGACCATGTATTACACTGTACTGTGTTGTATTGTATTGTGCTGTAATTAGAATGATGCTTGATATCATACACAATCCCTAGTTAGGAAATGGATGTTATAAAAAACAAAATACTGTATGTGTGTGATGTGACGAGTGGTGCTTAGATGGCAACTCAAGCGGTGAAGAACTAATGCCAATGCTGGACAGACTTCTATAGTCGGTGTCTCGTATATGACTGGACAGACTGAAATAAACTGGAGTGGGCTTTGACGGCAGCTCCAGTATTTGGAGCTAGCTGCCCCCACTGGCATTGCTCAGAGATAGGTTATTACTTTGTAACTGAGAAAAGCAAGGCTTATTCGTGTGTAATAACACTGTATAAGTATGCTGAAGGGTGAGTATACATGGAGGTGTGCTACTCTAGGGTGTGTGAGAACGGGTGAATGTCAGTGGGGGAGTGGTACTGAGGGCTGACTGAGTGTGCTATTCTGGGGTGTGTGATTGGGGTTGTTTTGCTGAGGAGTGTGTGACAATGGGTGAGTGTGAGCGGGGTGTTTTGCTGAGGAGTGTGTGACAATGGGTGAGTGTGAGTGGGGTGTTTTGCTGAGTGGTGTGAGAAACACTGAGTTAATACTCCCTTAAATCAGAAAATGTGGAGACTGGATCCCTACCTAGCACTAATTTTTCTTTTCCAATCAATTTGTTTAGGTTGATTTTCTCGATTAGTTGTTTCTTTCAATCTAGCAAGTACCTGCCGTTTGGCTTTCACCGTTTTCCTGTCAAAACACAACCTTCTTTTCAAAGGCATACTCAGTTTCCCGTCCTTTTTGAAGAGTATTCCCTTGGCAGGGTAGTGATTTCATGTACAGACACACACTTCCCAGCTTGACCCCAATACTTTCTCTCTACCGTGTTCCCAGCAGTCTCTGAACCCCCACTTGTACTGAAATCGTTATGGAAGAGGGTACTAGAGAATGAGAAAGGGACAACTGTACAGCTGCTGTCCGTGTTTCTCCCCAACAGTCTCTGAGCCCTCACCCTGTCCCAAACCATTTGTCGCTTAGCAACAGCAAGAAAGCAGTTTGTCGCTTAGCAACAGCAAGAAAGAACTTTCCGACATGTAGCCTATTCATTTAATGGATGGAGGTATTGCTCTTCCTCCCGAACGCACCCATGAACTGAATCGCTTCAAACTACATAATAACCTCGGCAACGGCGGGTAGAGTCTGCATGCCTGGTTTGGTGGCCGTAGCTCTTCAGGGACCGGAGGAGTTTGGACACGGACAAACACACGCGTCTGCTTTATAGATGTGAGGACTGTGCCCGGCGGACTTCCATGGTATATGTCCCAAAAATGGCAAAGACAGACCAGGATCAGCTATTTTATACCACGTTCATTGTTGGTTTAACCATGAATTGATAATGTGTGTTCATTTCTGTCAGCCATCATCTACTATGTTACATGTACTATCTCTGCTATAATGTTTCTGTGCAAAATTGTAAAGCATCAATGCTCCAAATGTGTGTTTCAATGAATACTAAACAGAAGAGAATACAACCGCTGAATTGGACAGAAAGGACTGCAATTTTTACAGTCTTTTTAAAACAGACTCAAAATAAGAACACAGTGAATACAGCATGAACAGAAGTTTGATCCAGATGTCTATGTGAGAAATCCAAAGAGGTGTCTATTGTAAGCTTATAAAGGCAACATATAAGCCCTATGTGCCTTTATAAAATAGATACAAAGAACCATTAGCACAAAAATGAACAGAGATTTATACCAGTTTCAAAAAAAATGTAAAAATGTGATGTACTTCACACTATAATACAAGTACATGACAATTTCATCTAAATTATGCCCCCTAATACATATGCGTATCATGAAAAATAAAGTATGCTTCTTCGAGCCTACATTTTACACACCTACAAGCAGGCATGCAATTTCATAAAAGCCCTATTCTAACAGGTTTTACATGTGGAAAAAGCTTTATAAAATTACAGCACTATGGTTTTATTTCGCCTGTCCTAGGTGACTTGTTAGCAGTCTCTAGAAAAGGACTCCATTTGACAATTTTTCCAGACGGATCACTGTTGTGTAAGCATTGCTGCACTATTTTCAGCTACTGCCTATTTCCAGTGATTGGACATCCACACAGAATGATACTGCCAAATGTGTAAAATTGACTGATAAATTGGACTATATTTTATTGATTGAAGTTAAACTGTGAAAAAAAAAAACATTTTTGTGGCTTGGTCCTTTGGATCTGTCTATGAACCCCCATTGGTAATGACATTTTTTTCTTTTGAATTCTATTCTAATATATTTAGTGTGGAAACAGATGGGTTTCTAATTTTGAATACTCATGTAAATCATTAATAGGCAAGTCCTTTTATATGTTGAAAAAATTGAGGTCAGTACGTTGTTATTTTGAGCCTGCTAAGTTGTCCCAGTTGGGGAAGGAGAGCCTTTGGACCATGACGAGGTTGTCTCTACCTGTACAGCGTAAGCACTGCGTAGGTTCTACAGACAGTTGCTTGCAGGACTGCCTGGCAGAGTCCGGGAGCTGGAGAAGGCAGGACCTGACTCGGACAGGCAGAAGCATAGGACTAAGCAGTGCCTAGCAGACTGGCTGGAATACAACAGGGTTTGTCTAGAGGTTGGCTCTTAAGAGAGCCTTTGGGGGATGGCCCTACAAAGTCAAGGACAAAGGGTAGCAGGAACAAGCAGGGCCGGAAGAAAGAACTGGCCAGGCAACAAACACTGGTGAGGCACAAATCTGGAAGCCTGTTGCCGAAGCACTGGAGAAATGTAGAGCACTTCCTTATATATCCCTATCCAGGAAGTGAGGTCATCTGTCAGTGCCCCATCTAGGGCTATAAAAGGGAAGTGCAGCAACCAAGAAGTAAACAAAGACTCAGACATGGTATGCTGCAGGACTCTACCGGCTTCCTGAACTAGGTGAGGCGCATGACATAATTTTAGACTACTAGTTCAGTCATTCATTTTGTCTACACTTGATTATTGTAATATTATATACATTAGTTGTTCTAAGACCCTGATTAACAGAATACAGTGTATTCAAAATTCTGCTGCAAGACTAAAATGTTCAGTTGGTAAGTCTGAGTCAGCTAACCTACTATTTAAGGAATTACATTGGCTACCTATTATGGCTAGAGAACAATTCAAGCTGTGCACTATTATTTTTAAGATTATGTTGCTACGCTATCCTTCGGTGAACCAGGTCAAATCGAAAAAACTATTTGATTCTTCTCTGCACTATTTTAGATATTGTCATTAACTTCAAGAATTCCATGTAAATATTACTTAGCAGTGTTTCTGACAACTGAAATTGTTAGCTAGAAGTATTTAGAGGTTTTCTTATAGCCTTCCACTGCTTTGTATGTATTATCTTCATTTTCAAATGCTCATGGTTGCTAAAAGGAGGCACATCAAATCAGAAGCTGAGAGGTTAAAAGAGAATTTGCCTTGCTTGACTAATTAAAGGCCTAACAAGTTAATAAAGCCCAAAAAGCTGGTTAACAACTTTTTAAGCTACAGTAATAAATTAACTTGAATTACGTCTTTCACACATGCCATATTCACTATTTTTCAACAAATTGAAAATAAATTATTGTTACATTAAAATATGCAAAGAGATGCTGTGTAACTTTGTACCATATTGTTTGTATCAGCTTCCATTTACTTAGGAGTCAGTGAAACACACATTTGATCAGTGGAGCTTACACTTTTGTACACCTCTGTAAACAGATAATCTCATGCACAGGATTCAACAAATCCCTGGCACCAGGTCAACAATAACACCTAGAAATTGAACCCAGCCTGGGATTTCATGACCCTGATTTTTTTTCTCTTCTGCAAAGATGCCTCACAAACTACATCTCTCTGCTCTGTAATATTCCCTTATCTCATGTTTGCCCTGTTTGTCTGTCCTAATTAGATTATAAGCTCTGTCAAGCAGGGACTGTCTCTTCATGTTCAAGTGTACAGCGCTGCTTACGTCTAGTAGCACTATAGAAATGATAAGTAGTACTGCAATTTGGTTCTCTATAAATATAAGCTGTGCAGTATTAAAGTTTGTGAAGTCTTGGGGGCAGGGGTGGCAAGTGGCAAAGAGACAGACAGACTAATGGGGACCCAGGCCATTGTGATATGTAAAACAAACAGGCAACTGCTTCATTGCTTCACCTACCAAGGCAGTGCTGTCACGCCTGCTTTGGGAAGGGAGATGCTGGCTTCTGTCACCGATTTGCAGAGGCCCGTTAAGGGAAAAGAACCTTAATAAATCAGTTTCTACAAGAACTACTGCTAATATGGGAGAAGATTCCTGCCCCTCCTTCACTCGACCCTTCATCCCCCAAAATCACTGCGGACAGGGTTGGAGGTGTAGGGGAAGGAGAAAAGAGAAAGGTCTCATCTGTTGGCTGCTAAGTTTTTGGCTAGCTGCTGGATTTAATGAAAAATTTAAGGCCTGCTCACGCACATTTATGCGACCATCCTGACAAGAGGAATGGACTGATAACTGGTCAGCTGGAAAGCTGGCGGGCTGCAGTTCGAATATATATATATATATATTTCGTCATATGTAATTTGATGAGGAAGATACCCACACAAGATTGTAAATGTAATACAAACTAAGCTTTTGTACTTTCTTCTTCTTCTACTTATCATTTCTAAAGCGCTACTAGACATACGCAGTGCTGTACTTTCTTCAGAGATGCAGAAAGGGAACAATTTTTAAGAGGGAGATTTTTAATACATGGTACATCAACTTCCTCTTTCATTTCTCTTAAGCTAACATTGCTCTGTTTCACTACCAACTGTAGCTTTTCATCCCCCATGTCTTTCAGCTCTCTAATCCAATGCATCCCAACCAATCTGCCATGGCACATTGGTGCTTTTGGATCTGACCGGGTGTACCACTGGAAAAAAAAAAATAATCACTGCCTCATGTTTAATATTGCAGCAATGACAGACACCAGTGGTGGCTCTTAAATGCACAAATGCTGTACTGACCACATGTGAAATTACTCCTTTGAATATGAGTTGTACACTGTTGGAATAAATAGGCAACATGCAAGGTAAAAAGAATGCAGTAAAAGAATCAAATCCAGCTTTACATAGCACAAGCACTGAACACAGCAACTTCTACTAGCCTTCCTTGGAGTGCTTCCAGATTCGGTCTTACTTCCATCCTTTAGCCACACAAGTTCTCTCTGTGCATGCCACTTGTCTGCTGAAGCTGGTATGCCATACTGTTAATTTAGTCATCTACTGGGCTTAAAAAATTTGGAAATGCTCACCTAACCTCCTCCACTTTCTTCACCATTCCTTTGTCTGACTCATCTACTCCACAACATTCCTGTCCCTGCAGACAAAAAGTTCCTTTCATATAGCGAGATTAAGTGATTATTATTCTAGCACCTTCCATGTAGCAGGTCCTTTGAAATGCCTTACCTGAAGATCTCTGTGATATTGATTAATTAACTCTTTTCTGAAAGCAACAGAGCACATTTATTCAGGCAGGCCTTTTTTTTAAATGTATATGGCAATAATAGATTTATGATTATTCTGGATGAATTTTGACTATTTTTATTATAGTAACATGGAAATCAGAAAGGTAATCACCTCAGAGAGAGCTATCAGGAGTCATAGGTGTGTTTCTGACAAAATGCATAGTAGAAGCAAGCATCTCTTCCCTATTAGCACTCTGCAATGGCATATTAAGGCCCCACTTTATTAAGCTTTCTTTTCCTATAACCACAAAAAATGTAAAATCATTCCCTAAAGGAATTGTGGTAGACTTTTTGAGAAGGGAAGGGAATTGTGAGATGTCTCAACATCTCAGCTGCTGGCTCTAAGTTTTTTGACTAGCTCCTTGATTCAAAGGTAATTTTTTTAAAGACCTGAGGTATCTATTTTAGAAATAGGCTATCGATAATAGCAGCATCTTTCCTTCCTAGCAGTTAAGCTCATTTTGAGATACAGGGATGTGAAAAAATGTATTCTCCCTCCTGATTCCACCTGTTTTTGCATATGTCATGAATTTGGATAAACTTCTTTTAAACTAAACATGTGTCAGGGAATCCTGCAGCTTGAACCCAGACACAATCTCATGCTTGTGGAGCCCTGCCATCCGGCGTCCCGGGCAACTTGACTCCCCTCTTCACAGTCGGAGGGCACCAATGATTTTAGGCTGCTTGTATCCCCTCCCAAATTAGCATGAACCAGCCATTCTCAACTGGGAGGAGTAAAAGAAACCAAAGCTACAAGAATATGAGACAGTACCTTTTATTCACTTACCAATACAAATGCAATAGTTTCTCATGAGAGATCAATTCAGTAACATAAAAAGCTGTTCACTGAAACTGCTTCTCTGAAATATTCTTCTGAGACGGCAGCTTATATCGTTTGTTTCAAACAATGGTTTACATGACTCTTTTTCTGCAAACTGTCCTTCTCACAGATTATTATATGATTTCAAACACCTGGTTCTCTTAAGCTGTTAAAACAACATTCTTCTGCTGTTTACACTAGTCTCCTTCCCAGGCCCGCTTGCCTGCCCCCTAAGGGTATCATAAATTCCAGAAATCATAAATCCCAGAGTCATGCAGGCTCGTCAATCTCTGATAGATTCCAGAGTCATACAGACTATCAATCTCTGGCCTTTTAACCCATTCCATAATGTATAACTTGTGCTCATATACAGTCACAAGGAATGGTTTCTGATCTTTAAACAATGTTTTAATAGTAGACAAAGGGAAACTGAGTAAACACACAACAGTTTTTTTTTTTCCTTAAATAAATGAATAGTTATTCAACATCCACATCATCCCCTAAACTTAACTGGTTGCACCATCTTTAGCAGTAATAGCTATAACAAAACACTTCCTATAATTTGGTACCAGTCTTTCACATTGTTGTTGAAGAATCACATTCCACTCTTGTTTGCAAAAATGCTTTAACTCGGACACATATGTAGGTTTTCATGCAAGAGCAGCTTGTTTCAGGTTCTGCCACAGCTGGAGTTTTAAGTCATGACTTTGATGAAGCCAATTCAGAATTTTAATTTGGTTTCTTCTCAGCCATTCAGATGTAGACTTACTTTCAAGTTTTGGATCATTGTCTTGCTGCATAACCCAATTAATGCTTCAGCTTCAGCTCACTGACAGATGACCAAACAGTATCCCTAAGAATTTTCTAGTACAGTGCAGAATTCATGGTTCCTTCAATAAGGGAAAATTAGGTTCTTACCTTGGTAATTTTCTTTCCTTTAGTCATAGCAGATGAATCCATTACGAGTGGGTTGTGTCCATCAACCAGCAGGGGGAGATAGAGAGCACTGAATAACCATAGTGCCTCTTGGCCAGCTAGCTCCATCTGCCTCTTCAGTATTTGAAGCTTCCAAAGCAGTGTTACACCGCAAAGCATAACAACATGAACTTTCCTCACAGCGGATGAACGCCCCAAAACTGGAGCTATAAGTCAAAGGAGGGACGAACTCATCCTCCTGTAACTGAACAGAAATCCTGAAGACTGTTTTCCAACTTCTCCCAATGAGGGAACATATCTACAAGAAAAACTGAACATAAAATTAACATAATGAACCACAGAGGGAGGGCTCATGGATTCATCTGCTATGACTAAAGGAAAGAAAATTACCAAGGTAAGAACCTAATTTTCCCTTCCTTGTCATCAAGCAGATGAATCCATTACGAGTGGGATGTATCAAAGCAATCCCTCGATAGGGTGGGAATAAGCCACACCAAGCGCCAGCACTTGTGCTCCAAAATGCGCGTCTCTCCTGGCAGCCACATCCAGCCTGTAATGTCGGGCAAACGAGAGCTTAGAACCCAAGTAGCTGCACTACATATCTCTTGACGAGAGAGTGCTCCAGTTTCAGTCCAAGAAGAGGAAATCGCTCTTGTGGAATGTGCCTTAAAGGTTTCAGGCGGAGGCCGGCCAGATAGCAGATATGCTGAAAAGATAGCTTCTTAGAGTCAATGGGCTATAGTGGCCTTAGACGCTGGAGACCCTCTGCGCAGACCTGACAAAAGAACAAAAAGATGGTCAGAGGTCCTGTAGGCATTTGACATGCGCAGATATTGCAACAGAGCACTTCGCACATCCAGAAGGTGCAACTGCCCATAGGCTTCTGGAAACTCCTCTCTAGAAAAGGAGGGCAGGAAAATAGGCTGGTTTAGGTGAAACGCTGAACCACCTTAGGCAGGAAGGAAAGCACTGTACGTACCATTACTCCGGACTCTGAGAACTGCAGAAATGGGTCTCGACAGGACAGCGCCTGGAGCTCAGATACCCGTCTCGCCAATGTCACAGCCACCAAAAAGACTGTCTTTAGGGTCACATCCTTCTCCGAAGCTCACCTAAGCGGCTCGAAGGGCACTGAAGGGCCTTCAAAACTAACCCCAGGTTCCAGGCCAGACACGGAGCCCGCACGGGAGGACAGAGCCGAAGCACCCCTCTAAGAAACCGTGCCACATCCGGATAAGCAGCCCGGGAGAGGCCAGCCACCTTCCCCCGAAAACATGCTAAGGCTGCCACTTGAACCCGCAGGGAATTATAGGCCAAGCCTTTTTGTAAACCGTCCTGCAAAAAGTCAAGTATTGGCGAGACAGAAGCCTGCATGGGTGTAATCGCTTTAGCAGCACACCAAGCCTCAAACTGGCGCCAAATCCGAGCATAGGCAACGGAAGTGGAACGCTTGCGGGCCTGAAGGAGAGTGCAGATAACCTCGTTTGAATAGCCCTTGTCTCTCAATTGTGCCATCTCAACAGCCATGCTGTAAGACCAAAGCGGCAGGCGTCCTCCATGGTTACCGATCCCTGTGACAACAGGTTCGGTACCAGAGGCAAAGGAAGGGGAGCCTCCACCAGCATCCGCCGGAGGTCCGCATACCACGGCCACCTGGGCCAATCCGGGGCAATGAGAACCACCTCTCCTTGATGTAGCCGAATCCGCAAGAGTACTCGCTCTATCAAGGGCCAAGGAGAGAACACATACAGGAGGCCCTGAGGCCAGGGTTGAGCCAAGGCATCCAACCCCACCGAGCGAGGATCTCTCCTTCTGCTGTAAAAGCATGGGACTTTGGCATTTGCACTTGACGCCATAAGATCCGCTACGGGTGTCCCCCATTTGGCACAGATCTGAAGGAACACTTCGTCTGCCAGTTCCCATTCCGCTGGGTCTATTTGATGCCTGCTTAGATAATCGGCTTGCACGTTGCTCTGACCTGCAATGTGAGCTGCTGACAGAAACTGCAGATGTAGCTCGGCCCAGTGGCAAATCTGCGCGGCCTGCGCGGCGCCAGTGCTCTGCACTGAGTGCCGCCTTGTCGATTTACGTAGGCCACTGCTATCATATTGTCCAACAGAACTCTGACAGCCAGTCCCTCCAGGGTCATGTGAAAGGCCAGAAGCGCTTGGAATATCGCTTTCAACTCCAAGCGATAGATGGACCACTCCGACTCCTCGGATGTCCAGAGACCCTGGGCATGCCTTCCCTGGCAATGTGCTCCCCAGCCCTTCAGGCTGGCATCTGTTACCACCAGGCACCAATCGGGGAGTGCTAGCGGCATTCCTCGCCGCAGCATGCTGTCTGAGAGCTACCACTCCATACTGAGTTGGGCCGCAGGGAGCCACGTGAGTCTATGCTGGTAATCCTGAGATACTGGAGACCATCAATGAAGCAGGGAACACTGCAGAGGTTTCAGGTGTGCTCTCGCCCATGGCACCACTTCCAAAGTGGCTGTCATTGACCCCAACAGCAGGACTATGTTCCAAGCTCGTGGGCGAGGCATCCTCAGGAGCAGATGGACCTGGTTCTGAAGCTTGCACTGCCTTTGCTCGGGTAGAAAGACAAACCCCGAGGCTGTGTCGAACCGGACCCCCAAATATTCTAGAGATTGAGAGGGGGTCAGGTGACTTTTGTGTATATTGACGACCCAGCCCAGAGACTGAAGTACTGAGACCACTCTGGCTGTTACATGATGACTCTCTTCTGCAGAATCAGCTCTGATGAGCATGTCGTCAAGGTACGGGTGAACCCGGATACCCTCTCGCCTGAGAAAGGCAGCTACTACCACCATTACCTTGGAAAAGGTTCGGGGAGCTGTGGCGAGGCCAAAAGGCAAGGCCCAAAACTGGAAATGTTTTCCCAATACTGCAAACTAGAGAAACTGTTGGTGCGGGGGCCAAATAGAAATGTGCAAATAGGCTTCTTTCAGGTCCAGAGACGTGAGAAACTCTCCTGGCTGTACCGCCGCAATGACGGAGCGCAGGGTTTCCATGCGAAAATGCCACACTCTTAGTGACTTGTTGACTTCCTTTAAGTCGAGAATGGGCCGAAAAGACCCTCCCTTTTCACGGCACCACAAAGTAAATGGAGTAACGACCGTAGCCGAGCTAGGCGGGAGGCACAGGGACCACCGCCCCAAGGTGCAACAAGCCTTGCAAGGTCTCCTCTACCGCCGCCCGTTTGACGGCAGGGGCGCATCGGGACTCCACAAACACGTCTCTCACCGGGGCATTGAATTCTAATCTGCAGCCCTCTCTGATCAGGTCCAAAACCCACTGATCTGAGGTAATCTTGACCCATTCCTCGAGAAAGAGGGAAAGACGTCCTCCAACTGCAGGAATCGAGGGTCACCCATGAACTCCAGGCTTTGAGCTGGCCGCTGTGAAACGTTTGTCCGAGCGAAAGGAGTACCTCTGCTGAAAGTGGGCACGTGAAGTAAACCCAGCAGAACGCCCCGGGCGGTACCTTCGAGCTTGACGGAAGCGAGGTCTGGAAGAGGAAGGAACCCGCCTGACCCTTGGAAAAAGGCCGCAGCCTTTCCTCGGGTAAGCGCTGGGGTTTAGCATCCCCCAGGCCCTTGACAATTTTCTCCAACTCCTCACCAAATAGGAGAAGGCCCTGGAAAGGCAACTTCACCAACCTTTGCTTAGAGGCCATGTCAGCCGCCCAATGCCGTAGCCATAGAAGGCGGCGAGCGGCCACTGCCACAACCATCTGTTTAGCCGAAGCTCTGACCAGATCATAGATGGTGTCAGCCATAAATGACAAGGCCGACTCCATCCGCGGTGCCACCTCTGCAAGGGGCTCGGCTCCATCGCCGGGCTGTTCCACTGCCTGTTGCAACCAAGCGAGGCAGGCTCGAGCACCATAACAACTGCACACAGATGCCCGTAAGGCTAGGCCTGAAATCTCAAAGGACCGCTTCATTGCTGATTCCAGACGTCGGTCCTGCATGTCCTTCAGCCGTGACTAGGGCATCCACTTTAGGCACAGCCAAGCGTGCCAAGTGCTCCTCACAGAGAGGGTATAAGTGCCTCATTGCCCTGGCAACTTTCAAAGGCCCCTCAGGGTCAGCCCATTGAGCCGAAATAAGCTCTTGGATGGAGTCATGCAAAGGAAAGGCTCGAGCAGGCTTCTTATTACTTGCCATCCTCGGATTACCAGAGGAAACTTCGTCCATCACAGGATCTTCAATAGAGAGGGCCTGCAAGGCATCAGAAATAAGTACTGGCAGCTCCTCGTGGTGAAAACTCCTAACCACAGTGGGATCATCTGGATCCAGTGGCAATCCTACACCTTCCTCTGGCTCTTCGGACCACGAAGGCCTGCCAGACCCCTCAGAATCCCCACAGCCCGACCACGGGGGGGGGGGGGGGGGGGGGGGGGGAATGGGGGTGCGCCACTTTCTGAAGGGGAATTTACCCTTCTGCGCTTGTCTTGCGGCCAACTGTCTGGGGGAAAAAACGCCTGACAGCAATCCCGGGCTGGTCTCCACCGGAGGGGAACCAGGTATCAAAGCAGAGTCAGACATCTGCGGCAGAGCTCTTTTTAACATTAACGCTTTATATAAAAGCAACACAAACTCAGGGGAGAAAGGCTCACCCTGGCCTCCCGGTTCCAATCCGGGGTAAACAGCCCCTCTGGTAGCCTCCCATCCGAGGCTCCCCTCCGGCCTCAGACCCCTCCGCACCTGCGGGGATCGAGCCATGCGGCGCATCCAAAATGGGGCCCGCTGCCAGCTCCACCGAGCGGGAAGAAACATTGCTCGCCATGCTCGGGCCGGCCCTGACGTCTGAAGAGCACGATTTACAGAGTCCCGCTGCGGATTTGCGCTTCCTCAACGTGAACAGCGCTTAGCAACCTCCGCAGCCATCGCCGAGAACGGCGAGAAAATTCAAATGGCGGATTCGCGCCAAAAACATCCCGATCGTGGGCCCTCCCCGGAGGAGCTAGAAGACTCTCTTACCTCACCAGACCGTGTCCCAGAGCTCCGGTCACGCTGCACAGACAGAAGGAAGCCTCAGAAACGCAGCGCTAAAAAGCGCGTCCTGTTTTTTTTTTTTTAAACGCTGTGAGGAAAGTTAGAGGCAACAGCTACAGAGGCACTCCGGAGGTTCAGGAGAGTGGGAAAGGCAAGGAAAGGACGAACCAATGTGCCTGCATCCACACAGAAGAGTGTGGGAAAGGCAGGGATAGGGCGAACCTATGTGCCTTTAAAGTGGGCACCACCAGTCACAACACCCCTGCTACAACTGGCCAAAGCACAGGAGCCACCACAGGCACATTTCTGAAGGAGCTGAATAAGCTGCGTCCAACCCTCCTGGGGAGATAACGAATACTGAGAGGCAGATGGAGCTAGCTGGCCAAGAGGCACTATGGCTTTTCAGTGCTATCTCCCCCTGCTAGTAGGTGGACACAACCCATTCGTAATGGATTCATCTGCTTGATGACAAGGAAGTTACAATTTGTCATTGGAATAGTTGGCCTACATCTTCTACAGATGAGGACCAAGAGCAGAGACTGGAGGAAAAAGCATTTGATAACCCCTGGACTTAGGACAAAAGGGCAGGTGTGGTCAATTGAAGGCTTGGAAGTGGTTCATTTGTGAGACTAGTGCTTTAATGGTAGTCTCAGTCAAACGAAAAGTTGGACCACAGAAGTGCCTGTACAATGGTTTTTGTATGTATTCATAATAATTCTGGAAAATAATTCAGATGTTAGCAGTTTTCAGGTATTGTAACTGTGTAGCTCTGATAAATAAGCATAGTTTAGGCATGGATATACAGTGGGGGAAATAAGTATTTGATCCCTTGCTGATTTTGTAAGTTTGCCCACTGACAAAGACATGAGCAGCCCATAATTGAAGGGTAGGTTATTGGTAACAGTGAGAGATAGCACATCACAAATTAAATCCGGAAAATCACATTGTGGAAAGTATATGAATTTATTTGCATTCTGCAGAGGGAAATAAGTATTTGATCCCCCACCAACCAGTAAGAGATCTGGCCCCTACAGACCAGGTAGATGCTCCAAATCAACTCGTTACCTGCATGACAGACAGCTGTCGGCAATGGTCACCTGTATGAAAGACACCTGTCCACAGACTCAGTGAATCAGTCAGACTCTAACCTCTACAAAATGGCCAAGAGCAAGGAGCTGTCTAAGGATGTCAGGGACAAGATCATACACCTGCACAAGGCTGGAATGGGCTACAAAACCATCAGTAAGACGCTGGGCGAGAAGGAGACAACTGTTGGTGCCATAGTAAGAAAATGGAAGAAGTACAAAATGACTGTCAATTGACAAAGATCTGGGGCTCCACGCAAAATCTCACCTCGTGGGGTATCCTTGATCATGAGGAAGGTTAGAAATCAGCCTACAACTACAAGGGGGGAACTTGTCAATGATCTCAAGGCAGCTGGGACCACTGTCACCACGAAAACCATTGGTAACACATTACGACATAACGGATTGCAATCCTGCAGTGCCCGCAAGGTCCCCCTGCTCCAGAAGGCACATGTGACGGCCCGTCTGAAGTTTGCCAGTGAACACCTGGATGATGCCGAGAGTGATTGGGAGAAGGTGCTGTGGTCAGATGAGACAAAAATTGAGCTCTTTGGCATGAACTCAACTCGCCGTGTTTGGAGGAAGAGAAATGCTGCCTATGACCCAAAGAACACCATCCCCACTGTCAAGCATGGAGGTGGAAATGTTATGTTTTGGGGGTGTTTCTCTGCTAAGGGCACAGGACTACTTCACCGCATCAATGGGAGAATGGATGGGGCCATGTACCGTACAATTCTGAGTGACAACCTCCTTCCCTCCGCCAGGGCCTTAAAAATGGGTCGTGGCTGGGTCTTCCAGCACGACAATGACCCAAAACATACAGCCAAGGCAACAAAGGAGTGGCTCAGGAAGAAGCACATTAGGGTCATGGAGTGGCCTAGCCAGTCACCAGACCTTAATCCCATTGAAAACTTATGGAGGGAGCTGAAGCTGCGAGTTGCCAAGCGACAGCCCAGAAAATGATTTAGAGATGATCTGCAAAGAGGAGTGGACCAAAATTCCTCCTGACATGTGTGCAAACCTCATCATCAACTACAGAAGACGTCTGACCGCTGTGCTTGCCAACAAGGGTTTTGCCACCAAGTATTAGGTCTTGTTTGCCAGAGGGATCAAATACTTATTTCCCTCTGCAGAATGCAAATAAATTCATATACTTTCCACAATGTGATTTTCCGGATTTAATTTGTGATGTGCTATCTCTCACTGTTACCAATAACCTACCCTTCAATTATGGGCTGCTCATGTCTTTGTCAGTGGGCAAACTTACAAAATCAGCAAGGGATCAAATACTTATTTCCCCCACTGTAATAGCACATTGTTATATATAACATTGTGAGTGGAGGAGTAGCAAAATGGTTAGTGCAGTGGGCTTAGAGCCATAGGAACCTAGTTCAATTTCCACTGTGGCGCCTTATGACCCCGGGCAAATCATTTAACCCTCCATTGCCCAGGTACAAAACTTGGATTGTGAGCAACTAGACATAGAGAAAGTAGACCTCAGATAACATGTAAACCATTTTGTATGTATCACAGAAAGGTGGTATATCAAATGCATGGGGTTTTTTCCCTCTTTATCAGCTGCCACCAAATCGTTGGGTAGTCTGGATGGACATTACAGATCTTCATTTGAAGTTATTTACTATGGCGTTCATTTTCAAGAAAAAAACGTCTCAAAAGCGGTAGATGAACTTTTTTCACAAAAATGTCCACGTTATGATTTTTGAAATGCATATTTGAGAAGTTTTTATCTCTTCATCTTGTTATATCACAAGGGGGCGTGTTTTGGGCAGGATTTGCACAGGCCCAGAATCTGGACATTTTCTAGTGATAATGGAACAAGAAAAAAACATCTAGGGTAAAAATTGGGACATTACCTAGACCAGTTTCAATCACGACTAAGTCATTAAAAAAGTGCCCTAAATGACCAGCTGACCACTGGAAGGATTAAGGCTTGTCTCACCCTTACTCCCCCAGTGGTCACTGATCTCCCAGGAGTAGGCTAGTGGTCAGTGCAGTAGAAAGCAGAGAAAAGGACCCAGATCCATATCCCACTCTAACTAGTACAGTTGTGATGGAAATTTTGAGCCCTCCAAAAACCACGAACTACCCACTGTACCTATATATAGGAGACATTTACAGGCTTGAGACCTATTGTAGGGGTTTCCAGTTAGGTACAGTAGTTTTTGTTGGGGTTTTTTTTGAGTTCCTGAGGGGCTTACAATACAAAATAAAGGTGTTAAGGTGGGAAATGTACCTGGGACCTATTATGTGAAGTCCACTGCAGTGTCCCCTAGGCTGCCCCACTGCTTTGCTGTTTGTGTGGCCAGTCTACTAAGAATGCTGACCCCCAGACATCCCAATAGCTTGTTTTTGTGTGTTTCTCTAGAACTTTTTCTTTTTGGAAGATGGTGCCTAGAGAAGCAAAAATGAGCAAAAATACGTCTACAAAATTATTTTCAAAACAAAAAAAAAAAAAGATGTTTTTCCAGTTTGAAAACATTATGGATGATATTTCTAGACATTTTTAGCAAAACGTCTACAATTTGACTTGGACATCACATCAAATGTCCCTCCATGTTACTATGATTTTTGTCAATGTAAAAGCCCTAGCTCTGATTCCACATATCACGAAGGCCTTCTCTTCATAGCTGGAGGGATAGCTTCCCTAAAAATACTAAAAGTCTGAGGTTGCAAGAAGTTTTGAGGAGGAAGAAGAGGAGAAGGACTAAGCCTCTTCTTTTTCATGGAGAAAAGTTTTAGAAGCTAGAACTTTTAAAAATGATCAGCTTTGCCTTGAAGCACTCTTTCAGTTTAAGTGACCATGAGGCATATTTTCAAAGCACTTTGGGAGGCTAAGTTCCATAGGTTTCTATGGAACTTTGGGAGGCTAAGTGCTTTGAAAATGAGCCCCCATGAGAACTCAGGGGTATGTCTTTATCCTCTTAAGTTACCCTTTCAAAGACTAAGTACACCGATTTAGTACTTTTGATGTACTTTAGTACTTTTGTTCCCTACAGTTCAGGCAGGGATGATGCCTTGTGCATTAGTACTCTGACTTCTTCTTCTCTAACCAAACAGGGGACTACTTTAATAAATCAAAAGCAGGCTGTAACCTGTATGGCAGAGTTCTCCATTTCTTTCATTCAGTGAACACCATTTTCAGTGAAGGACATTTTAACACACTGAAATGAATTTAATGCACATAAAAAAAAAACAACCTCATTCTACGTGGTACTGTACCTTACTTGAGGCTTTTTCTTTTAAATACAAGATAGATGCTATAGATCTCACTTTACAACTTAACAGGACCAATATTTCAAACCTACTGAGTTTTAAAGCCTTAATAAAATCTGAAAAACCTTTTGACATAAGCACATCTATATTTCTTGATGTTCACCCAGTCCAAGCATTAAAAAGTAGTATGTCTGATATTGTATAATGTGACTTTTCAGAATAGGTTGTGATGGTAATGGTGGTGACCACAAACTTTGGCAGAAGGCAAGTGAGGAAAAAAAAAACTGAAAGAAGCTAACACCATCTTATTCAGAACAAGCTTCCATGCCAGCATAATGTAGTAAGACAACCATTAAAGGGGAGGAGGGAGGGTAGGTGAGAACAATCAGCCTGCTGTCCTCGGAGAACACCTGCTACAGGTATGTATCATACCCTTTCTCCGAGGACAAGCAGGCTGCTTGTTCTCACGACTGGGGTATCCCTAGCTCTCAGGCTCACTCAAAACAAGAACCCAGGTCAATTGAACCTCGCAACGGCGAGGGCATAACAGAAATTGACCTAACGAAGAACAACTAACTGAGAGTGCAGCCTGACCAGAATAAATTCGGGTCCTGGAGGGTGGAGTTGGATTTACACCCCAAACAGATTCTGCAGCACCGACTGCCCGAACCGACTGTCGCGTCGGGTATCCTGCTGGAGGCAGTAATGAGATGTGAATGTGTGGACAGATGACCACGTCGCAGCCTTGCAGATCTCTTCAATAGTGGCTGACTTCAAGTGGGCCACCGACGCTGCCATGGCTCTGACACTATGAGCCGTGATATGACCCTCAAGAGTCAGCCCAGCCTGGGCGTAAGTGAAGGAAATGCAATCTGCTAGCCAATTGGAGATGGTGCGTTTCCCGACAGCGACCCCTAGCCTGTTAGGGTCGAAAGAAACAAACAATTGGGCGGACTGTCTGTGGGGCTATGTCCGCTCCAAGTAGAAGGCCAATGCTCTCTTGCAGTCCAATGTGTGCAACTGACGTTCAGCAGGGCGGGTATGCGGCCTGGGGAAGAATGTTGGCAAGACAATTGACTGGTTAAGATGGAACTCCGACACCACCTTCGGCAGGAACTTTGGGTGGGTGCGGAGCACTACTCTGTTGTGATGAAATTTGGTATACGGAGCATGAGCACCAGGGCTTGAAGCTCACTGACCCTACGAGCTGAAGTAACTGCCACCAAGAAAATGACCTTCCAGGTCAAGTACTTCAGATGGCAGGAATTCAGTGGCTCAAAAGGAGGTTTCATCAGCTGGGTGAGGACGACGTTGAGATCCCATGACACTGTAGGAGGCTTGATAGGGGGCTTTGACAAAAGCAAGCCTCGCATGAATCGAACGACTAAAGGCTCTCCAGAGATGGCTTTACCTTCCACACGATAATGTAAGCACTAATCGCACTAAGGTGATTCCTTACTGAGTTGGTCTTGAGGCCAGACTCAGATAAGTGCAGAAGGTATTCAAGCAGGTTCTGTGCAGGGCAAGAACGAGGTTCTAGGGCCTTGCTCTCACACCAAACGACAAACCTCCTCCACTTGAAAAAAGTAACTCTTTTTAGTGGAATCCTTCCTAGAGGCAAGCAAGACCCGGGAGACACCCTCAGACAGACCCAACGCAGCGAAGTCTACGCCCTCAACATCCAGAGCCGTGAGAGCCAGGGATTGAAGGTTGGGGTGCAGCAAAGCTCCGTCGTTCTGGCGAAATGAGAGTCGGAAAACACTCCAATCTCCACGGTTCTTCTGAGGACAACTCCAGAAGAAGAGGGAACCAGATCTGACGGGGCCAAAAGGGCGCTATCAGAATCATGGTGCCGCGGTCTGCTTGAGCTTCAGTAAGGTCTTCCCCACCAAAGGTATGGGAGGATAAGCATACAGGAGGCCGGTCCCCCAATGAAGGAGAAAGGCGTCCGACGCTAGCCTGCCGTGTGCCTGAAGTCTGGAACAGAACAGAGGCAGCTTGTGGTTGGTCTGAGAGGCGAAAAGGTCCACCGAGGGGGTGCCCCACGCTCGGAAGATCTTGCGTACCACTCTGGCATGGAGAGACCACTCGTTGCGGTTGCAATACTCTGCTCAGTCTGTCGGCCAGACTGTTGTTTACGCCTGCCAGGTACGTGGCTTGGAGGAGCATGCCGAACTGACACGCCCAACGACCACATCCCGACGGCCTCCTGACACAGGGGGCGAGATCCGGTGCCCCCCTGCTTGTTGACGTAATACATTGCAACCTGATTGTCTGTCCGAATTTGGATAATTTGGCAGGACAGCCGATCTCTGAAAGCCTTCAGTGCGTTCCAGAGCGCTCGGAGCTCCAGGAGGTTGATCTGCAGATCCTTTTCCTGGAGGGACCACAGACCCTGGTGTGAAGCCCATCGACATGGGCT